>NC_081409.1:318717654-319317654 GCF_030272615.1 Cryptomeria japonica | reverse complement strand
TCTAACACCTTGCTCGATTTCTCTTGCTTCATTTTGGCACACCTAGTGGGACCCACGTCCCTTTCTAACCATTTTTGTGAGTTGTAGTGACTTTTAGCTCACAAATCTCCGCTTCAACACGCCTGCCTACAAATCCGTGTGTCTGACTCTCTATTTCAGCGCGTGTGCACGCGATTCAGTGCCTTTGATTTGAAATTTGAATTTCCTAACCACTAATTTTATTTATTTTTTACAAGGTTCTGCAAGATCAGTGCACCCACCCCTGCATTAGCACGTTTGTCCTTGCATTAGTGCATCCACCTTAGTGTCTTTTGACACTCATTTTTAAGCTTGAAATTTTCACTTTTTAGTCTTATACAAATCACAAATCACAAATCACACAAAAATAATAAAAACAATAAAAAAGGATCTAAAAAGAACTTAAAAATAATTTTAGATCATATTTTTTTTAGTCTATTTTTATTAGCTTTAGGCTATTGGTTAAATTTTTGGGTTTACCAGTGAATCAACACTTGTGCATGTGCATGCAACTGCACTCTAGTTCAGCACCTCCGTTGAGCCAGCAAACCCGCCGATTTTCAAATTTCAAATTTTTAAATTCGGTTAACTAATTTTCTGTTGAGCAGCGCTTGCACACATGCATCAACGCTTGCGATATAGTTCACCACATGCAAGATAGATAAATTTTGGATTCGTGTTATAATTTTTTTAAATTTTAAAGGTTCCTACTTTTTATTTTGTTAGGTGAACAGACCTTCTCTAACGCGTATGCAGGCGCTTCACTGCCTACGCATGCGCTTCAGTGCCTCCGCCTGTGGATCAATGTTTGCACTGTGTCCTCAAGATTTTTTTAATTATTGATTGAATTTAGAGTGGTTGCAGGTACTTTCTCTTATCCAAGGCTAAATCCACACTACTAATCTATTTTCATGCAGCACGCTGGTCAAAGATTATTTCTTCTCAATAGTCTAGTTTCTTTTTCTGCATTCTTAGCATAGAACATCATGAATATGTGGGACTAAAATAAACACCATGGTTTCCATGTTTTCTTCTATTTCCCTTGTGTTTTTTTACCTTTAGCGAGCCTGCTCTCCCGATTTGCTTGACATGCTAGCATAGGCATTGGTGAGAGGGGAACAACCCAAGTGAGTATAGCTGAAACTGAGCATTTCAACTCACTATAATCAAATCGCCTTTTGAGATGAAAATCTTAGAGGATGGAGCTATCTAAGTGTACTCCCATATTGAGCACTTTGTAGGGCCCTTGAGGTCTAAATCATGCTTGTGTGACTACTATTGTGCTTGGTAGTTTGTTGGGCTATAGGTCTCAATCGTGCTTGTGCGACTACAAATGATAGTCTTTGAACATAAATCCTTACTAAGGACTCTAAGAATAGAAGCCACCTGGTTCACCTCTGAAAGGTGGATAATCTTTGTGCAAGGGAGATAGTAACTCCCCCAAGAGACTTACCATATCGTGCCCCCATTAGTGCATGGAGTCAACTAATATGACGTTGAGAATCCATTATGTGAGACTCAACGTCTGTATTCTGATTAGCTATTGGGTGTGTACCTGAGTTAGCAAGCAAAGGTTTTCCTCCTCAACCAACTTCCTAGGATAGCATGTTGTGCTTGATGTCTTTATTTGAGTCAATAGCTAATGTGTTTACTATGCTTGATATCTCTTGCCAAGTCAAAACAAGTCCAAGAATCCCTGCATACAATCAAACCTCTTTCAAATTCCATCTTCCTCATTGTCAACCCCTAATCCATTTCCTTTCATCCAAACAATTATCCATTTCTATTTATCCAAATTATTGTTAATCTCCAATCCATTTTCACCCATCTAAACACATCCAACCAATATCTTTGTCTAAATCATTCATCCAATCCCAAGTAGCCTTCCCCTTCTTCCTACCATCTATCCATTCTTCCATGATCATTTTCTTCTCACCTTTGAGGACTTAGCACATCAATCTAAACAAAACTACTAAAATATCAATTAATTAATCAATATTCCTTTAATACAATCATCAATCATCAATCCTAATCCAAAGTCAACACTTTGTGAAATTTGACTTAGACTTTTATCTTTAATCAATCATCAATTAGCTTTTGTGCTCGGGAAGGAATCTCCCCCAAGTACCTTTACTTAATCATTTGGATCCTTTGCCCTATTTTTCTTAGGCTCATAAGGCTATCCTAAGTAGAAGAAGGCTTAATCATTTAGATCCTTTGCCATATCTTGCTTAGGATCATAAGACTATCCTAAGTAGAAGAAGGCTTAATTGTATGGATCCTTTGCCCTATTTTTCTTAGGCTTGCAAGGCTATTCTAAGTAGAAGAAGGCTTAATCATTTGGATCCTTTACCCTATTTTTCTTAGGCTCGTAAGGCTATCCTAAGTAGAAGTACTAAGGTTTAATTTTAATCCAAATCAATCTTATCCTAATCCAAGGACCAATCCAATCTAATCAAATTTATCCAATCAAATAAAATCAAATCCACCAATCCAATCTAACGTTGCTAAGTCCTATCAGTATGAGAAAATGCTCATGGAAGTTCATGGACCATCCACATCTTTCTTATACATGCCTCAAATTATCTAGCTTCCACCTATCCATGTCTCTCATCCCACCCTATTTACCACATCAATCCCAATTCATCCCACATCTTCTTGTACTCCACACTTGGGGGCAAGCTTCCTCCAAGTTCATCCTCCTTCCTATCCTATCCATATCCTCCATCTCATATCCCTCATCTTATCCAAATTAATCCCTCATCCCTACCTTTGGTCTTGATCTTGTCAGTAGTTCCCATTCATTTGTCTTATATCCACAATCCAATACTATCATCCAATCCAATCCAATCATATTCCCCATTCCATCCTATCCTATTCAATCATTAATCCCCCTCCTGTGTTATCCAATCCTCTCACCTAGAGATCCCACACGCCATCTTGTCTCTTGCACTTATCAATCTATCTGTCTTCTTGCCTATCAAGATGCATCCTTCCCATGTCTAGAAGTTTATCCAAATCTATCTTCCTACCCATCGGGATGCATCCTTCCCATGTCTAGAAGTTTATCCAAATCTATATTCCTACCCATCGGGATGTATCCTTCCCATGTCTGCCAGTCTATCTAAATCCATCTCCTACTCTTCGCAAGATATATCAATTGGTCATGTGCATGTTGTTTTCATGATTGAGCTTTTTTGCTTTGATTTTTAATCTTGTGTCCCAAGACCATACCTATTCAGGGCTTCCTTGATCAGCCTATATCTTGGTATGTCTTGGTTGGTATATAATGGGGCAAAGTTTTTATCAATTGTCCACGCCTTAGATATTCAAAACATCCTGATTCCTATAATCAGCGGTGTGGATAATCTGTGGCAATATCAAAACTAGGTTTTCTCTCCACATCGACACAACAAGAAATATCATCCACTCCATTTCATTCATTCATCTAATTTCACCCATTTATCTTAGAGACTCCAATTTATTCACCCCCCCTTCATCTTCTTCATCTTTTTAATATCTAGTCCTCCTATCCATTTCGAGAGCACACTCGTGCACTTATAACCCACCTATCCTCTCGAGGGGGCATACCACTACCTCCTCGTCATCCTTCCTCATCTCACCTATGATTGGGGCATCATGCTACTAGTCCTCATATTTTCCATCCACTATGTTTTATTCTTCTTTGATATAACATCATTTCACGATGCTATATCAAAGAGGGGAAAAATGTAGACACCTAAAATTAATTAAATTAATATTTAATTAACTTAATCTTGTCAACATAATTAACCAATTTGATTGTGTTAATTCCCTTCTTATTAATGTTAATTAAATCAAATTTAATCAATCTTATCACTATAGTCCAATAATTAATTTATCAATAAATTAACTATTTTCCCATTCTTCTAAGGCCACCTCAACCATTATTTCTTCTAAAATCCACTTAGTTAATTAATTTTAATTAATCAATTAACCTAACTAAAGTGATTCCTACAAATCACTTTCCCTAGCCTCCACTTAGCCTAATTAATTCTTCTAGAAGCATGCTTATCATTATTTTCCCCATTTTATATTCCTCCACTCATGTCACATCAACCTTTGGTCTTTCAAATAAATTCAAATTTCTTTGAATCCCCCCATGCATCCTTTATTTTGGAATTTTTAATTCCTATTCCCTTTCCCCAAGGGATTTTATATTCCTCTTTTTTCTCCCCATGCATCTTTGATCCATGTCCACTATCTTGAATCAATCTCAACCCTTCTTCCCAAAGTCAATCTTGGCCCTCCATTAGCCTCCTCCAATCTATAAATTGAGGTCTCTTCCCCTTCATTTTCCATATATCCAATCAAGCAATCTCATGTTGTTAACACAACTCTAGAAATCCATCAAAAGCGTCATCACTATAGGCAAGAATCCATGACATCCATATCCTTATCATGTCTTCATGACCCTTCATCAAATCCAAATTTATCCATTACCATCTAATCCAAATCTAAATCTTATCAAATCATCCACCAATCTCGTTGTGCATTTGGAGAGCAATCCACATCCCAAAGAAGAGCACTCCAATCAAGTGGAGCGATAGGGCGCCTCTACTTCATCATTTTCTCAATCAGAGGAACAAGACATATCTTCTCTTTCAAGGTATAAATTAGTTAGTTTATTGTTCTCATTTGGTTTTATATGCTTATTTGTGTTTAAAATAACCATCTAACACCTTGCTCGATTTCCTTTTCTTAAAAAATATGACCAAAATTAGGTCCCAATCAGGCCTAGAGGTGCCAAAGCTAAGGTAGGGACCCAATGTAGTCAAAATTATACAAGGGTGAAATTTTAGGATGCTACAGGTGGTATAACCCTTCTTGATGCCTATTTTATAGCCATAAGGGCTGATAACCTTATTCAAGAAAGGAAAATTGCCCTAAGGCCACCCATGCCAGTCTTTCCAGAAGTACAAGCACCAAAACCTTTGTAAAAACCTTCTATAGCTACTGTACTTGCCTTACCAACAACAAATAATTAACCTTCTAGCCAAGGAAACTCCTTTTCAACTCCATCTTTTGAGATTTTAGAGATTAAGGGAATTTTGCAGACTTTTGGTAATGATATTGTCAACTAGAAGAGATAGCCAAATCAAAATTTCAAACCTTACCAACCTCCATACCAACCCTCATACCAACAGAATAAGTCAAATAGGACTCCATACTATCCAAATAATCAAGGATAAAAAAAGCTCTCAATTCAAGGCCTTACCAAGCCTATAACCCAAATGTTGCTAGCTCTTCAACATAGTTGGAAGCCATTCAAAACAATCTAGCCTAGGACTATGATTGGTGTTTACCATGCAATTATCCCCATAACCAAAGTACCTAGACAAATGGGGTGATTAAATAAGAATTAATGGTTCATAATAGTTCTAATGTGCATCCTAACATGCCTCCTGAAGCTCCTATGCAACAACAAGAAGATCATCACAATGAGATAACTCTCCTAAATTGGCAAGGAGAGGAGTTTTGTGGAGTAATCCAAGTTGGTTTCACCATTGCAACCAACATAAGGTCCAAAAAGGGGGATATTGATATAGGACAAGAAGTTTATAATGATCATTTTAAAGCAATTTAAGTGTCAAATGTGAACCAAAGCATTGCTGGTCCATCAAAACGTTGATAACATTTGCATCTTGCCAAGGAATCATACTTTGACAAGAAAAGAGTAGCCCAAGAATCCAATGCAACTAGTTCCTATCTAAAGTGAAGCTATTGTCCAAAAGGGCCAAACAAAGGTTAACACTGCTCATTTTAATATTCTTGAGCATATGAAGAAGGCTAATCTATCTATTTCCTTGTGTAATTATTTGAATATTTCTAGCCAAAAGGACCTCCTCCATTCAATCTTGAACATATCTAGTGAGCCTAACAAAGAGATGTTTAAATTAGTGTAGACAAATACCACTAAAAATGGTAAGGGACAACAAGCTATATAAGTTAAACCCACACCTTTATATGTTTCTCTAATTATTGGTGACCACTTAGTGCATAAATGTATGATAGACTCAAGGGATAATAGTTCAGTCATGCCAAAGAAAATCGTAGATAAGATGGGAATATAGTACGAACCACTAGAAAATAGGGTAGTAAAACTAGATGGTACAACTGTTAACATAGTTTCTATCATAAAATTTTTGAGCCTCACACTGTATGCATGTCCAAACTTTTCAATAATTCAAGATATCTACATAATAGAGTTGCCCTCGAACTTTGTTATATGATTGTCTAGGGATTTCATAGCTAATATTTTTGGCTACTTGTCTTATGACTAGTATCACATGCTTTTTAGGACTAGATATCGTACACAAGTCACCATAAAATCACAACCAATTGCAAAGGATAATATTAAAAGTTATGTCCCTGCTACCATAAATGCAAACTGCATTATCTTAGATTTAAAAGAATATCATGTAGCCAGGGAGTTGAACACTCAAGTTGAGAATATTCCTGGTATGCTTCTTGATGAGTGGGCAGTTGAAAATGGTCAAAATAATACAAGTGAGCAGCGAGAGGAGGTAGTCTTTGGATTTTATTTAGTGCATGAATTTGATTTTTTTGGGCCTAATATTGAGAAGAGTGATGAGAAGTAGTCCAAACAACAAGAGAATGTGGTATGGAAGTTATATTTTGATGGATCAAGGTGCAATAATGGTGTTGGTGGAGGTTGTATGCATGTGTCCCATAGAGGAGACAAATGTATTCTTCATTTAGACTTTTCTTCATATGCACAAATAACACATCGGAGTATGATACTATGGCGC
The DNA here is from genome assembly GCF_030272615.1 of Cryptomeria japonica. Taxonomy (NCBI): domain Eukaryota; kingdom Viridiplantae; phylum Streptophyta; class Pinopsida; order Cupressales; family Cupressaceae; genus Cryptomeria; species Cryptomeria japonica. The sequence goes on along the minus strand of NC_081409.1, from coordinate 319,310,824 downwards.
ATTAGTTAATGGCCTATAGTGGGAAAAGAAGAGGAACATTAGTGTTATATAGGTATTTGGTGACAATAAGCTCATTGTTAATTAGGTAAGAGGTCTCCATACTATGAAAAATGATCTTTTGAAACCATATAAGCATAGGGTATGGGACCTCATTGAGGATTTTGATGATTTTAATCTACCATCCATTCTTAGAAGTCAAAATAAGAATGCTAATAGATTAGCTACAATAGGAGCACAATATGACATTCATAATGATATTAGCTCTAAAAGAGAATGTCAGTATGTTAAGGTTATTGTTAGATATTTAATTCTTGATAATAATGATCATTGGAAAGTGCTTTACAATGACCAATGGATTATGAATTTCTTAAGATAAGAGGTAGAATTATTAGCGGGGAATCAAGAAAAGTTAAGACAATAGTATAAAGATCAATTCATACAACTAAAAAAAAACAAATTGTCCAAGTGATTGGTGACATTGCTATCTTCGATTCAAATGACCAAGTAAGGAAGGAAGAAGCCAACATGTAGATCAAATAAGAACACTATCAAGAGGTGGAAATATTTAAAAGTAAAATCCTCAAGCTTGGGAAAGTGTGTACTAAGGAAGAAAATGAGTCTTTTGTTAAGCTTTGTCATGATTTTAGTGATATATTTGCTTGGGAGTATTTTGATTTGAAAGAGTTTGATCCTAAGATTTCCCAACATACCATTGAACTTGAGCCCAATTCCAAACCATTAAGATAAAGACAAAGACCCCTCAAATCCAAGCTTGAGCCTCTCATGATCAAAGAGTTGAAAAAACTAATAGGGAGAAGCATAATCTTCCCTATCAAACATACATTTTGGATATCTAACCTTGTGTCAATAAGGAAAAAGAATGAGGAATTTAGGCTTTGTGTGGGCTTTAGAAACCTTTATCAAGCCTCCCTCAAGGATCATTACCCACTACCCTCTATGAAAAAAATCTTACAAGTTGTTTCAAGTTTAGAGAGGTTTTCATTACTTGATGGGTATTCAGGTTAAAATTAGATTTTAGTCAAAGAAGAAGACTAGTTTAAGACAACCTTCACCACCAAATGGGGCACCATGGATTACAAGAAAATACCCTTTGGTTTGTCCAATGTTGTGGCAACCTTTCAGAGAGCCATGGATATGGATTTCCAAGGTTTGATGTACAAGATAGTGTTGGTTTATTCAGATGATAACATTGTTTTCTCTAACAATTCAAAAGAACACTTGGCTCACTTGTAAAATATTTTTGAAAGATGTAGAGAATTTTATATTTCTGTCAATCCAAAGAAGTGTGTGTTTGTTTTTCATACAGGTAAGTTGCTAGGTTATGTACTGTCAAAGCATGGCATTACCATTGATCCTAAAAGAGTAAGTGCCATTGTATCTCTCCGTACATTTTCCAACACATAAGAAAGGTTTGCAATTTTTGGGAAGAATTGATTTTGTTAGAAGGTTTATACTCGATGTTGCTGATTTGTTGAAACCTTTAACTTCAACATTGAAATAGAATACATCCTTTAGCTGAACTAAAGAAGGGAAGAGAAGCCTTGAGTCTATAAAGGAAGCACTTGCGGTAACACACACTCTCTTGAATCTTGATTTTTTAATACTATATGCTTATGGGAACATCAATAATATGTCAGCTATGTTGGTACAATAGGATCATGATGGTTTGGAGCAACCATTATATTTTTTTAGTCAAGGCCTTAAAGACTATGAGGTAAGTTGCACATTTGTTGAAAAATATATGTTTGTTGTTAGTAGAAGTTTGAAAAAGTTTAGGCATATGCTCTCAAATAACAAGATCATTTTAGTGGTTGCTCACCCAAGTGTGAAGGAATTTTTATGAGCAAATATTTGAGTGTTAAGAGAGTTGGTTGGGTAACTAAAGTGATGGAATATGATGTTGAAGCTAAGGTAACTAAGATAGTTAGAGACAAAGGTTTGTGTGAACAGTTAGCTTATGGTTCAAACAAAACTATGAATGATGAAGAGGAAATTGTTTTAGTCCTTCAAGATGAGGCACAATCAGCCTCACATATTCCTCCTAAAGTTGGGTGCAAGATATGGTTCATTTCCTACAAACTGGTGAGTATCCTCAAGGAATGGATAGGGTAAAAATAAGGTAATACATGTTGTGATCTATTCCCTATGTTCTTTTAAATGATGTTCTTTTTAGAAAATATTTTAATGGTGTGTTACTAAGATGCATTGAAGTTGATCACATTGATGAAGTTTTGCATGAGTTCCATGAAGATTCAACTAGAGGTCACTTTTCACCAAGAGCAATATCTCTTAGGATTATAAAAGGTGGCTATTATTTTCCTAACAAGTTTAAGGATGCACACTCATGGGTAATAAGATGTAAAGAGTGTGTCATGTTTGTAGGAAAAGAGAGGTTAGCAACCCTCCATTTACAACCCATTAAAGTAGAATAATCTTTTATGAAGTGGGGTTTGGACTTCATTGGAGTCATAAATTCACCTTCAAGTATTGGCCACAAGTGAGTGCTTACAACCATTGAATATTTCACCTAACAAACTGAGGGCATATCATTAAAAGAGGCAAATGAGACTGTTGTTCTGAATTTCTATAAGGAGTTGATTATAAGGTTTGGTGTCCCCAAGTTTTTTGTTTCAGATAATGCTCTTGATTTTGGTGGCACAAGAATAACTAGTTAGGATGTTAGTAATGTTATTTATTTGAATAATTCCTCTAACTATTACCCTCAAGGCAATGGACAAGCATGATGGTCTTGAAAAACACTGAGAGGGGGGGGGGGGGTGAATCAGTGACACCAAAATAAGCACAACTTTAAACACTAACTGGTAGATGAACTTAATCAAGAATTTGAACAAAATACATGCTATCCAAAATGAAATAACAACATCCACATAAAGTAGAACATCTACCATAACACGTGTTTATACATGGAAAACCCAAATAGGTAAAAACCACAGTGAGATGGAACTCACAAGTTAACTATCTGCAGTAATAGATAAATGACTAGTTAAGGTCTTATAAAGTGCTTTGCTAGGAGCGAATCTTGTTAGAGATCCCAAGATTGATTAAAAGCTTATACCCTATTAAGAGTACTACCCTATTAAAAGTAACCTTGCTGGAGGATTTTAGAATCCAAACTAATGGATCACCTTGTTAGAGGATTTGTACAATGAAGCTTGTTACCCGGTTAGGGGATTTGATTCTGTTGTAATGATTAGAAAACAACAAGAAAGATTTGATCTGTTCTGAGTAGCACAAGAATTGCTTGATTAAATCATTCTAAGTACATTCAACACTTCTCTTCATCTTAACACTTATCGCTCTTCAACAAAAAACTTTCACTCTAGATGCATATAAGTATTCGCATACCATCATTCTCTGTATGTTTTAAATGATTCACTAAGATGTCTTTAAATAGACATTCAAATCTTATGTTGGCCATAGGAAATCAAAACATAATTTCCTAGGTGCAGTGTATCTAGACAAGTAAACATAACTCATCACAAAAATGGCCGCCAAGAAAACACTGCAGGTAACTCATCACAAAATCAGATACCAGTTAGAGCAGTCAATACCGATTGGAACAAAATATGTGAACCGTTGTCCTGGAATCTTCCGCTTGATCTTGATCTTGATCTTTATCTTCATTTTGATGCCGACTTAATGTAACCAGAGTTTATCTCTTAGGTACATACCGTTTGACACAGAGTACCGGTTAGAGATAGACCTTAAACATACCAATTAACAATGTAAATCGATGAAGTTACACCGGTAGTCAATGCAATCATATGTGTGTGAGAGTGTTTCATCAATGACAACAAGTGATGAATACATGATAATCATCATCAAGCCAACAATTTCCTCCTTTGGCATTCATGGCAACACTTAGAATTTTTTTAGAGTAATACAATAGCGCTAAGTGTGCATACATAATATATATACAAATGTACTCATATTCCCCCTTTTTAATGCAATACTCCCCCTTAATACATGCATAAATACAAAACTTTCAAGGACACGTACATATTATTACTCCCCCTTTAACAACAACGCCAAAATGATAAAGTAAAATATATACATATATATAGAAAATCTGTATTAAAGTGTTCATCATAAAAATATCATTGAAATTTTGATTCATTTGGGATAAAGAATTATCTCATGATTCGAGTATGTTATCTATATACTCAAAGGTAGACACCATTTGGGAATAGAATTCTTCCATTGAGTCTAGCGTGCAGGTTTCAGGAGTAGGAAGAATAGCTTCTGTATTGGAGTAGGCTCTCTGAAGAATGTCAACCTATGAGGTGAGCTGACCCTTGAGCTCTCATAGAGATCAAAATCTTTTAGCCTTCTCATTATCATTCATGTTCAGTCTATCATGCAAATCATCTATAGACTGGTTAAAGGCATGAATGGAGTCCCAGAGTGGGACATATGCCTTGCATAACCTTTCTATTTCCTGCTCAGTTTCAACTTGACTCTTAGAAATATCATAATAAAAGAAAGTAACATTGGAGGTAGATGCAAGATACTTTCCTCCAGATTCAATAGCTTTCTTCAACAAACTTCCATTGTTAGATAAAGCCATTTTTCCACTTTCAATGTTCTTAGCTAGTTTATCTCCATATTTCTTCTTGTGGCTCTTTTTAGTAAACATTTGAGAAGCATCTTCAAGTGATTTGATTTGATTAGATGCATCTATAACTAATTGACCAATTTTTCTGATGGGAGTGGGAAGATGTGCAACAAATGTTTTCGATAGTAAACCAGACAAAATTTTTACTACATTCTGGATTGTCTCTGCTTCAATCCTTTTCTCTTTTAGTTGTGTCTTGTGTGCTCAAGATTGCATAACATTAGCAATCTTTAGCATTTCTAATACACTCAAGGTGTTCATGTCAATGGGTCCTGAGATACTTAAAGAATCTTCATCATCATCATCAAGTAGTTTTTGCTTCGTCGGTTCAAGGGGTACACTCTTAATGATGGCTCTTTCTATGTTCTTCTCTATTGTATCTTTAGTTAGCTAAGTGAAAGCTTCCTCAGTAGACTCCTTTTGAGTAGTTTCGATGACCCATGGAGATTGGGGTTTCTCTAGTTATTATTTTCTCGATTCATTATCCACTATCAGTTGAATGTCCGGTTGTTCAACTAATGTAACCTGTACTTCAATGATTGTAGTAAGATCCATATTTGGTGTAGTAATGTCTCCAGATAGGTTTTCTATGTCCTGAATAAATCCATCAACAAGAATAATGGAATCATCCTTCTTCTTGAGTGGATAGACTATGTCATCTTGAACAATTTCCTCTTCATTCATTTCCGGTCGAGGAGCATCATCTGTAGTTTCATCCTTATAGGAAGAGTGGATGTTTTCTTCCCTTTGTTTGATTACACAGGCTAGCTGATGAGTCTCAGACTCAATAACTACCCTTTTTCCATTAAGGAGCTTCAATCTCCTCATTTTAAAATCAAAATATGCTTTGTATTCCTCAATTAAAGCACTAATCCCATCCGATGATAGATTGGGAAAATACAGTACTAATATTTCATCAAAAATATGCTTTTCCAATTGAATAGCTTCTTCCCATTTATCTAACAAAGTATTATACAAAGAGATTGAAATATCTTTCTCCAAATCATGCAGAAATCTATTGTAATGACCCAAATAAGTTATTACCTGTTGGATTACTTCCTTCTACTCATCTTCAGTGAAAGACTCATAATGTTCTTTGACATTGTCAAACCTATTTCTTCCTAATGACTTCATTGTCCTCTCAAAGACCATGTCAGGTTTGTAGGTAGCAATATCTATAGGTGTAGTTGCCTTTGGCACTACCTTTACCTTCTTAGGTGTTCTGCCGGTTGCTTTTTCCTTCTTTGGTTCTTCTTCAGAATCTGTACCCTTAGACTCTAGTTGCAAAATTAGTTTCCTATTTCTCTTCTTTGGTGCATTCTCCTTCTTTTCATAAACTTTACATGTTGGTTCCTTCTTGGTTAGGACACTCCGAGTCACCCTTGTGGTCTTTTTCACAGGAGATTTTTCATTAGATTTCTTTTGCTTTCCTTTCACTTTAGCTACAGGTGCAGTATCGGTTTCAGTTGGTGCAACTTCAACTACCACAATGTCCAATTTTGCCTTCTTTTTATCTTTAGGTGATGCTAATAGGGTATTAGCATAGCCAACTAGTAAATCATGATTAACCTCATAGCTCATATCTTCCATCTCTTCCTCTCTAGGTTCAATTGCTTGCATCAAGAAGAAGTCAGTGGTAACCGTGGAGATTATGTCTTTTTCAAAGTGTTTTACCACATCTTCAGGTAACCTCATTCTCATGCTCATCTTTTTCTGAAATTCATTAAAATATTTGTTCACGACAGTTGAAAAAGTATTCTTCATAGCCTTAATGTTGTTCTTGATTTGTGCATTGACCGGTTGTTCCTTGGACCAATCAATATCTCCAATACCTAGTAGGAAGTTCTGAAAATAGAAAAATAACCCAGCTAACATCTGACCATATTTGAACTTTTGTGTGTTGTCCTTCTTAATGGATTTCAAAATTTGAAATAATTGGTCTCTGATAGCTTCAGAAATATCATAGTCTACATTATCAAAAATTATTATATGTGCTATGTGAATTGCTATAGATGGAACACTGTTAAGTCTACTAGAGTAGAATACCCGGTAGCCTATCACCATTGCTGAAAGTTTCACCGCAGGTTCTATAATAGTGTTGATAGAGAAATCACGCTTATTAGATGTAGAACCAATTAGCTTGAAGACAATGTCCTTTGAGATTCTTCTAACATAGGAATTTTACCGGTTGAGCAATAACCCGTTACAACGCTAATAGCCTCCTTAGTTATTGTATGGGTCCTTTCCAAATACATATTCTCTCGGTGGACTTGACTCAAGATGATTCTTATGTGTTCATCCTCAAAATCTTCAAGAAAATATGCGGCATTATGAAACCCTTTTTCAAAAACCCTATCATATTTTGCTTCAATTTTTCCATTCTTATCACAAAGTGATTTTAGCTGTGTAGATGTGTAGAGTTCCTAAATCTTTTATTTTGCAATCTATATAGCTGGACAAGTCACCTTTGACCACAACACCACTCGGGACTTGTGATAATGCATTATAAGATGCAATTTCATCTGCCTTTAGATCTTCCTCAGGCTCAGTAGTGATCATCAACCTCTCTATAGGTTTAGAAGTAGATGCCATTCTAGATAAACAAGTTTCAAAGCGGTATACAAAGAAATACCTTGTATCTTGCATGTCGCTCCGTTTTCTGGTTGAAATGTTCAAATGCACACCCATTTGCCTCTCTGCAACTTTCGATTCAGCTTGATCTCTCTAATCACAAAGCAATTCACCAATTTACACCAAGACAATCTTGTTCTGCTCTGCAATCACTTCAAATTTCTTTTTCGAAAGAGTTAGGGTAAAAATGATAAGGTAAAACTTGTTTTTATCCTCTTTACCAACTGTAATAAATTCTGGCACTTTAGGTTACAAACCCTAATTTTTATTTACCGCTTAAGTGAAATACCGGTTGATAACACGTTAACAAAAAGTCACAAAAAAAATTATAATTCAAAAATTCTTTCCCATTCATTTTGCAAGGGGTCTGGAGATGTTTTATTGTTACGCTCCCCTTAGCAATGTTAAACAGGCTTAAATTACCAGTGTTGGGTTCTCTTCACTTGGTGAAGGAATGGTTTCCTATACAGGAAAGTCTTAGCTTTCCTTCTTCCAAGTCTGGTTCATATCCTCTCTGGTTTCTTCAATATTAACTTTCTGCTTGACTTTCTGATCCTTGAAAGAGTTGACCGATCTATTATTTCTTGATCTACAAAACTTTGCTAAGTGCCCTAATTTGTTGCAATGGTAACAGACCATACCAGATGATCTTCAGGGTTTTGCATTTACTCTTCTTGTTCTTCTTCTGTAGTTCATATCCACATGACCAAAGTTATTGCAAAAGATGCAAACAACATTTGTTGCCTTTTCCATTTCGAATGGACTAAACTAGTTGCCATAGGATCTTTGCTAGTTCCGGTTTACCCAGTTATCAAAATTCTTTATCCAGTCACCATTTGGTCTAGGATTCATGTGAGGTACAAGATTGTTTGATCCATATCTGCACTTAATATGTCTATGCCCATACATTTCACATGTGTAGCAATGACCTTCAAGCTTTCTAGACACATACCTAGCATTAGTATTGTTATTTGCATTTCTATTAGGTTGGTTTCCACAAACATTTGCAGTATGACTAGGCTAGTGACAAACAAAGTAGACAAGTTTAAAAACCTTCTTACCGGTAGTCTTACTGACTTTAGAAGTAGTTTTGTTCTTTGTACTAGAGGATTCACCTTTTTCAATTGTATGAAAACCAAGTCCAGAGATATCACCCTTTATTATCTGTGATTGAATTTGTTCTTTCAGCATGGTAGAACTTTTGATGAACTTCTCCAATTTCTCATTGGCTTTAGTAAGATATTTCACAAGATCTTCATTATGCTTAGACAGGTTCTCTTTCAGAGACGATGCCAACTCAAGGTCTAGCTTTAGGTTATCCTTTTCTTCTGCTTCAGCAATCAAATCCTCATGTATAGTGTCTTTTGCCCATTTGATCTTTATCATCTCTTACCTTGATAAGATCTTCAGAAGCTCTTCTGGCTTCCAGTTCCTGACTCATGCGGATAGTGAGACCTTCTAGTTCTCTTCTTAGATTCAGTTTTTCACCGTTCACCTTTTCAACTTCATCAGCTAAAGCTTTAGTATTGGCTTCATCTGAAGAGCTATTATCAGATATTCTAGCAGTTTTTCAGATAGCTCTCTCCTTTTGACTTGAGAAACTTTTAGTTTTCCCCTAAGGGATTCCATTTCATTTATGCTAGCTTCTAGCTCTCTAGCCATCTCGAAGTAGCTTCTGTCCCCCATGGTAGTTTCAAGATTCCATTCTAAGTGGTTAGGCTTCAAAGAAGTTAGGCTCTGATACCAATTGATGGTCTTGAAAAGAATTGAGAGGGGGAGTGAGTCAGTGACACCAAAACACGCACGACTTTAAACACTAACCAATAGATGAACTTAACCAAGAATTTGAACAAAATACATGCTATCCAAAATGAAATAACAAAATCCACATAAAGTAGAACATCCACCATAACACAAGTGTTTATACGTGGAAAATCCAAATAGGTAAAAACCACGGTGAGATGGAACACACAGTTAACTATCTGTAGTAATAGATAACTGACCAATTAAGGTCTTACAAAGTGCTTTACTAGGAGCGAATCTTGTTAGAGATCCCAAGCTTGATTAGAAGCTTATACCTTGTTAAGAGTAACCTTGCTGGAGGATTTTAGAATCCAAACTAATGGATCACCTTGTTAGAGGATTTGTACAATGAAGCTTGTTGAAGCTTACCCAGTTAGGGGATTTGATTCTTTTGTAATGATTAGAAAATAACAATAAAGATTTGATTTGTTCTGAGTAGCACAAGACTTGCTTGATCAAATCATTCTAAGTACATTCAACACTGCTCTTCATATTAACACTTATCGCTCTTCAACAAAAAACTTTCACTCTAGATGCATATAAGTATCCGCATACCATCATTCTCTATATGTTTTAAATGATTCACTAAGATGTCTTTAAATAGAAATTCAAATATTATGTCAGCCATAGGAAATCAAAACACAATTTCCTAGGTGTAGTGTATCTAGACAAGTAAACATAACTCATCACAAAAATGACTGTCAAGAAAATGGTGCAGGTAACTCATCACAAAATCATATACCGGTTAGAATAGTCAATACCAGTTGAAACAAAATATGTGAACCGTTGTCCTAGAATCTTCTGCTTGATCTTCATCTTTATATTTATCTTCATTTTGATGCTGACTTAATGTAACCACAAGTTATCTCTTAGGCACATACCGGTTGACACAAAGTACCGGTTAGAGATAGACCTTAAACATACCAATTAACAATTTTTTTTAATGAAGTTACACTTGTAGTCAATGTAATCATATGTGTGTGAGAGTGTTTCATCAATGACAAGTGATGAATACATGATAATCATCATCAAGCCAACGAAGCAAAGTCTAGAAAAAAGGACCTTATCTAGATAATCAAAAGGACTGTTAAGGGCAACCGAAGAACATGACATACCAAGTTGAATTCAACCACATGAGCTAACAAAATCACTCCCAAAAGGTCAATAAGACAATCACTATACATGTTGGTTTATGGAAAGGAGACAAGGCTACCTATATCCCTTGAGCTTCCAACACTTGATTTAGCCAATCAACTTGATATGCTTGAAGAGGAACCAATGGTAGCAAGGTTAGCTCAGCTGGTTAAGATAGAAGAAACAAGGAGGGGAGCTATGAGGAAGTTGTATATTCACCAAGCTCAAAATGAAGAGGTAATTTGATAAGAGAGAAGCCTCTAGAACATTCAAAGAGGAGTCATTGTCTTGAAATGCGATGAGTTCTAGACCAAGTCCAAAAAATATACTAAATTTGATGCTTTTTGGAGTGAGCCATATATAATTTATGAGTGCAAGCAACATAATGCCTTCCAACAAGCCAAGTTGGATGGTGAAATGGAACCAATCACGGTCAATGGGATTCACCTCAAGTATTTCTTCCAGAGTATGATTAGTTATTTTTTTTATATATTAGAGTAGGCTTTAGGGGTAAAATAAGTGTTGTAGCACATGGTTTTGTTAAGATTTTTCTTTCCTCCAAGTGTAGGCACACATTTGTTTTCAATTTGGCTAGCTGTAGGTTGGTGTCAATTTGTTGTCTTAATATTTCAGGAGTCTTTACAACAATGTCACATCTGGTTTCAAGTTGTTTCAAGTCTCCTTGACTCTATAGCCCAATGGAATTAGTAAGGTCGCTGGTAATAGAATTTTAACTAGAAAAAACATTAGCAGAGATTCCCAGGAATATTGCCCATTTTTGCATTTTTGGTCCACAATGTGTAAAATGAAAAGACCACGAAAGTCATAAGGACTCTGGGCTTAAACTATGAAATTGGATGGCAATAAGAACTGACAATCATAAGGACTATGATAGTATTAAGGGGAAAATATTATCATGGTACATCCATTAAGGTAGAGTATAGTAAAGGATAGTGGGAACAATAGCAATATAAAGTCATGAAAAGATCACAGTCACATGAAAAAACCTTGAGAGGGTAGTCAAGAAAGTAGTCAACAATATTTAGGTCTGCCTTGAAAGCAACTAAAGAATGTGGCTATAATGAAGAGTTCATGCACAATAAACACAAACACATCAAAAATATTAGATGAATAGAGGAAAATCCTTTCTACAATAGTAACTTCATAGAAAATAATCAACCTCCTAAAGGTAGCTCATAGCTTTTGTCTAACTTGAAATGATAATCAAGACATCAATGTGGTTCTAAGAGTACAAACATGAATCAAAAGGACAATCAAACAAGAGATCTCTACAACCATGAATAGTTTTGTAGGGTACTAAAGGAGCTTTTAGACACACAAATGAAGAAGTTCTTGTTAAGTGTTGTAGCACATGGTTTTGTCAAGCTTTTTCTTTCCTCCAAGTGTAGGTGCACATTTGTTTTTTAGTTTGGCTAGTTGTAGGTTGGTTTCAATTTATTGTCTGACTAATTCAAGAGTCTTTACAACAATGTCAAGTCTAGTTTTAAGTTGTTTCAGGTCTCCTTGACTCTATATCGCAATGGACTTAGTAAGGTAGCTGGTCGTAGAATTTTTAGCAGACAAAACATTAGCAGAGGTTGCCAAGAATTTTGTCCAATTTTGCATTTTTAGGTCCACAACGTGTAAAATGAGTCCCAAATGTTTCCAAAGGTAAACTTATTTTATAAGGAGTTTGATTCATGCTGAAGGAATAGGTCACATTTTCATATTTACATGGAAGTTTCCATTAGGATGTCAATTTCCTCAGCTTTGTAAAAGGGATGCTAGAAAAACCCTATCTTTTGACCAATTTCATGTAGCATACATGGAGAGAAATCCTTTCGTAAAAAAAATTGAGAGATGAAGGAAATAGTCTTTTAGGATTTTTGATATGTTTTGTTTTCCTTAAGAGTTTTATTGGGATACAATGATGACCATAGGAGTTTCAAAACATCATCTTTAGAGAAGAATGTGGAGGATTTAGTCTTCTTTGATGTCTAGTTTGAAGTTTTCATAGCATTAATGATAGTAGTTGAATAGATTTAGGATGTATGGAAGGAGTCCTCATGAGGCACGTTTTTCATTCTACCCATCATCAAGCATGTGGAATCCATTAAATGCAAGGTTTCTTATTTTATTTGCTAAAAAATATCTCATTATTGAAAGAAGTTATGAAATACATGAGGACAATATAAACCCTAGCATGAGTCAAAGAAATGTATTCATGAAAGTTACTTGAGTTTGTGTGTTTCTCCATAAGTATGTAATTACAATCACTAAATATTCTCTACTTGGAGACTAGCATTGGATCTAGGTTGTTGGGTAGGTTATTCACCAATTGCAAGAGGCCAGTGCTATGAGAATTGGATAGGACCATTGTACGCAAGCTGAAATAGAATTGAAAAGACCAATAGGAGATAATTGCTTTACAAATACGATATGCTTAGTATTGAATTTAAGTAAAATCCCTACATCAAAAAGGAACAATGGCAGTCCTTCTAAGAGAAAGTAGTTAGATCCAAAACATGAATTAAGGACTATTTGAGATATGAAGGTAATTCACATCATAGTATCAACAATGAGAATGCATCTGAGTGTGCATTTCAGTCTTCAAATACCTGTGAAAGCTCAAAGGACAATCTTGGAGACAAGATTTTTTATATTTAGGAATATTATAGGGGATTTCCATGATATAAATAGAGGAATGCTATGAAGAAGCAATGATAGTATGAACAAGAATGCACTCTTTTTTAAGGAGAAATTGAAAACACACTTATGAATGAATGCTAGATGTGAGAAGTATCAAAGTGAGACAGTCATTCATGACAAGGACAAATACATATAATGGAGGCAGATGTTTTATTTAAAGCCTTTACTAACTTTTGGGAAAAGTATGCAATGTGGTAAAGAGCCTACCGAAACACTTGTCATTGTCAACAAGAAATCATAGTCTCAAAAGTATAAGAAATTCATGTGATTAATGATGATGTCAATAATAGAAAATAGTAGACATATTTAAATGTCATTATCATGGAATTTAAAAGAACTTGACAAGGCCATTTTTCTTTTGATAAGGTGTTTACAACTCTCTTCAATGAGATATTTGTCATGTGAGATAGCATAATTTTCATAGCAAGGGTTTGTAGATGGTGTTCTACATGATAGTGCTGAATATCCAATTGCATTACAAAGCAATGCACTATATGCATAAAGGCCCATGAGAAAGTCAACATAGGAGGTATGAATACAATATTCATAGCAGTCCTAATAAAAAAACATCTTGCTTGCCTATTGAAAGTAGCTAGAGGGAGGTTTGTAGAGAACTAAAAATATTGAAGACACAAGAGAAGGTAGTAGTGATAGTCCTTTCAAGGGTTTATTCATGATCATCACATGTTACAAATTCAAATAGAGATGATAGTAAAATATGAGGCTCTTGAACTACCAAGCTTCATCATGAATACTCATATAATGTTAAATAATAGTCACATTACAAGGGATCTTCACGATGAAAAGACCATGACAGTCATAAACACTTCAGGCTTAAACTATGAAACTGGATGGTAATAAGAACTTAAAATCATAAGGACCATGATAGTGTTAAGGGGTAAATCTTGTCATAGTACATCCATTAAGGTAGAGTATGACAAAGGATAGTGGGAATAATAGCAATATAAAGTCATGAAAAGGTCACAATCACATGATATAACCTTGAGAGGGTAGTCAAGAAAGTGAGAACCCAATAACATGTTAAAACAATGGTACTAAAGGGTCAAAAATATTGAGGTCTGCCTTGAAAGCAATTGAAGAATGTGGTTATAATGAAGAGTTCATGCACAATGAGCAAAAACACATCAAAAATATTAGATGAATAGAGGATAATCCTTTCTACAATAGTAAATCATATGGGAATGGTGTCATGGAATAGTACTTATACAAGTAACTTCACTGAAAATAATGAACCTCCTAAAGGCAGCTCATAGCTTTTGTCGAACCTGAAATAATAACCAAGATGTCGATTTCAGTACAAGAGTGGAAACACGAAGCAAAAAGACAATCAAACAATAGATCCCTACAACCATGAATGGTGTTGTAGGGTACTAAAGGAGCTTTTAGACACAAAAATTAATAATTTATTATTAAGTGTTGTAGCACATGGTTTTGTCAAGCTTTTTCTTTCCTCCAAGTGCAAGTGCACATTTGTTTTCAGTTTGGCTAGCTATAGGTTGGTTTCAATTTGTTGTCTTACAATTTTAGGAGTCTTTACAACAATTTCAAGTCTGGTTTTAATTTGTTTCAAGCCTCCTTGAGTCTATAGCCCAATGGACTTAGTAAGGTAGTTGGTCCTAGAATATTTAGTAGACAAAACATTAGCAAAGGTTGCCAAGACTATTGTCCATTTTTGCATTTTTAGGTCCAAAACATGTAAAATGAGTCCCAAATGTCTCTAAAGATAAACTTATTTTATAAGGAGTTTGATTCATGTTGAAGGAATAAGTAACATTTTCATTTTTACATGGAATTTTCCATTAGGATGTCAATTTCCTCTACTTTGTAAAAGGGATGTTGGAAAATCCCTATCTTTTGACCAATTTCATGTAGCAAAGGTGGAGGGAAATCTTTTTGTAAAAAAAATTGAGAGATGAAGGAAATGGTCCATTACGTTTTTTGATATGTTTTGTTTGTCTTAAGAGTTTCATTGGGCTACAATGGTGGCCATAGGACTTTAAAAACATCATCTTTAGAGAAAAATGTGGAGGATTTAGTCCTCTTTGATGTCTAGTTTGAAGTTCTCATAACATTAATGGCAGTAGTTGAATAGCTTTAGGATGTGTTGAAGGAGTCCTGAAGAGGCACGTTTTTCATTCTACTCATCATCAAGCACATGGAATCCATTAAATGGAAGCTTTCTTGTTTTTTTTCTAAAAATCCTTTCTGTATTCCCAAAAGTTATGAAATACATGTGGACAATATAAACCCTAGCATGAGCCAAATAAATGTATTCATGAAAGTTAGTTGAGTCTATGTGTTTCTCCATAAGTCTATGTAATTGCAATCACTAAATATTCTCTACACAAAGACTGGCATCAGATCTAGGTTGTTGGGTAGGTTATTCACCAACTACAAAAGGCCAGTGCTATGAGCATTGGATAGGACCATTGTATGCAATTTGAAATAGAATTGAAAAGACCAATAGGAGATAATTATTTTACAAATACGATATGCTTAGTATTGAATTTAAATAAAATCCCTATATCAAAAAGGAACAATGAAAGTCCCTTCTAAGAGAAAGTAGTTAGATCCACAACATGGACTAAGGACTATATGAGATATGAAGGTTATTCATGTCATAATATCAACAGTGTGCATGCATTTGAGTGTGCATTTCAAACTTCAAATACCAGTGAAAGCCCAAAGGACAATCTTGGAGCCAGGATTTTATAGATTTTTGAATAGTAGAGGGGACTGTCATGATATAAATAGAGGAATGCTATGAAGAAGTTGATGCAAATGAAAGGGGACAAGAAAACAAGAGCCCAAAGATTTAGTATTGTTAGTCTAAACCAAAAACCAAATAAGCACAACAAACTCTAAAAACCTTCAAATGCATATCAAAAGAGATTAAAAGCAAATAAAAGAAGCATAAACAAGTGAAAGAAGAGTCAGAAGACTCCCTAAGATGCTCCCATTGTTCACTTGATCACTATCCCTTGTTCTTCTCCTCTCCAAGATCCACATGCTTTCTTGAGTTTAGCTCTCAATTTTAGCATGTAGCCATGGATGCCAAACGAAGGATTGAATTTTTGAAAATGAACTCCTATTGCTATGAAAATGCACAAATGGAATTTCTATGAGAAAGTTAAAATATGAGTATCTATGCCAACATAATAACAATGCTTAAAAATGATTCCTCCCTTTGCTTGAGGATGAGGGTTCCTTTTATAGGAAAAATAGTTTATTGAAGGGTCAAGATTGATCTGCCTTAGCAAGGGCTAGGATTGCATGAGAGAGGCATGATCCTCAATCCATGCTTGAAAATTCCACCAATGCAATGGTGACAAGTGGCATCATGAGAGGGCTTGAGATGAGAGGGAAGAAGCATTAAATTCTTGAGGGGACATGAGAGTAACCTCATGTGGTTGGGTTATTGGATAAAAGTTTTATCAAATGGGTAAACTCTTGTGCAAGGTTTACACATGGTTAGGCCTTGGTCAAAGGGACAAGACCCATGTGGGTTAGTGTGTTGAAGAAGGGAATCTTTTAAGACTCTTTAAGAGTCCTAAATGGGCGAGATGATGGGTTGAGGGTTAATTTGGAATTAGGATTATGGAAGTGATTAGAAGTGGGTTTAGGCTAATTTAGAAGGAATTGGAAGAATCTAGAAGAAGGGTTAGTGAGAAAGTGGGCTTTGTAGGAGAATGCAAGTGGGTGAGGATAAATAAGATTTTAATTAAAATAAAATTCATTTATTTCAATTAAACGTGCAACTTGAATTGGATGAGTACTTTAAATAAATATTTATTTATTTAAATATGAATTTTGATTGGGGGATTTTAAATAAATGTTTAATGTATTTTTTTTTATCAATAATATTGGATTTTATTAATATAGAAGGAAAATTACATCTTCAAAAAAAGAAACAACTTTTGTCCAAACCACCAAACCATCACTCCTCCATATCACTATTACAGACAAAACCACCCACCCAAGCTCGAAACTTCAGACCTACCCAAAAATTCTACTATATCAAATAAAAAATATATATAATCTACACAGAGCCTAAAACAAAAAGACATAGTCCAATAAACGAAAATGGGAATCATATTCCCAGCAGAGACAAACAACCATAGTTAAATTAAATAGAACTACCTAGAGGGATTTCCAGGGTAGCATTCTTGCTCGCTATCTCTACCTTCATGCATCCAGTCCTCGGGCGTAGCCTTTAGCTACTCACATCCTCTTCCCCTGCTTCTTCTCATGTCTATCTAATCACCTCCTCCAATTCTATAATCTGAGTTAACATTTTTAAGGCCTCCTATCCTCTCTTCGCCATCTCTCTAAACCAGGCCTTCACTGCTTCCCGCCGCTTGAGAAAAGGAATTTACCTATCATTTAGCTCTTGATGGAATTCCAAAATTACTTTAGAGAATTTGAACCCTCGACTCGATATAGCTCACTCCAGCAATAATTCCAAATTGTCGAGGTATTCTGTTGGTACAATTGCCTACATCACCCTTCGAACTTCCACACACGAGGAGTCCAACTTGACCCCCCACACCATGATAAGAGAGTATATATCTACCCTTGTATGATATCGGTGTCCAATCACCTTCAATTCTTCACCCAGAACCAACTGCACACTCCTCAGCAACAGGGGGTCCGTCGAAAGAAACATGTTCTTCAGTCTTCTCACCACAACTGACCCCAAAAATGCAATCAACAGTTTGGTTGTTTTCAACATAAAATTGGCCTCCATTGCACCACTAGACTACCAACCTTTCTTTTCCAGTGGAAACCACACTCACAGACCAAAAAAATTCCAACATATGCTACAAATGAAACACTCTTTCCCATTACCATTAATGCATTCTCCTCAGGCTTTGCCACCATTGCAAAAAACATCATCATTAATTGCCAATATCATCCAGGCCAACGTAAATTCTTGGGCAAAGAACTAAGCATTCTCCTCCCACACTTTACATTTACTAATAAGTAACGACCCATATAGGATGATTAAGTGTGCCACTGGACTATGGCATCATCTCCTCCCCACCACCTCGCCACACATTTATCTAATGTGCGTAATTCAAAAATCCTAAAAAATATTTAGTTTTGAGCAAATAATTGATATAAATTTGTTTAATCTCCAGCTCGGGGATACTCCTTTCACAATTGTATCCACCACAACTTTATGTCTCACTCTAAATGCACTTTCAGAATATTCATGTTATTGGCCAATTCTAACACTAATAAAGCAGAATGTACCTCCGCTTCATTATTAGTCCTATCTTGCAATGTCTGCACACCTTTGAAGAGGATATTCCCCTCCTCATCACGAGCAACACATCCCACACCTGAGATTCCTGAGTTACGTCTTGACACCCATCAAAGTTGATCTTGATCTCGCCCTACTCCAGTTTGGCCCACACCTCCTCATCTCACCTAACCATTGAACTTGAAGGATGAACCCTTGAGAACCCATGAACGGGTCTACACTATACCAAAGGCCACCTAGATTGAATATGATTATCAGCTATACTATATGGGTGTTTTATAAAGTTATGATTAACTATCGCTATTGACACAACTTTGGAAATGGCCCACTCCACCCTATCACACAGTTTCCACTAATTCTGCTTTGTCCTGAAAGATCTGCATGTTTCTTTCTTTCCATATTTCCCACACCACTATTGAAGGTGGCATAGTCCATATGTTGGAAAAAACTAATTTTCTATTCTTAGTAAATTAGCTCTTAAACAAATTCATTACGTTCTTTGGAAAGGGGACTTCCCATCCCAAATTGTTTAGAATGAACTTTCATACTCCTTCAGCCATTTCACAATGTAACAAAAGATGATCCAAAGATTCATCAATCTCCTTGCACATAATACACTGAAATGGGCCATTAAAACCCAATCTCTTCAATCTTTCCTCTGTCAATATTCTCTTATTGAAAAATAACCATACAAACACCCTTTCCTTTGGTAAGCATTGCAGCTCCCAAAAATCTTGGCCAACCACTGATTATTAATCATTGAACTTTCAATAAGGTTATAGCCCAATTTGACTGAATAGTTCCCAGATTTCTATCCACACCATTTTAGGACATCCCCTTTAGGGGAAAGATATGGGTTGTATTCATAAAGAATACCAGCAAAGGAAGCCTTCAATTGAGGAGACAAAGGCAGCATTCCAACATCCTTCTAGACCCATTCATCCACCCCATTCCTAATCACTTTAACCAGATAGTCTCCAGCCTTAGAACCTCAATGGACCTCAGCCACTTGCTTGATGGGCTCTACATCCCTTCACAGAGACAAAGAAGGTGTACCTTCACCCGAATCATACCAAAAGTTTTCTTTCTCTCCATTCTCCAATTGCCATGTTATATGCTCTTTAATCACCTTCCTACAAGATACAAGACAATTCCAAATTGTTGATCCTCTCGGGAGCTCTCAAATAGTAAATATTCTTTCCCCACTACTCAAATCCAAATATTTATGTTTCAGAATTTGCACCCACTTCTTGTATTGTTTCAAGTACATTTTCCATATTAGTTTTGCTCCCATAACTTCATTCAAAAGACTCCAATTCCTCAAACCTGCACCTATTGACATCTTTGGTTGACAAACCTTATCCCATGCTACCAATGGTATCTTATCTTGCTTTCTCTTGCCATTCCAAAAAACTTCCTCATAAACTGATTGATGCCTCTAACAACTTTCTTAGGATTTTTTAAACACACAATAGAATAAATGGGAATTGTAGAAAGCATTGATTTGAACAACAATAATTTGCCTGCTGAAGTAAGCCACTTACTCTCTAGCCTTCTAGTCTATTAACACAACTATTCATCAATCTATGCCACATACCCAACCAACTAGGCCCCCCAAAGAGTGGAGTACCTAAAAACCTTCCTGAGAAGGTTCCCAGACTTTACACCCAAAATCCTAACTATCTCCCACTACTTCCTTGGATCCGTATTGAAGAGAAAAACATACGATTTGGACCAATTCACCTGATGGTCTGATGCATTACAAAAAGAATCTAATTCTTTCCTAATGATGTGAGCTTCACAGAGTGAGGCATCTCCAAAAAGAATTGTGTCATCAATAAATTGCTGATGGGAAATTGAATCCGTACCAGCCGCAACACAAATCCCTCTCCATTGACCATTACTCAAATGTTTAATATATCTTCCCAAAACCTTTGCAAAAATAATAAAAAGTAAAGAGGAGAGTGGATTGGCTGGCCGCAAACCTCGTGATGTTTGAAAGAAGCCTTGAGGGCTTCCATTGACAAGAACAAATACCCACAGGGCATCAATGCAAGCTCTCGCCTAGTTTATCTAGTGAGAGGGAAAACCAAACCTATCCAAAACCCAAATCAATAAATCCTAATCCACCATATAATATGTGTTTCTTATATCCAACTTAATCAACATACACTCAACCTTGCCTTTCCTAACTGTGTGAATGGCTTATAGTTGAGAACTGAAAAAAAATAATGTTAGAGCAAGGAGGAGTAGGAGGCGGCAATGGGAGAATTCAAAATTCAAATTCTCTGCAAGGCGGGAACTCTGGTTCCAATGGTGGGAGTGGCCAAAACAATGTTGTTGTTTGTCCCATAGGAGAGAAGGATAAGCCTTCAGATATTCCAGAGGCTGTTGTCATACAACAGATAGGTGGTACTCTACTAGAGAAGACATTGAGTTCCTCTGGGCTTCTGGGGGAAGGGTCCAGTGGGGGGCCCATACCACATGATGACTCCTTGGAGAGCAGAAAAGAAACAAAAAAATGGTCTTCCCTCTTTGGAACTAGACCATTTGGTAAATCCTCTCTACCTCCTGTTAAGAATATTTCTGATCCTTCTGGTGGAAAGTTTGCTATCTCTATCCCTGATCTGGTCCTGGATCATAATATAAATAGTATGTCAAATTCCTTGGTAGGCAAATCTATGGGCTCACGTCCTAATATTAAAGTTGTTAGGGTTTATGTTAAATGAAAATGGGCCCTGAAGGGTAATGTTGAAATCTTGGCTTTACCTAAAGGCCTTCTATCTTTTACTTTTTCATGTGAAGAAGATAAATTAAGGATTCTTTGTGGGAGCCCCTGGATGGTAGGAAAGATAGCTTTGGTTCTTCAAAAATGGCATCCGAACTTGAATATGAATGACTCTCTCTTGGAACAAGTTCCATTTTGGGTAAAGCTACCAGGTTTGCCTCTTGAATATTGGGCAGAAAGCATCTTCTCAGGAATTGCAAACTCCTTTGGTGAACTCTTCTTTATAGACCGAGTTAGCTTCTAAAAGGAGACTCACTCATGCTAGGTTTTGTGTAGGGATAGCCCATGATGCAGATATGCTAGAACAGGCAAATATAGTATCAAAGTTGGGAACATGGAAACAACATATTGAATATGAATCTATTCCCTTTGCCTACTTCCATTGTAAAAAAGTAGGTCATTGGGCAAAATCTTGTCCAATCAAGCCGAAGGTAGAAGCCAAGTAGTCTAAACCCTAGACTGAAAATCAAAGGGCTCCAGAAAAAATGGTATGGAAAGTTAAAAACTTAGAGAATAAGGAAGATAACTCTAATCACTTCAATGCTTTGGGGGAGAAGAAGGAAGCACCCTCAACTTCTATTCCTAGCCCCTTAAACAAGGAAGTATTGAGAAATGAATAAACCAAAGTCAACACCTTGGTTACTACTCAAATAGAGGATCTGAAAGATCAGACTGAATCTTCAAAATGATATAGCTGAAATAGTAGCTGACACTTATAAGGGAAAGGAATTGCAAGAGAAAGATGACCAACCTGAGGAAGGGGAGATCTCTGACTCCCAAGAAGAAAAGACTGACTCTTCATTGCTCATGCCATGTTTTGAAATACAAGAAGCTCAAAAATGTGCAATTCTAGTATGAACCTTTCAGACTCAGACCAGAGCTCAAAAATAGTTAAAGGTGATTCAAATGATTCTAGAACCCCTAACTGGGGTAACGAAGAAGAAATCTCCAAAATCCTCAGCAACGCGAAAGCGGCTCCTGAGATAGATACTGAGTGGAAAATACAAAAACACAGGAATAAGAAAGGAACTACTCCCTTGACTTCTCTCCTAAGGAAATCCAGCAAATTAGCTCAAGTTGATGTTGGGTATATCTCCTCTTCCCCAGGTCGACCCTCTAACCATAATGTCAAAGACAAGGAGGCTAGGAATTGGTAAGTAACTATGAAGATTATCTCTTGGAATATAAGGGGACTCAATAATCCCCATAAATATGACATCATTAGGAATATGATAAGGGATAGTAAACTTGATATTTTTCTAACTCAAGAAACCAAAATGAGTAGAGAAAAAGTTGAATCTTTAAAGTTTTAAAAAAATGGTAATGTTAGTGGTGGTAGTTCAGAAGGTGCTTTTGGAGGCATAGCTACCATCTTGAACCTTAATACTGTCAAAGGGCATGTTATTATTTAGGAAAATAATTTCTCTTGTATCAAATTTGAGCATTTAAAAGATGGTACTTCATGGGTTCTCACTAACATTTATGCTCCAAATACTTTGAAGGCTAGAAATTCCTTTTGGAAAAAACTTATACAAGCTAGGGACAACTTCAAAAATCTTAGCTGGCTGGTTATGGGAGACTTCAACACTCCTTTGAGAGAGGAGGAAAAATTTGGAGGAAGTCCCCCTCAGCTGAAAAGTAGGTTGGCCCTTATGAATTTCATTAATTCTCAAGCTCTCAATGATTTGGAAATAGAGGGATGCAATTACACTTGGACTAACAGGAGAACTGATATTGATCTTATCCAAGTTTGCCTTGATAGGACTCTCATCTCTGATGATTGGTACGGTCATTATTTTTGTTCTTTGTCGGCCCACATTCGGGTTGGATCTGATCACTTTCCTATCACCTTCATTGCTGACTCAATTAATAGAAGGAGACACTTCCCCTTTAGATTTGAAAAAATGTGGACCCTTCACCTAGATATAAAAAGTAACATTCAGAAATGGTGGAGCATACAAGTTGAGGGAACTGCTATGTATAGAGTTGTTAAGAAGCTCAAAAGTGTAAGGGATAATATAAGACTCTAGAATAAATCCAGCTTTGAGAATATTTTTGAGGCCAAAGGTAAAGTCCAGGAAGACCTTAAAAAAATAGAGGCTCAAATCCAGAAGGATGGTTTCAATACTGTGTCCTTTGCTGATGAAAATGAGAATCTCAAAAAATACCATGATATCATTGCTAAAGAGGAAACCTTCTGGAAGGAGAGATGTAGATGCATTTGGCTTAAGGAAGAAGATAGGAACACAAGATTCTTTCATTTATCGACGATCAAGCATAAAGCTGTTAATAGGGTAACCAAACTAATGGTGGATAACGGGGAGTTGGTCAAGGAGGATGAAATAAGGAATGAAGCTAAAAGATATTTCTCGAAACTGCTCAAGAGGGATCACAGATTGGATGTTGAAGCTCAATCTTCTTTTCTTGATAACATCCCTTGTCTCATTGATGATCAAATGAACATCTCCCTCTCTTCCATTACTTAGAAATTGGAAATTAAAAATGTTGTTTTTTCCTTTGATGGTAACAAATCGCCTGGCCCAGATGGCTTCCCCATGTTCTTTTTTCAATATTTTTGGGATATTGTTGGGAAAGATGTCTCTAATGGGGTCAAGGAATTTTTGGGGGCTCGAAAACTTTTGAAAAAAATCAATGGTAATTTTATTTCTCTCATCCCCAAAACCCAAGGTGCTGACTCAATGGACAAATTTAGACCTATCAGTCTTTGCAATTCTTTTTATAAGATTATATCCAAGGTTCTTACTTCAAGAATTTTGTCTATCCTTCCTACTTTAATTAATCACCAACAAAATGGTTTTGTCCCTGGAAGACAAATTCTTGACTCTATTATAATTGTCCATTAGAACATTCATTCTCTTGTTAGAGAAAAGAAGCAAGGTCTCATCCTAAAGCTTGATCTCTCCAAAGCCTATGATAGGGTTGACTAGCCTTTTCTTGAGAAGGTTCTTTTGTCTTTTGGTTTCTCCTCTAGAGTTATTGACCTCCTCAGCCAACTTATCAACTCTGCCTCTTTTTCTATTCTTGTCAATGATTCACCTTCACCCTTCTTCAAAGCTTCTAGAGGTCTAAGGCAAGGGGATCCTATTTCCCCCATCCTCTTCATAATTATGGCAGAATGTTTTGGAAGGATTATGGAAAATATGGTTTTGCAAGGCTCCTTTAAGGGTCTCCAACCTTCTTCTACTGACCTTATCTGTTCCCACCTACAGTTTGTTGATGATACTATTATCATGGGGGAATCTAGTATATCTGAAGCTAAAATCTTGAAGAGTACTCTTTATAGGTTTGCCTTTGCTTCTGGACAACTTATTAACTGGGTCAAAAGCGAAGTTTTTTTTCATCAATACTCCTGAGAGAAGACAATAGAGAATTAGCAGAATCCTAGATTGTAGAATTGCTGATCTTCCTGCGACCTATCTTGGTCTCCCCATGGGTACTGCACCTCTCGATCCCTTCTGGAGTTCTCTAGTGGACAATTTTCATAAAAAACTAGTTGGTTAGAAAGGAGCCCTTTTAAGTTAGGCTGGAAAGCTCCAATTACTTAAAGCTTCTCTTCAAAGTATTCCGATTTATGCTCTAAGTCTTTTCAGAATTCCAGTTAATTATGCTGACGCAACCGAGAAAATTCAAAGAAGATTCCTATGGTCTGGGATTGAGGACAAGAAAAGAATGTCTCTGGTGGCTTGGGACCAGGTTTGTAGACCAAAAAGTAAAGGAGGTCTGGGCCTAAGGAGAATTCGAACCTTAAATGCAACCCTCCTATTAAAATAGGTCTGGAGAATGTTTCATTCAGACACTAAATGGTGTAAAATCAGGCAAAGTAAATACTCTCTTCTGTCCTCCTCTCTTTCTTCTTTTATCAATTCGTATCTCAGTATTAATGGATCCCACAAATGGAATCATGCATCTAAATGCAAATAAAGTATAGCCAAAGGAGTGATCTAGAAAGTAGCAAATGGTAGGAAAGTTAAATTTTGGGAGGATCCCTAGCTTTTTGATAAACCCTTGACTGAAATCAATGAATGGGCCCTCCATGGTCCCTCTTGTATTAGAACCTTTGGCTCCTTAGTTGCTGAGTACTGGTCTGGTAACAAATGGTAGAACATTGAAAGCATTCACCCTAGCCTTTCTAAGTTCAAGATCCATCTGTCCTCGGTCTGGTTGAATAATGAGGAAGACTCCCTGATTTGGAAACATGAACCTAAAGGTACTTTAACTATTTCCTCTATGCATTGTATCCTTTCCCCCACCCCTTCTGGTAATCCTTACTGGTCTAAAGCCTAGATTAAGGGTCTTACCCCTAAGATTAATTTTTTCTTCTCGACCATCCTCCAAAATAAGATCCTGACCCTAGACAACCTAAAGGGTAGAGGCTTTGCCTTCCCTAATAGATGCGCTTTGTGCCTTCAGGAGGAAGAGTTTGTGGAACACCTTGCCATCCACTGTTCCTGCTCAGCCTCAGTCTGGGAAATATTTCTTAAATTTTTTTGCATTGATTGGGTGTTTCCTAACACTATCAGTGATTTGTTTTCTTCCTGGAACTTATATTGGACTAACTCTTTTTTGAGATCTCTATGGCAACTATCTCTTCATCACATCCTATGGGGACTATGGAAATAAAGAAATAATCGTATCTTCAGGGATGTCTCCCTCAACCAGGATATTGTGTTCCAGAAAATTCACTGGGCAATTGTGGAAAATATTGGGATCATTGAGGGTCCTTGTTTCTCGAACAACCCTCTGGATTCAAATATCTTAAGTGCAAGGAATTTGAAGATTACTAATAGTTCTGACCCCAATCACAATAAAATACTTGAAGCTAGATGGTAAAACCCCCCTTATGGTTGGTTCAAAGTTAATTTTGACAGGGCTGCAAAAGGTAACCCAGGTCCTTCAAGTTGTGGAGCTATTCTCAAAGATGACAAAGGAAATTGCAAGGAAATGGTTGTTGTCCCTATTGGAACCCAAATAAACCATAAAGCTGAAGCAATGGAAGCTCTCCAAGGTATTCTTCTTGCTAAAAAATAGAATTGCCCCTACCTATGGATTGAAGGGGACTCAAACAATATCATAAAATGTCTTAAGGGGATCTCAAAACCCTTATGGTTGATCAACAACATCATCAATACTACTATAGACCTTATTAGCACTTTTAAAAAAAGTTACATAACCCACTGGGAGGCCAATGGCTTTGCTGACTGGGCTACCAATGTGGTGGTTAACAAAGAGGAAATGTTTACGTGGACGGGAGAACAAGGACTCCCCAAAAATGTCAGGCAAATCATTTTTAATGATCGATATAGAAGCACTCCAAAGATTTTTGATGGTCAGGATAATAATGCAAAGGAGTAATTAGAGTACTTCGAGTCATTATAATAATGAGAGCCTCATTTATTATAATACCTATTTCATTAGTGCCCATGTTTTTTGGGTAACTTTGATAGCTCCGACAAGCTTTCTAGTTAATTTGCTCAGCAAGTTTCAAAATTTGGCTCTGAACAACGAGAAAATGGGTGGTAATAGGCGGTGATACGAACCAAGTAGTTGCAAAGAATGGAAACAAAAGGAGGAGGTCTAGAGCATCCTACAGAAGGGTGGTTTTTCGAAATTCATGGATAGACTCCACGGATGGGATGACACGGTTACTAGTTTTTTTTGCAAAAACTGGAGAAAGGGTATACTGAAAATGGGAGACTAGACGATTCAAATTGATGAAGATCTTATTGCCCAAGCCATAGGCCTCAGAAGAGAAGGTTGCAACTTCTACAGAGATAAGAAAGTCAACAAGGAGGCTATTGAGAGATATTCGGAAATCAAGAAGGAGAAAAAATGACTGGTAAAGATGAGTAAAACCTACTACCCTCCTAGGGCTTTTGTCAAACCCTGGTGGGAGGTCCGCTTTGTTTTAATGCACTACATTACATTAGATGATAGGTTTACAAAAGTTTATGGTTACCATTTCGTCCTGCTAAATCATTTTAGGCATGATGAAAAGGTTAATTTTCCTTATTTTTTTCTCTGCTCGATGAATGCCACTATTAAGGCCTACAAAGATAACCCAATGGGGGATACTACCATGCATCAAGGCCTAATGGTCCTTATTTATAATCATCTCAAGGCAAATTAAATAGCCTGTATGTAGCCCTCTGTAGAGTCTCAGGAGGAGGGGTCTGACTCTACCTTCTCGCTGGAGGAGGAGTCTGATAGTGACCCTTCGAGCAATTCTGAGGAGAGCATGGATGTTTTGGATTATGAAACTAGAAAGAAGAGGAAACACTTCAAAACAAGACCTTATTCCTCTAAGGGTAAAAAGTCTAAAGTCAGAATCCACCAGATTAGCCTTTCCTTGGAGGAGGAGGTCTTAGAAGACTCATAGGAGGAGAACCCTCAAAGGTTGCTGAAAAAGAAGACAAAAGTCCACACCGAGACCATAAATAAGCACAAACGAAAGGAGGAGAATGTTAAAGAGCTAGAGGTCTATAAGTAGGAAAGGACCTTGGAAGCCGAGCAAAATTCAAAGAAGTTGACCATTGACGAGGCTCTAAGGGTTGCAACTACTTTTCGGGAAACCCCAAAAAAGGAACACGATATCCCTGATAAGGCTGATCCCCTCTCTAGAGGATATGCAAGGTTTCATGGATACTATGGAGTGGCTTATAATTGGTTACAAGAAATTTGTGGATGACAACAAAAAACTCTGCAATAGACATATTCACCAAGCCTCTACCGAAGGATACTTTTACTTATATGAGAGGTGAATTAGGGGTGCTGCCCCTTCAAGAGGTAATCTAAAGGTTTGTGCTCCACATCAATTAGATCTTACTTTGCTATATCTTTTCAAGATTGATGTGCTGATGGACGGTACTCCTCAGGGGGAGCAGCATAGTGGAACAAGGAAACTTGTGCCTCCACTTTGGCATTGTTGTCAAAGGGGGAGAAGATGTGAAGTGGAAGATATCTACAACATTAAGGAGAAGATGTGATGCAGAAAGAGACATATCTTTGTATATTGCCATCAATGCCAAAGGGGGATATTGTTGGCATATGTGCAGAATATGTTGACATGATGATATTGTGTTGTCATTGATGTCAATATGCTGAAAGAATGAACCGGTAATATACTCAAGAGAGAACCGATAATATGATGAAAGAGAACCGGTAATATGATGAAGAGTGAACCGGTAACATGATGAAGAGTGAATAGGTTTATTGAAGTTAAGCAACTGGCAAAGTGAACTAGTATAATGATGAGAACTAGTATATGTGCTAAAGGTGAAGCGGTTTAATATGGTATGACTATCCGTTGGTAGTCTCAGCTTCAGGGTTTCTGGTTGAAGTGTTTCGAGCCTATGTGATTTAGCCGATGGCATTGTGTGATGAGTTAGAATTGTAATTGAGATCAATTCATGTTGCCACATCAGCCTCGTGCACATGAAGGATCTTGCATGAAGGAGATTGATCCTATCTACCTCGAGAATGTGGGAGTTCTATGCAAACAGTGGAGAATGCGTGATGGGTTATCACCTCCAAGAAGTGGTGAAGAACGAACGATGGAGAATGTCTTGAGATCTATTCAAGATCATTGTATTCAAATGTAAAGTGTTCAATGGTCAAGATTGAACCGATTGAATTGCTCAAGCTAAATATTTAGGGTTTAGGATTTATGTTACCGACCTATCTGTTTCCTATAAGGTCAATGTTGTGTTTCATGTTGAAGTTGCTGGCAAATATTGTGTGTGTATCTAAGTGAAAAGATACACGAGTCTTGCTAGACCAAAAAAAAGGAGGGTTGATACCTATAGAGTATGTATGTAGAAGAAAGGAACTAAAGCAGATCTGCATTGGCATTGAAGTGCTGTTACCAGATCATTGTAATACATGTTGATCTCTAACCACTTCAACAGTTGGAAAATTCCTTACCAGGGTAGCTTTAACTAGCTTGTTGTAAATCCTTTAACATGGTGACTCAAAGCCATTGAGTTCATAAAATCCTCTAACAAACTAACCCTTAACCGGGTATTCTAGCCATCCCTTAACTGGGTGATCCCTAACAGAATAGGTTTCCAACAGAACCTGTTGTAACAGTCTTTAACCAGACTAGGCTTCTAACAAAGCGGACTTCTAAAGAGTTCAAAAAAAAATTATGGGTATTCATCCCCACCATGGTTTTTCTTAGGTTGGTTTCCATGTGAAAAATATGTGTGTCATATGTGATGTCTTTTTTCATGTGATGCTTTGTTGTTTTCTGTCAAGCGGTGAATCATGTTGATCTAGCAAGTTATTATATTTCTGTTGATAGATTACCTGTCTATGCACAAGGATAATGTGAAATGAGAGTGTAGGTTGTGTGGTAAGATAAGTGTTTTTGGTTTATATCTTTCATAGTCTCATTGTGCTTAACCGGTAGTATTTTGGTTTATGACCGGTGTTAGTGATTGGCAGTCAAGTTCACTGTTTGCAGTCAAACTGGTTGAGGAAATTTTTTTGTACCTGTACTGATTCACCCCCCCCTCTCAGAACTGGTTTAGTACTCATTGTTCATCATTGTGTTATCAATTGGTATCAGAGTGTCATCTAGGTCCTCTGTGTTGTAAGCTTAATTGCTTGATGGAAATATCTTATTGTAATGACGAAGAGGGAAGGTCCAAAATTCAACAGAGATAACTTTAAAATGTGGAAGGACAGAATGAAGATATACATCAGAAGCATGGGTGCTCAACATTGGAGCTATGTTGAGAATGTTTATGTTATCCCTATTGGTACTCTCACTGATGACCAAAAGAGAGAGATTCAGGAGAATGGGCAATTCATGGAAGCCCTAATCAGTAGTTTATGTGACATTGAGTTTATTGATGTCCAGGATAAAGAAAATCCCAAAGAAGTATGGGATACTCTTGAGAATATCTATGGAGGTGATGAGCATGTGAAACAAGCTAAGGAAGAAAGTCTTAGAGGAAAGTTTGAAGACATGCAGATGGTTGAAGGAGAGACCATTCAACAATATAGAATAAGAATCAAAACTGTTGTTGGAGATATCAAGAGTGCAGGTGGTAAAATGGAAGATTCCATTGTTGTTAGCAAAGTTTTTAGATCCTTATTATCGGTCTATGTAATAAGGGTTGCTGCTATTCAGGAGTTGAGGTCAATAGACAAGACTAAGGTGTCCCTAGACTCCATCATTGCAAAGTTTACAGCCTATGAGCTAAATAGATTTGATGGCAGTGTTCAAAAGATTGAATCAACCTTTAGAGAATCTACTCCACCATCTAGAAAAGGAAAAGAAGCTAGTACAAGTGGTGAACCAAGACAAAGCAGAGAAATGGATGATGAGGAGATCTTGATGGAATTTGAAGCTCTTCTTGCCAAGAGACTTCCTAAGGGAACTAGTAAATACAAAGGTAAGCTTCCTTTGAAATGCTTCTCTTGTAACCGGATAGGACACATTGTTGTAAACTGTCCTAATGGTGATAGCAAGGACAAACCAGAAAAGTTTAAAAAGTTCAAAGGAGGAAACTAGAGAAACTATTTTATAGTAGTTGATGAAGGTGTCATTGATGAGGAATCAAAAGATGAAGAAAATGAGGATATTGTGTTTGTAGCAGTCAAGGAAGATGTGTTAGACAAGAAGGCTCTTGTCTCCCGCTTTGATAATTCCAATGGGTGGATTATTGATAATGGATGTTCTCACCATATGACTGGTGACTAGAGTAAGTTTCTTTCTCTGGAAGAGTATGATGGTGGTGTAGTTCATTTTGGTAATGATGCACCATGTATGGTCAAAGGTAGAGGGTCCATCTCTCTGAATGGAAAGAGTAGTGTTGACAATGTATATTGGGTAGAAGGTCTAAGGTACAACCTTTTGAGTGTTGCTCAACTGAATAATAATGGACTCACTTTGGAGTTCAAAAATGAAGTGTGAAAAATCAAAGGAAAGAGTGGTGAACTGATGGCTACCGGTATGCAAACCAAAGGTAACCTATTTCAGCTAAATTCTAATGTCAGTACATGTCTTGTGGCTAATTTTGAAGACAACTGGATATGGCATAAGGGACTCTACCATGTAAACATTGACAATATTGTGAAGGCCAGTAAGATCAAGGCAGTTAGAGGATTTTCGGTGCTGAGCAAACTGGAACATCCTTTGTGCAGAGAGTGTCAACTGGGAAAAATGTCATCCTCAACCTTCAAAGGTAAATCTTTCACAGCAGACAATTTACTTCATCTTGTGCATACTAATTTGTGTGGTCCAATGAAAACTAGGAGTGTGCAAGGAGATAGGTATTTTATGATTCTTACAGATGATTGCTCAAGAATGATGTGGGTCACATTCCTAAAGGACAAGTCTAAAGCCTTTGGAAAGTTCAAATATTTCAGAGCACTAGTAGAGAAGGAAAGTGGTAGAAGAATCAAATGTCTCAGAACTAATTAAGGAGGAGAATTCACTTCCGGTGAATTCAACAAATATTGTGAAGAGAATGGCATCAAGAGGCAACTATCTGCCCCCCGAACTCCATAGAAAAATGGCTTAGCAGAGAGAAACAACCGGATGGTGGTTGAAGTGGCTAGAACCATGCTAATCCAAGGAAAGATTGCTCACACCTTTTGGAGAGAAGCGGTGAGCACTACAGTCTACACAATGAACCGGGTACTCATCAAGAAAGGAAAGGATAAGACTCCTTATGAGTACTAGGCCGGTAAGACACCAGTGGTAAGCTACTTCAGAGTGTTTGGTAGTAAATTTTATATCAAGAGGAGTGAACATCAGAGCAAGTTTGATGCTAAATGCGATGAGGGAATATTCCTAGGGTATTCCACAAAGGGAAAAGCTCTCAAATGTTTCAACAATAGGACTCATAGAATTGTTGAAAGCATCAATGTTAGGGTTGATGAAAACTCTGAAAAACCTGAGGAAACTAGTAGAGAGTATGTGGGAGATGAACTGGTAATAACCTTCTGGGAACCAGTTGCAAATCAGCCCAGTACCAGTAATTGTGCTCCTACACCAGTGGATGCTGATGCTGATGAAGATGAGGATGAACAGGAAAAGCAAGAGGAATATGTTAAGAATATACCTAGGTATGTAAAACTCGATCATGATCCAAAGTAGATCATAGGAGACAAAGATGCAGGAATTCTTACAAAAAGAAAGGTCAAAGAAAACTCATGTATGATCTCTGAATTTGAGCCTAAATCATTCAAAGAGGCACATAAAGATGAAGACTGGATCAAGGTAATGGAAGAAGAACTTGACTAGATAGAGAATAATGGTACATGGTCTTTGGTACCTAGACCGGAGCATAAAAATGTCATTGGAACCAAATGGGTCTTCAGAAATAAACTGAATGAGGATGGCACAGTGGTAAGGAACAAAGCTAGACTAGTATGTAAAGGATATGCCCAAGAAGAAGGAGAAGACTATGGAGAAACCTTTGCTCCAGTAGAAAGATTGGAAGGAGTTCGTATGCTCCTTGCATATGCAGCTTTTAAAGGATTCAAGGTATACCAAATGGATGTAAAATCTGCATTTCTAAATGGAATACTTGAAGAGGAGGTGTATATAGAGCAACCAGATGGGTTTGCCCTATCAAAAGACAGTGACATGGTGTGTAGGCTACATAAAGATTTGTATGGATTGAAGTAGGCACCTAGAGCATGGTATGAATGCTTGCACTCCCATCTTTTGAAGATTGGATTTGAAAGAACAAGTGAAGATAACAATATCTACTTAAAACTAGAAGGAGATTAGATTCTAATCTATGAAGTATTTGTTGACGACATAATCTTTGGTGGAGATGACAAGATGAGTCATGACTTTGTAGATGAGATGAAAAAGGAGTTTGAGATGTCACTCATATGGGAGATTAAGTTCTTTATTGGACTATAGATTCAACAAATGAAAGATGGAATCTTTATTACTCAGTCCAAGTATGTCAAAGAGGTGTTGAAGACCTTTGGCATGGAAGACACCAAACTGGTTGATACACCAATGGTGAACGGTTGTAAACTATCAAAAGAGGATGACCCAGCATTGGTAACTGAAAAGGAATACCGATCAATGATTGGTAACTTGCATTATGTAGTGCATAGCAGACTGAACATTGCACATGCAGTGGGTATTACCACTCGGTTTCAACAAAGCCCAAGAGAATCCCACTTGGGAGCAGTCAAGTTGATTCTTAGATATCTGAAGGGAACTATTGACTATGGATTATGGTATCCATACAATGATGATTTCAATCTAAAAGTGTTCACAGATGCTGATTGGGCTAGTATTGTGGATGACTGGAAGACCACAACCGATGATGCATTCTTTCTTGATGGTAGACTGGTCTCATGGATGAGTAAAAAGAAGAGTTGTATCTCTCAGTCTACAATAGAAGCCGAGTATGTTGCAACTTTTATGAACTGCACCTAGACTATTTGGATGAAGCATGTATTGAATGGCTTCAAAGTTCCTGTATCTAAACTGGTAAGTATATTTTTTGACAATACAAGTGTAATTAACATTTCCAAGAATCTAGTTTTACATGCTAGAACCAAGCACTTTGAACTCAAGTATCATTTCTTGAGGGAAAAGGTTCAGAACAAAGAGGTGGTATTGGAACATGTTTCCAGTAAGGAGCAGTTAGTAGACATATTCACCAAGCCTCTACTGAAGACTACTTTTACCTATTTGAGAGGTGAATTAGGGGTGTTGCCCATTCAAGAGGTAATCTAAAGATTTGTGCTCCACATCAATCAGATCTTACTTTGCTATATCTTTTTAGGATTGATGTGCTAAAGGATGCTACTCCTCAGGGGGAGAATCATAGTGGAACAAGGAAACTTGTGCCTCCACTTTGGCATTGTTGTCAAAGGGGGAGAAGATGTGAAGTGGAAGATATCTGCAACATTAAGGAGAAGATGTGATGCAGAAAGAGACATATCTTTGTATATTGCCATCAATGCCAAAGGGGGATATTGTTGGCATATGTGCAAAATATGTTGACATGATGATATTGTGTTGTCATTGATGTCAATATGCTAAAAGAATGAACTGGTAATATACTCAAGAGAGAACCGATAATATGCTGAAAGAGAACCGGTAATATGCTGAAGAGTGAACGGGTAACATGATGAAGAGTGAACAGGTATAATGATGAGAACTGGTATATGTGCTAAAGGTGAAGCGGTTTAATATGGTATGACTACCGGCTGGTAGTCTCAGCTTCAGGGTTTCTAGTTGAAGTGTTTTGAGCCTATGTGATTCAACCGATCGCATTGCATGATGAGTTAGCATTGTAATGGAGATCAGATCATGTTGCCACATCAGCCTCGTGCACGTGAAGGATCTTGCATGAAGGAGATTGATCATATCTACCTAGGGAATGTGAGAAGTCTATGCAAATGGTGGAGAACGCATGATGGGTTATCACCTCCAAGAAGCGGTGAAGAACGAATGATGGAGAATGTCTTGAGATCTGTTTAAGACCATTGTATTCAAATGTAAAGTGTTCAATGGTCAGGATTGAATAGACTGAATTGCTCAACCTAAATATTTAGGGTTTAAGGTTTATGTTACCGACCTATCTATTTCCTATAAGGTTAATGTTGTATTTTATGTTGAAGTTGTTGGAAAATATTGTGTGTGTATCTAAGTGAAAAGATACGTGAGTCTTGCTAGACCAAAAAAAAGGAGGATTGATACTTGCAGAGTGTGTATGTAGAAGAAAGGAACTAAAGTGGATCTGCATTGACATTGAAGTGCTATTACTAGATCATTGTAATACTTGTTGATCTCTAACCACTTCAATAGTTGGAAAATTCCTTAACAGGGTAGCTTTAACTAGCTTGTTGTAAATCCTTTAACATGGTGACTCAAAGCTATTGAATTCATAAAATCCTCTAACAAGGTAACCCTTAACAGGGTTTAACCCTTAACCGGGTATTCTAGCCATCCCTTAACTGGGTGATCCCTAACAGGATAGGTTTCTAACAGAACTTGTTGTAATATTTTTTAACCGGACTAGGCTTCTAAAAGAGCAGACTTCGAAAGAGTTCAAAAAAAGATTGTGGGTATTCATCCCCACCGTGGTATTTCCCAGTTGGGTTTCCATGTGAAAAATATGTGTGTCATATGTGATTTTTTTTTCTTGTGATGCTTTGTTGTTTTCTATCAAGTGGTGAATCATGTTGATCTAGCAAGTTATTATATTTCTGTTGATAGATTACCTATCTATTCACAAGGATAATGTGAAATGAGAGTGTAGGTTGTGTGGTAAGATAAGTATTTTTGGTTTATATCTTTCACGGTCTCATTGTGCTTAATCGGTAGTATTTTGGTTTATGACCAGTGTTAGTGATTGGTAGTTAAGTTCACTGTTTGCAGTCAAACCGGTTCAAGAAAAGTTTTGGTACCTATACTCATTCATCCCCCCCGCTCTCAGTACCAGTTTGGTACTCATTGTTCATCATTGTGTTATTATGTGGTTCTTAAGCACTTGAATTTTTGGTGTCTTATTTTAATCTCCTTTGTTAAAGGTTTCAGGTCTTGAAAAACTTGTTTTTCTAATTAATCAGAACTGTTTGAATGGCTTCATGAATTATAATGATGCCTTCAACAATCGATCTTTCGAGGACAAAACTTCTTTTCTCTTCCAATATGATCATCTTCAAAAGAGATTTCAATCGATTCATAATAAATTTTGTAATCACTTTATACAACACATTACATAGTGAGATTGGTGTAAAATCACCAAAAGAGCCAGGTATCTCAACTTTAGGGATTAAGGCAATAAAAGTGCAGTTTAATTCTTTAGCCACCCGTGCACTTTACCTAGCTTCTTCCACAACCGACCAAACATCCAAGCCCACCACATCCCAAAATTGTTAATAAAAAAGTAGGAAATCCATCTGGCCCCAAGGCCTTATCTCCAACCATCGAAAAAATTGCCTACCTTACTTCCTCAAAAAGGACCGATCTGCACAATGCCTGATTTTGACTATTTGAAATCACATGAGGAATCTGCTCCAACAATTGATCTTTCTATTGAATGTTCAACTTTATATCCTTTTCCGGAAGCTCATTGCAAAATTCCATAGCCTCCTTATTGATATCATCCACCTTATCCAAGATGACATTCGCCTACTCTTGATAGATGACACCTTGTTCCAAGATCTCCTAATCTTCATCGAATTATGAAAAAATTTCATGTTCTTATCCCCTTCCTTCAACCAACCTTCCCATGAATTTTATTTCCAATACACCTTCTCTCGAGCTAAGATTTCATTATATTTAGATTTCAGACTCTTCTCCTTATTGTAGGTTTCCATTGTCATACCTTGATCCATAATATCTTTATGAATTTCTTCTAATTTTGCTTCAATAGAAACTCTGTCCACAAAGATATTCCCAAACTAGAGTATGTGTCGACTTGAATTTCATCATTAGAATACTACTTGCAATAAATTAGTTTCACAAAGTACAAAAGGAATGCTACAGGAAATCCAAACTCAACCAATGAAACTACATGAAATTGATATTAAAATAAAAACACTATTTTTACCTTCATGATTTAAGTCTCATTGTGTCCTAACTCCACTGTTCCTGGTTATAGATGGTGTGCTCTTAGACAAGCACTGGTAGCTTCCAAGATGGCATATGAAGAATGGATTGATAACTGATAGTTAATTGACACTATGATATGCAATACTAAATGATTATGCTAATTTGCTTCAAGATTAAAACTCACGGATGCATAAGTTTTCACAAATGATTAACTTGAAAACTCTGAAGACTAACTCTTTCTCAACTCAAACTACTGATTTTATAGACTTTGAGAGGATAAGATGATTTGTCCTAGATCAACGGTCATGATTAGATCTATAGATTTGGATGGTTGTGAGCAAAGGTGAAGGTTGAGAAAAAGGGGGAAGGAGAAGACAAGTGTCACTCATCTCACCTTGGGTTGCTTACTGAGGGAGTCTAGGGATGGTTGGAGAATATTTAGACATGAGAGGACAAGTGGACTCAAGTCCTTCCTAAGATGTAGGGATATTGGAGAGAATATATAAGAAGGTTAAGAAATATGTGTGCGTACACAATATTTCATTAAATTTGGAAGTTGGAGATAAATGATGAATTAATATTTAAGAAATATTAATATCTTTAGCCACATGACTGATGAGTTGGCAAAGGGAAGAATGAGTTGGAAAAGAGATTAAATAATTAAGAATTATTTTATATTTAAGACTATAGGATAGAAGAATAACCACTAAATATTAGATATTTAAATGATTGGAGAAATAATTAAATATTAGATATTTAATTATCTAATTAGAAGAATAATTAAATATTTAGATATTTAATTAATTAGAGGAATAGGATAGATGAATTAATTAATAAAATATTTCAATTAAATTAATCAATAGAAAGATATGAAATGAATTAAATAAATTAATCTTTTCAAATTAACTATTTAATAGAACAATAAGCATTAAATAAATATTAAATATTTATTTAATTTCTCATAGCCATTTTTATGTGTATATAGAGCCTATTCCATTCCTTAAGTTTCCCTTTGAGGAACTAAAACTTCTTGAAAAATTGAAATGCCTTTGATCCATAAATCACCGAGGCTTCCTCCCACCAATACTTAATTAAATCCCTCAAACCATTATCTCTCAACCACATTTTCTAAAATTTCAAGGGGCATCTAATTGGGGCACTGTCCATACCCATAAGGAGCTCCACCAAAAAATGATCTGATGCAATTGGTTTAATTCCAAATTCAAAGATTAGTGACATAGTGTCCCAGTTGTCGCCCAAGAAAAATCTATCCAACTTCTCAGTGATGTGATCTCCCCCAACTCTACGATTGGACCAAGTGAAGGTTCCCTTATTAGTTTTGATTTCTCTCATCCCATTCTCAGAAACAAAGTGTTGGAGTTCCACTTGTGAGGAAGTAATCCCAATATTCCCCCCTTTCTTATCCACCAAATCCAAAATGGCATTAAAATCTCCCCCAAGAATCACCAGTTCCTTCGATAGGTCATTCAGAATCAACGACAATTGTTGCCATACCTTCGGTTGCAATTTTTCTTTGATAGGGCCATAAACATTAATAAGGAAGAAGTCACAATTCAGGCTAAAAGAATGGATTTTACACAACTTTCCTGCTTGGGAATTAATTAGTTCCTCCACCCTAACAAGAATTACATTCTAGAGAATACCAAGTCCACTCATGGTGCCAACCGCATTGGGAAAAATACCTACCCATGAGCTTCATAGTCTCAACAATACCCTTGCATCCTCTGAACTCATCTTAGTCTCCTGGATACACAACACATTGGGTTTCATCTTCTCAAGGCCATCCTTGATCATACGTCTCTTGTCAAAGGCATTGCAACCCCTGACATTCCATCTTATGAGTTTCATTTCTCTTCAACAAGGGTACCACCCTTCCCTACTGAAAGTTTGCATTGTCCCTTTGCATTCCCTACCATGGCAATTCGGATCCTGTTTGTCTTCCTCCCTTAAGATTTATTTTCTCCTATACAAGCTTTCAAAAGTTGAGAATTTGTTTGATTGATGGTGTGACTCTTAATAATGTCCTCCTCATCAAACACACCCCATTCATCCTCCTCTTCCTCCCATATTATACATTTTACATCTTCTTCATGAAGTATCCTCTCCCCATTATTATTGTAGGTGTGTCTAACTTGTTCTAGTTGGTGGGCACTTTCACCCAAAATCATCTCTTGTTGAGTCCCTTTTATACTGGCATCCAGTGCCTCCATAGCTTTCTCAACCTTATTTAAAGCCTCTTCCACTAGGTTAGCAGCCTTAATTTGACTTGCGATCTGATCCACACCATTCGGTTCAACTATGTGTTCTAGATGTTGGTTATCTCCATTTATCCTATTCTCTTGAGCCGAAATCATAGAAGGTGAAGCCCCATTGTCCATACCCTTTTCCTGCATTTTCTCATTTTCTTCTTCCACAAATTTTGCCATTGTAGCTTCGAGTGAGGAATCCACTGATTTACCCTTAGGACCAATCAAGCACACCTCCTCCGAATGCCCATCCTTGTTACACACTTTATGCCTTTCCATTTGATCTTCCACCTCAATCTATTATATCCAATAGCCTGTATTTGTATTTATCTCTAAACATGAAGGCAAAGGTAAATGAGGTTTCCAACCAATGCACATTCTCGCATACATACTAAAATCATTTTTCTTAATAGCCTCGTCTGATTTGATATATAACTTTAGATTATTCCCAATCATTTGTAAAGTCTATTCATTCCAATATTCCCTCGGGAGGTTATAAAGATGCAACCAAATGGGTACTTATTCTAAAGGATTCTTGAGAGGGTTAAAATTCGGCTCCCATTCTCTGACATATAGACCTCTGCCTCCCATGAAAAAGGGTCCAATGTTGAATACCTAATTCTTATTTTTTCTATCCTCTGTGATAACCAAAAAGAAACCATTAGGCATATTTTTTTATATCCACCTTACAAGGATTGTTCTCCTCACACCATCTCTTCAATCATCCAAAGGAAGGCCAATCCCCAATCCATTTCATGAAAAAACCATTTGCCCTCAAGAAAGCAACCAAATCACTCTTGCGTTTATTTTCTAGAAAGAAAGATAGTTTTTGGGCTTATTCGATGTCTCCATTATTGGGATCTTCTTTGGTCTCCATTCCTTTTCTTGCACCCTCTACTATTCTGATCTCGTTCCTGCCTGGTTGTTGCTGCGATTGCTGAAAACTCCTTGAAAATCATTTCTAGGTTTCCTTAAACCCTTATTCCAACCACCACCCTCCCTTCTGTTAAAAAATGATGCAGGGACTTTATTATGATCCACACTATTCGGTTTAGGCTTCGACCATGAACGAGAAACAGGGTTTGCATAGTATCTGGGCCGATCATTGGGTCAAAAATCTTTGAACTCTCTGGGTTGCAAACCTAGTCTCCTTCTCATCGCCATCATTTGTTGTTGTCTTTTTCAGTAGTTTGTTGCTAGAATCAAAGTTTTTCCAAAAGGGTTTGTGGTAATCCTAGTGAGAATCAAACTGGAGTTGATGTGTAGCACTAGGATCATTATCTTAACACTACACCTCATGACTCGCCTTCACACCAACTCGGATACACACACTCTTTTAATGTATTGAAATGAGAGGAAAGAGGAAAATTAAATAAATTGATAGGTTTATTTAATAGTTGGACTATAGTTAGTGATCTTAATTTAAATAAATTTATGAAATTTATTTAATCAAAATTATAGAATAAGGTTGGAATGAATTAATTAAATGTAATATTAAGTAATAGAAAACATTAGTGCTTTAAACAAATATTAAATATTTATTTAATTTAGTAGATAGATTTATGTGTCCACATTTGCCTCTTTTTGAAACAGTTTCGTTTCAAAGAAAAATAGACTGGCATGAGAAAAATGCCTCAAGGATTTTAGTTTAGTGGGTGGTATGCCCCCTTGAGAGATGGGCTGAAAATTTAAAAAAATCGGGCGGTCTCTCTCTCAAAAAAAAGAAGAAGAAAGAATTGGGGGGATGATAGATTAGAAGAAGTTGGATGAAATAGTGAAAGAACTATTGGCAATTGACACTCTATTGGTTTGTTTCACTATGTTGTCATTGATGGAAACGTGATTTTGGGGTCCGGCTTCATATGGTGTACCGATAGGCACTTCATAGACTCTACACTGGCATCGACACCGACATTGGTAGGATAAAAGATTTCTTTGGTCACTAACAATGTAGGCCGACATGGTATAGTAAAGGCCATCGATATTGGAGGCCAACACATCTTGGATCTAGCATCAACAACTTGTTTTAATATTTATTCATTTATGATATATATGGCCGACATATAATTGATCTTATATATATCTTTGTAAGCCAACATAAGCCACAAATTTGTATAGGGTATATAGGGAAAATTGATTAGATCATTTTTGAGATGATGATGATAGGATGGATGTAATATAATGGATATGTAAATGTCATATGATGAAAAATATATCAGAGAGACTATGTATGTGAGGAATTTATTTTAAGGGTTATTCTGATACATAGGTTTAGGGTTTTAACCGGAACTGTATTTTGGCATAGAAGATGCTATCTTAGCAGTTCACACTTCTCCAGATTGTTGTCTGGAATTTTATGTAGTCAATGAGGCTCCTATTGTGATTGAGTAGTGTGCTCTAGGCTATAAGCCTTCCTGCAAGTGCAGGCCCATCTTATATTGTAATATCTCTTAATATGGCCAGTGAATTGATATTGTGGGTCACAAATCCTACCGTGGTTTTTCGTCATTGAGTTTTTCCACGTATAAATTTGTGTGTTATGATTCTCATTTATATGTTTGGCTTATTGGTTTCTTTACTTATTTCAATTATGTTTATACCGGTATACCTGTTGGTGTATGAATGTTTTGTTAAGGCTAAAATCTACTATTCTAGTATAATATTGATTCACCCCACCTCTCAGTGTTATTAGTTTCCAACAATTGGTATCAAAGCCTTGTGCCTCGAAGGAAATTTAATAGCTTGAGGAAGATCCTGAAACCGGAATAATTGAATATGGTTTTGGATAAGAAGCTTGAGATGGCACTTGAAGATTATGATGCTGAAAGATTGAAAAACTTAAACCTACAAGATGAGTTGAATTCTTCTAAGGAATTTATTCTTGTCCTACAAGAGAGGCTATCATCTGTTCAATCTAGGAGGAAGGAACTTTTGCAAATCAGGATGATGAAGAGAAAAATGCACTTAAGGAACAATGTCAGAAATTGAGTCAAGAGAACATAGTTATGAAGAATGAAATGAAACATATGACTAAGGATGTCTAAGAAGATTGAGTACATAAAGAAAAAAGAAGAAAATATTGATGCATCCCTGAAGAACAAATTTGAAGAATGTGGTAGGTTGGTTAATGAAAATGATATGTTGAGAACTGATTTGGTACAATCCCAGAGCAATGAGAAAGAGCTTGAGAGACAAATGACAATACTAAGAGATGAATTAATTGATGCAAGTGAGTACAAAGAAAAATTCAAGATCAGCTCAACACAACTTGATGAATTACTGAAGAGACAGAGGTAGATTGGAGATTCCAGTGGACTTGGATTTGAGCAAGGACAAAGTTCTGGTACTGCTAATGAAGATCAAAAACATAAGGCACCGGTAAGGCAATTCAATGCTTATAAATTCAATGGTAGACATTTTGTTTGCAATAGATTTGGACACGTGGCTAGGCAATGTAGAAACAAAGAAAATCAGAACCCTGATTCTACTCCCGGTAAATGTTCTAAATGCAATAAAATTGGTCATAAGATAGAAGATTGTAGAAAGAATGTAAAATGCTATGCTTGTGGAAAATTTGGACATATGGCTAATCAGTCCAAGTCAAGCAATTTCACCGGTTTTAGCAAGGCAATTCAAAAGAACAATGTTACATGTTATGCTTGCAATGAAATTGAACATATTGCTAAGTTCTGTAGAAGCAGAAATCCATCGGTTGGCAATGGAGGATCAAATGAAAAAGGAAAAGAGAAGGTTAATGAAATCTAGAAAGATCATACTCAGAGATGGGCAAGGAATACTGAAGAGAAATCATCAGATGGGAATGTCCTGGTTACCTATCCAACAGAAGAGGTTGCTCTTGCATCGGCAGTGAGCTCATCCGGTAACTAAGGAAGATGCCTTAGGGGTAGGCAAAATTTCATGGAAGATGATGCATATGCCCCTGGAGGAGATTCTGGAAGATGTTCTAGATATTGGAGAGGATTATCCGACATGGATATGTTCAGAGTGAGATTTGGTATCTTTCACCAGCAGTCATTTATGTCAATGGAAGATTAGGGTTTTTTTCTCGATGGATAAAAGGTCAAATACACTTTATTGTTAATCACCCTGCGTTCAGAGAGCGATTCAGAGTGATTAAGTGTAATTAGAGGCTATTCAAAAGCAATCAAATTTCTTCTTGAGCAATCACACTGACGTCTGGAAGGATTTGTTGGAGGTTTTCACTGAGAACGAGTAAAAGGTATTTTCTTGAATCATGGAAGCAAGATCATCTTTTATTCCTATTTTCGTTACAAATCCAACTGTAGTAGAGGTTAAGGACCACCCCAGGCCAGTTTTTAAATGATATCCACATATGGCTACCAAGGAAGATT
Organism: Cryptomeria japonica; assembly: GCF_030272615.1. Classification (NCBI taxonomy): domain Eukaryota; kingdom Viridiplantae; phylum Streptophyta; class Pinopsida; order Cupressales; family Cupressaceae; genus Cryptomeria; species Cryptomeria japonica. Next base: position 319,267,607 of record NC_081409.1, on the reverse strand, counting down.
TAGTTGGAGCGTTTTCTCATTTTCCTGAGAGAGTGGCATATGTAGAGGATGTTAGGGCATACATCATCATATAGAGGACTTAGGCACTTCAGAGATTAAAGGGATGTATATGAATGAACTCATGGTAGAATCTGGTAAAATTTTACCGGCATATCAACACATTAAAGATATAGGGTTCACAAATATTTTGCATATTTTGGAGTTTGAGGATGAAATAGTCAGATATGTACTAAGAAGAGTACATGGGGAATTTATATGGTTGGACAAACCCTGTAAAATTACTAAGGAAGCCATTCGGGCAATTACTGGTTTGCCATCGGTAGGGCAACATCAGATAAGAAAGTGTCAAATGAATTTGTGAGGCAGATCACTGATGCTACATCAGATAAGAGATTGATGAAGGTGAGAACTAGCACCGACACTGACATCAAATTTGGAAGCATGGTTATAGGCTACAAGGTAACTCAGTCTAACTGACTGAATTTAGTTTCTAGTTTATGTATTTTGGCTACATATAAGATGATGAGAGATAATATAAAGTTAGATCTTTGTGGCTAGATGCTTGAAGAATTATTGATCAAATTAGGGAAAATTAAAGGTGAGAAGAAGGGCACCTTCTCGTATGGTAATATGGTAGTCTTCTTAATGCTATACTTTTTTAATGATACTCCCAATTTTGGTAGGAAGCAATGGGCTTTTGACATCTTGGTAGGATGAAAGCTAAAGAAATAAATTGCTGCATTAAGTAGTCTGAGAGATGATAAGGTATGGGGTTACTTCAAGGCTTTTCAAAAATATATGAGGTCTAGGATAAGAAAACTTGAGCATATAGTAGAGAAATACTCTACCAACATATGTTTTGTGGTTAAGAAGGATGTGACTCTCATGGAGGTAGTCAAGCCCCGAAAGATTTGGATAGAGAAAATGGGATATGAGGTAGATGCATTAATCCTTGATGCCTATGTAAAAATTTTGATTAATGCAGAAATAGCTGAGGCAAAGAAGCCTTGTGGAACTACTCAACAGAAGACTCTTGAGGTTGAAACAGAGTTCAACTGGAAGAAAGGGGAAAAACAAGAAGGAAATGCAAGTAAGTTTGTACAAGAGGTTTCAAAGGACATTAAGGCACTTATTGATGTTGTCTTGGAGAAAGGAAGAAAGAGGAAGGATCTAGTAGTTCACATTGAACCTATGACTACATATTCTGAGTCTGAAGATAACACACCATTAGCTTTCAAAAGGGTTGTGAGGAAGAAACTAGAAGAACTTAAAGTGGAAGAAAATAAACAACCGATTAGGAAGGTCACCATCAAGTTACCAGAATAGAAGTAGGCACCTAAGGCCACATCAACAACTGCATTCGGTATTGTTAGGAGGAGGAAGAAGAGTGACATTGATTTGGCACTAGAGACTGGTAATGTGATTATTATACTACCTATGACTTGTGCTGAAATTGTTGATGAAATTACTAAGGATGGGATGCTGAAAAACGTTAAGTCTTATTATGATACATTAGAAGTTGATGAATAGAGAGAAGTAGAGGAAGCAATTTTATTGTAATTGGATATCTATAAGAAAGAATTAATAGAGATAGAAAATCAAATACTGACAGAGTTATATAAAATGTTGGATGTTAGAAGGTTATCTGCAATGCAAGAAGACAAACATATTAAGATGCAAGAACTCTTAGCTATTTGTGTTAGCATAACTCCAGATGAAATGGATAAGACAATTGAGGCTGTAGATAGGAAGGTATTCAATAGAAAACATAGAATAACTAGCTTGATGTTAGGAAGGATGAATGAAGTAATAAAGGAAACTCAGAAAACTTGGATGAAATTTTTGGGAGAACATAGAGGATTCTTTACTTCAATGGAGAGAAAGACATATATTGTAGATACATCGGTTGAAGGGAAAGGTAAGGAGATCATGGATACTCCACCCTCAGTTTTGAAGAATATGAAGATAGTGGAAATTGAGCTACCAACAAATGTATAGACAAATACAGAGACACTAGTTAATTCTGAGAACATTGTACAAGATACTATAATTGAGGACAATTGTACTCTGGATACTAATGTATAGGTTGAGGATACTGTTCCTAGAGTGGAACCGACAGTTGCATAGATTGCACCAAATGGAAAAGCCACCAGTGCAAGTCAGGAGGTAATAAAGGATAAATCATTAGAGAAAATAGGGGAATCTGGTAGGGAACCAGTTGCTGGCACATCATTATTGACAATTGACACTTCTCTAGTTGAAAAGAAAACCATCACAGAGATCATTCCCACAGAACTAATGATGATGGCTGCTCAAAAACTGATGAAGGAGGGAACCACAAACAAAGGGATTATAGATCAATCCATCATTGTTTTGCACATATTGATCCCAGAGTGTAAGATTGAAAGTGAAATGAGCCCTTACAAAAAGCTTAAGGTAATCATTGAGCACATATCAAAAGACTTTCAATCCTTACAATAGATCTCTAACTGGCAAGCACTTGAAAAATTCACTTTGGCTAAGAGAGTCTCTTTTGATCAGATCTTTGAGAGAGAAAAGAAAAAGATTGAGGAGAAGCTAATTTTGATAGAAAATTCTTTGAAATAATGTACTAATATATATAGGGTATGTTTCAATACTGAGATACTTACAAAAAATGTAGATAAAAAGATAAAAGAGATACATGAGAAAATTGCTAGTATTTCTAACTCTTTTGATGGACTAATTTCAGTGACAACATCTATTGATGGACAAATTTTGACTTTAGAGAGCCAAATTTCTTCTCTTGAAAAGGAAAGATATAAGATCATTCGGAGACCCAAAAGTCTCATAGGTTTGGTGAGTCCAAGATTGGATTCACTCCGTGTACATAAGAAGGAATGCATGGTTATGTTGGAAAATCCCACACCGGTAGAGGTTAACGAGAAAGAATCTCTTGCATTTTATTGAGTGGACTTGTATCTATCTTTGACACATTCAAAACCGGCTAGGATAATTATATGGAATTACTTGAGAAAGCTTATCCAGAAATCTTGAAACTGGTCAAGCTCTAGTAAGACATTTTTGGAGGTATTTAATGTACAGTACTTATTCTTTGACATTTTTTTGGGCATTGATTTTAAAGGGGGAGTAGTATACATGTGAAAAAGAATGAAAGAGTTGCATACATTAGGGGGAGTTACAATTTTTTTGGAGATATGGAGCACTTTGCATATTCAACTCAGGGGGAATAGGGCAGGATGAAACCAATAGTTGAAACCATGACCATTTTTCACATGAGTGTTGCCATAAATGCCAAAGGGGGAGATTATTGGCAATTGACACTCTATTGGTTGGTTTCACTATGTTGTCATTGATGGAAACGTGATTTTGGAGTACGGCTTCATATGGTGTACTGGTAGGCACTTCACAGACTCTATTGGCAGCGACACCGACAGGATAAAAGATTTCTTTGGTCACCAACAATGTAGGTCGACATGGTATAGTAAAGGTCATCGGTATTGGAGGCTGACACATATTGGATCCAGCATCGAAAACTTGTTTTAATGTTTATTTATTTATGTTATATGGCCGACATGTAATCTGATATTGTATATATTTTTGTATGGTGACATAAGGCATAAATTTGTATAGGTTATATAGGGAAGATTGATTAGATCATTTTTCATATGATGATGATAGGATGGATATAATGTAATGCATATGTAAATGTGATATGATGTGAAATATATCAGAGAGACTATGTATGTGAGGAATTTATTGTAAGGGTTATTCTGGTACAAAGGTTTAAGGTTTTAATCGGAATAGACAAAGCTTAAACCAGAATTGTATTCTGGCATAGAAGATGCTATCTTAGCAGTTCACACTTTTCCGGATTATTGTCTGGAATTTTATGTAGTCAATGAGGCTCCTATTGTGATTGAGCAGTGTGCTCTAGGCTGTAAGCCTTCCTACAAGTGCAGGCCCATCTTATATTGTAATATCTCTTCATATGGCCAGTGAATTGATATTGTGGGTCACAAATCCCATCGTGGTTTTTCCTCATTGATGTTTTCCACGTATAAATATGTATGTTATGATTCTCATTTACATGTTTGGCTTATTGGTTCCTTTACTTCTTTCAATTATGTTTATACTGGTATACCGGTTGGTGTATGAATGTTTTGTTAAGGCTAAAATCTACTATTCTGGTATAACATTGATTCACTCCCCCCCCTCTTAGTGTTATTGGTTTCCAACAATAACAAAGGGAAATGGGATTAAAATGAAGAAATGGCAAGCCTCAGAAGTTCCTGGGGTCCATGGCAGTGGGCAGGGTGAAAAAGGGCTAGGGATAGGTAGGGTATATTTGGGCGAGAAGGGTTAATTTGGCCTCATTTTTACACTCCCCCATAGTGATTTTGAGCTCTGCCAAATACCTCTTGTGAGAATCCTATAGTAGAAATCATGGTGATTCCAATACCAGATCATTGATTTGAGCAGATCCGAAGATACCAGTGGCCAACTGACTACGGCCCCCCGGTAATCTAGTTCTGAGTTTTTCATTTTGAGCTTATTTTATGCTTGTTTTAGCTAGTCAAAGTCAAGCTAAGTCAAATATGCTAAAACTTTGTTTTAGTGCTTTTGTCATTTGTTCTAGTGCTATTGTGGTGCAATGACACAATTGTATAGTAGTTTTAGCACTATTGTAAATTTAGCGTGTTTGCATAGTTAGTATAGCATGTTTGATTTTTTAGCTTTAACACATTTTTTTTAATGTTGTAGCGCTTTTGTATGCTTATATTAGTTGTTTTGTTCTTTTTAAAAGTTTTAGTGCTTTTGTTGAGCTAAAATAGCATTGTTGCTTTTGATTGCCCTAGTTGTATTTTGAGTATGACAGTTGATGTCAATTTGTGCATTTTAGGTTGTTTGTTGCATTTGCGAGACTCATTGTACTTGTTGAGATTAGGCAATTTATGTAAATTTCTTTTGTAGTCTAGGTGTGTGTGAGTTGATTTACTTGTTGAGACTTGAGATACTTGATCAAAAAGTATCTAACAAAGTCTAGGTATTAGATGATTATGCTAGCAAAGAGGTTGACATTGTCACTTGATTATTTTTGTAGGAGGACCTAGGTGTATTGCAGGCCCGAGAGAGGCATCCTCCCACTCAGGGGTTGAGGGACCAGTTGTCTGTGTTGGAGATTGATTGTGTTTTATCTACTAGTTTGTATGACATGATGCACTTACCTATGATTCAGATGAATCAAAGACTTTTGGATGTGTTGGATGAGAGATGGCACAACGAGATCTGCTCCTTCCATCTACCGATGGGAGAGATGTCGGTCATGCTAGAGGACATATGGAGGATTTTGCACATTCCTATCATAGGTGAGCTAGTGACCTATGACATACTGACGGGCTATGTGGCACTGCAACATATCAACATATCTTCACAGCTCTTGATCTAGAGGTGCATTATAGTTTAGTGTGAAGGGATGATATCACAGAGCTATACGAGCCACTTCCTACTGTGCTTGTGGGTATTTTCGACGGTCTACTATGCTTGGACTGAAGATCACATGGACTGTACGTCAGTTGGGGACAAGTGATATAGTAGATGGCGAGTGAGGGGACCTGATATGCCTAGGGTCCATGTATCCTATCCCACTTGTACAGTGACTTGCATGGCATTGTTTATCATGAGAGTACCTCATTGGGAGTTGGGATCACACTACTACATATTTGGGCATGGGAGCACTTGTCGGTGTACAAACCAGTATGTATGAGGTTTAGGGACATTGATCAACCCAATGCATATATGTATGGAGGTATAATGACTCAACCCCGACTAGGTAAGGTTGAGTATTGGTGGCGAGCTTTGGATGACTTATAGTCAGTGGGTTGGTGACCGTACCTAGGCTGCAAGCCTTGGGAGGAGGATGTTGAGGCTATTCCATATGTAAATTCTACTCATTTTTTGATTGCGTGAACACCATACATGATTGAGAGGTACCTATCAGGTCAGGTGATGAGAGATTTTGGGCGCGTAAAGGGTATGCCGAGAGGATCAGGGGAGTATGCTTGTGTGGTTCAGGAGAGGTATCAGTGGGGCCCAATGTTACCATATGATCTAGCTATAATAGATTTTCAAAGCTTGCAGTTGAGACCACGGGTGTACAGGGAAAACATTGCAGATGTCAGGGTGATAGATGAGTATGCATAGTTCTTGGTTGTACTCCCATATCCATGTAATTTATATCTAGCAGAGCTCGTACAACCTTTTGAGGATGAGTGGGCTCCACAACAAGGTAGGATGAGGAGGAGAATAGATAAAGGAGGTGATGGGAGTGGAGGAGGTGAGGGAGGTGGAGGAGGTGGAGGAGGAAGGAGAGCTAGGGCTACCCATCCAATCTAACTTTTATAGGCTCCACCAATATAGGGAGCAACGTCGGCACCAATAGAGGCAATAGGTATGAAAGAGGGAGATATATCAAGGGAAGGTGGGCCAAAAGGATAGGGGGACCTCAGGGATGTTATTTTTGTTGGCATTATGTGAACCAGTATGAGGACATAATGATACTGTATGTTGTCATTGATGTCAATATGTGATATGAAGTGAACCAGCATATGTGAGAACTGGTATATATTTGTGATATGAGGTGAACCGGCATATGTGAGAACTGGTATATATATGCCAGAGTGAAGTGGTATATTTGTTCATGGTGAACTGACATGTCAAGGTGAACCGACATATTGTTATGGGAACCGGTACATAGAACCCTTGTGTGACTACCGGTTGGTAGTGTCAGGGTTTCCGGTTGAAGTGCCTCAAGCTCGTGTGACTCAATCGATGATCTTTGTGTGATGAGTTAGCATGGTAACAAAGAATAGATCATGTTGCAACATAAGCCTTGTGTGCGTGAAGGATCTTGCATAAAGAAGACTATCCCTATCTACCTCAGGAATGTGCGAAGTTTGTAAACGGTGATAACGCGTGATGGGTTATCAGCCGCCATGAAATCGACAGAAAATGGACGATGGAGAAAGTCTTGAGATTGGATCAAGAACTATTGCATTTAATGCAGTATACTAAATGGTCAGGATTGAACCATTTGAATTTCTTAACCTAACAGGTTTGGGGTTTAGGGTTTATGCTTCTAACCTATCTGTTTCCTATAAGGTCGATGTTGTGTTTGTTTCTAATGTTGTTGGCAAAAGTTGTGTGTGTGTATCCAAGAGAAAGGATATGTGATTCTTGCCAAACTAAAGGAGAGAAGTGATACCTATAGAGTGTAAGTGGAGAAGGTGAAGAGGAGCTTAAGCAGATCTACATTGGCATTGAGTGCTATCATCAAATCATTGTTATACCTGTTGATCTTTAACCACTTCAACAATTGTGAAATCCCTTAACAGGGTAGCTTTAACCGGCTTGCTGTAAATCCCTTAACAGGATAACTCGAAGCTACTGAGTTAGTGAAATCCTTTAGCTATTGAGTTCTTGAAATCCTCTAACAAGGTTTAACCCTTAACCGAGTATTCTAGCCATCGCTTAACCAGGTGATCCCTAACAGGATCGGTTCCTAGCAGAACCTATTGTAATGTCTCTAACCGGACAAGGCTCCTAACAAAGTGGACTTCTAAAGAGGTCAAAAATAGCTTGTGGGTATTCATCCCCACTGTGGTTTTTCCCAGTTGGGTTTCCACGTGAAAAATATGTGTGTCATGTGTGATTCTTTGTTATTGTCTGTCAAGCATACGAAGGTTCTGTGTTTTATGCCTGTCAATAAAACATGTTGAATTAGCTGTTATTATGTTTTGATGATAGATTACCTGTTCATGCATAAGGGTGAAATGGTAGTGTAGTTTTGAGTTGAGTGGAAAGCTAAGTGATTGACCGGTTAACGCTTGTTTTAGTCACTCTTAGCTTTACCGGTTGCACTCTGTTTCAAACCAGTATCACTATTTACTAGTCATGTGGAGTGTTTGTTGTCAAACCAGTTTAAGACTAGGTTTTTGTTTGTACTGATTCACCCCCCCCTCTCAGCACCGGTTTGGTACTATTCTTTCATCATTGAGTTATCAATTTTGGTTTGGTTATAGTCTTGCCTTACTACTATTGAGGCCCAGATCCGTACCTTAGAGGAAAAGCTTGACCATAGAGATGCAAAGATAGTTTCCAAAGATTTTCAGCTGTTTGCTCGAGGGGCCAAGCTCACTACTATTTTGGGAGAGTGTGATGATTCTATGGATCGACTGACATAGGCTCAAGAGATGATTTAGGTTTTAGAGCAAGTACAGGGTCATGGTCCTACTATTGAGGCCATGAGGAAGATGCAGTGAGTTGGTGTAGAGATTGACTACTGGCGGGGTTTATATGAGTAGGCATTGCCCAACAATCAATGGGCCATGAGCTATTCCCAGATGTGAGCAACCAGATCTAAGTGATCTTAGAGAACACATAGTAGCAGGAGTGTCATGGGTCCTCCCCCTCATCCACCACCTCCAACAAGTTGTGCCCCTTCTAGATTTGGTGAAAGTGCTACCTAATGTTTTATTGCCCCTTGTATTTTGTTATTCTGATTTATTGTTACACATTGACACTTGGATGACTCTTGGTAGGTGATATTTTTGACATCATTGTACTTTGATACACATGTATTCATTTGATGAGAGATATATGATGAAATATCCTTTTTGGCGGTGATGATATGATGTGTATATGATGATTTATGGATTATGCACACTGTATGATGTTGATTTGATATGCATGAGACATGATGGATCCTATATGTGTTATGATGATGCATTTTATTTATGATGATGTATACATGCAACTGATTTTGATTTATGCTATGATGCTTATGTTGATGTATGAAATGCAAATGATTTTGATTTATAACATGATTCTTATGTTGTAAATGATTTTGATTTATGTTATGACGCTTATGTTGATGTAGTGGATGCAGATGATTTTGATTTATAACCTGATTCTTATGTTGTAGATGATTTTGATTTATGTTACGATGCTTATTTTGTTGTAGTGGATGCAGATGTATATAATTTTATGATGATGTATGACTTAATTTGATATGATGATTCATGTGATTAATATATTTTGATATGATGATGTTGATATAATGAATGCGATGAATGGTATGTGATAGATTTCATGTTTGATGATAAAATGTAATGTGTTGGTGTATGATATTAACGATGTATGTAATGAATGAATATAATGTAATAATGATATAAACAATGTATGCAATAATGATATAATGTAAACAAATGCAATGATGATATAATATAAATGAATGCAATGTTGATATAAATGAATGAATGAATGAATGAATGTAATGATGATATAAATGTGGATATGAATTAATGTCTAATGCAAATGATCCTACAATATTAATGATGATGCATTTTATGAATGTATTTTAATCCATGTACCTAGCGAAATAGTTAATGTTCCAAAAAATGCAGATGCTAGATGTAGATGTAAGATGATGTGTATCATAGTACTTTGTCATGATTTTTACACTAAGCTTTCTCATAATAACTCTATTCCTTGTGTATGCATGCACACAAAATATTTACAATGTATGAATGAACAGATGTATGGGCGATATGTAATAGAATACAATATATACATGTTTATGGCAAAAATTGAAACAACAATATTGAAAGACTAAATGAATTCAACCACCAAACCCTAGCCTAACAACAACAACAAACATCCACCATAACATATGAAGATTACCTAAGACAATGCAAATCGAATAAAATCACAAATATTATACCATCACATGTCCAATAGGGTTTGGATCTCCATTCTTCCTATCTCCATTGATCTTGCTTGATATATTTGCTCTTATTTTATGTGTGCACAAGAGCTCAACAAAGAATGAAAAATGTGGTTGCAAGTAGGCTTGATCGCATGTGAAAATTTGCAAGCGTCATTAGGGGTTGATAATGAAGGAAGCATCTCCTTATATAGAAGACACTATAAGAAATGGAGAAATAAGATTCAGAGGTGTAAAAGATAAATGGTTGGCTAAGATTAGAGGGTAGGTAGAGAAAATAAGAAAATAATGACAGGGTAGGTAGTGTAGGAAATAAGAGATGAATGACATGTGTCATAGGTGGAAAAGGTTAATGACTTGATTAAATAAATAAAGATTTATTTAATTAATAGAAGAATTGGGATAATTAAATAAATAAGATATTTATTTGATTTAGGGGAAGGATAATTTAAATAAATAAATGTATTTATTTAAATGAGAAATAAGGATAGAAGACGATAAATGAATTAATTAATTAAATAAAGATTTATTTAATTAATAGAAGAATTAGGCTTAAATAATTAAATAAATTAAAATATTTATTTAATTAGACATGACAATTTTAGGTGTCTACATTTCCCCCCTCTTTGAGATAATGCAGCTTGTCACGTTGTTTCAAAGAAGATAAGATGAATTGATACAAAGTTGCCCCAAGATGGGAATGATATGCCCCCTCGAGAGATTGGATGAAAATGTCTGAGAAGATCGCAGACAATCTCATGATAATAAAGAAAGGGTAGAATGGACTGACCAGATCGAGTGACAGAGTCATGGGATAAAGAAGACTGAATAGGGCTAGGGGTAGGGGTAGGCTATAAGATAGACTATGAGGGGAAAACATCCTTATTGTCATCCACACATCCAAGAGATCAGAGTGCAGAGAGAGTAGAGAGCAGTCAACAGTTAGCAGTGATGGCTTTGGTGCATAGATTCGATCGCGTTCACTAATTTCAGAGGCCAGCAGATGTAGGAGAGCCGGTGAGTACCGCAAAACCTCCTTGTACTTTGGTGCATTAATTATTGTCATAAATGCATGTCGAGTATTGCAATAAATGCACTTTAGGTATGTCAAACAGGGGGAAAAAATGCTAAGGCGCGTCTGCATTGGTGCCAAGCACGTCAAGGTAGGATAAGCGTGTCTGTGTTTGTGCCAGGCATGTCTAGGTTTGCAATAGCATTTGTGTTCAATGCAAGTGTGTCTGTGTCTTGCAGGTGCGTTTATGTAGGACAGGCACGTCTAGGTAGATCAGAGTCACATCTATGTAATTGAGGCACACTTATGCAGAACAGGCACGTATGTGCAGTATGTAAGCGCGTTTGTGTCATGAATGCGTGTTTGTGTCTTCAAGGTCGAATCGACAGTTCTGTAATAAACATATGCTGTCGATTGGATAAACTACTAAGAGGATACACTCAAGCAGGTCCTCTAAGGAAGATGATGATAACAGATAGGGCGGGGATTGACAATTCTCTGATAAAACATACATTGCCAATCAGAAAACTACTCAAGAGGATACACTCAAGCAAAGGCCTAGGATAGGATAGATCTAGGCACTTTGTGATGAACAGGGAGTAGCAAAGAAATTGACAATTCTGTGATAAAACATACGTTGCCAATTAAGTTAGGCTAAAATTGACAATTTTGTGATAGAAAATACATATGTTGTCAATTGGATAAACTGCTGAGAGGATACACTCAAGCAGGTCCTCTAAGGAAGACGACGATAACAGATAGGGCAGGGATTGACAATTCTCTGATAGAACATAAGTTGCCAATCAGAAAACTACTCAAGAGGATACACTCAAGCAAAGGCCTAGGATAGGATAGATCTAGGTACTTTGTGATGAACAGGGAGTAGCAAAGAAATTGACAATTCTGTGATAGAACATATGTTGCCAATTAGGTTAGGCTAAAATTGACAATTTTGTGATAGAACATACGTTGTCAATTGGATAAGCTACTCAAGAGGATACACTCAAGTAGATTCCCTAAAGATAGGATCAAAGCAACACTTTGTGATGAACAGGGAATGCTACTAGGATAGGAAGCAATACTTTGTGATGAATAGGGAGTACCACTAGGATAAGAAGTAGCACTTTATGATGAACAGGGAGTACCACTAGGATAGAGTGTCATATGATAGATACAAGCACTAAGATAAAAAGAAGCACTTTGTGATGAACAGGGAGTACCACTAGGATTGACACAGTTGATTTTCTTGACTGCAGGAGGACCTACTGATGATGGAGTCATAGGATAGGTTCCCTTCAACTCAAGAGTTTGCGAGCAGAGCTGACACTCGAGGAGAGAGCAGTAGTTGAGGCTATGGGCCTGCGACATATTCTATATGTGCCTGATTTTTGGACGAACATGGGGTTGCTAACTACTTTAGCTAAGAGATGGCACTCAGAGACATGCATGTTTCATTTGCCAATGCATGAGATGACAGTCACCTTGCAGGATGTACATAGCATACTGAGGATACCGATCATTGGGGATTTGGTTCCTTATGATCGAGATGGAGACAGGGATGCACTGAGATAAGTGTTTTAGGATCTAGGACTAGAGATGAGGGTAGGACACGTGGCTTGGGATACCATGACATGGACAGGATTGGCTCTACTAGCGGTGTTGGCAAGAGTGATCAGTGGTTTCTTGTGTCTGGATAGGGTGACACGAGGGTTGGCAATGGGATGGGGGAGTACACTGGAGAGATTGTTGGTAGATTACACCATGTTTGCATGGGGACCATGTCTACTAGCACACTTGTATTATGAGCTACATCAGTTTGTGTATCATGGGTCAGCAGGATTGGGATGCGGGGTGACACTGTTGCAGGTATGGGCATATGAGCATCTATCGGTCACATGACTAATACATTTTAGAGGTGGAGGACATGGGCGCAACTATGTTCACTTATATGATATGATTACATCTCAGCCACGAATTGGGAGACTAGATTATTGGCACTGAGTGATTGATGAGATAAACAATGTGGTATGGAGGCCGTATCGGGACTGTGAGGAGTGGGAGGATGATGTAGTGGAGCTGCCGTATGTATTCAAGAGAAGGTATGTGATTGGTCGGACACCTTATGTTATTGAGAGGTAGTTGGTAGATAGGGTGGGCAGGCAGTTCAACAGGATACAGAGGATGCCACGGGGGTCAAGGATGTATACACAAACAGTGAGGGAACAGGTGCAATTAGGGCCATTGATTTCATATGATCAGGCTATGACACAACTAGTAGAGATGATTCCCTTGCCTTGGGATATGTGGACAGATATAGAGGATGCAAGGATGGATGTAGAGTACACTGCATATTGGGGAGAGCATCCATTTCCACGGCTGACGGATCCAGGGGAGCCAATAGATGGAGACATTGGAGGTGATGGAGATGGTGGAGGTAAAGGTCGACGATGGAGGTGAGGCACAGTGGTAGAGAGGAGAGTGGATCCGAGGAGAGAGGGTAGAGAGGAGAGACAAGCTCATGTAGTGAGAGGCAAAGGTGGATTCTCATTACAGGTGCTAGCAGCACGGGTTCGCATACAGGTATAGGGACAAGAACACCCACAGGGATAGGGTTAGGAGCAACCATAGGGACAGGGGGAGGGGGAGAGGAGAAGGATGAGTTACTATCCTTGAGGGAGATCTTCCAGGGATAGGCAAATGAGATCCGAGATTTGGAGAGGGAGACAACTAGGCTTAGGAGATAGCTGAGGGATAATGAGCGGGAGAGGGATCAGGCTATTCAACACTATACAGAGGCTGAGATAACACTGAGGGTAGGGAGGCAGGCAATAGAGGACACAAGGGTCAGATACGCCTATGTTCTGCGGGCAGGGGAGGAGATAGGCTACTAGAGAGACCTATAATATGGAGCAGTACCACTAGAGCAGTGGGCTAGGAGCTTCTGTAGATCATCGTGGACTGCAATGACCACTGGAGGGAGAGACATGCGCCTAGCGGTGGGGTTATGGGTCCTCCACCACCACTAGATAGAGGGGACAGGAGAAATGATCCTGGGGCAAGTCCTTCCAAAGCTCAGACTCCGTCGAGGCCAGTCGGCTCCAATGGAGGGAGTTCATCATAGTCTTAGAGGGCTCCCTATGTATCAGTTTTGTACTATTTTGTATGATGAAACCTTCAGGTGATTGTAGCCATATGTATTTTGACATCATTGTATCATGACACTTATGATTTTGATATATATATATATATATATATATATATATATATATATATATATATATATATATATATATATATATATATATATATATATATATATATATATATATATATATAAGATGATTCATCCTTGCGGCAACTATATGCATGTGTACCTATGTGATCCTTCTATGTGTTTTATGATGTATGCTTCTATATAGTGTTTATGATATGGATGCAAATATGTACATGATGGAATGCAATATTTTTGTTCTTTTATGTTTTTAATATGTTATGCCAATGCAAATGTGAATGTATAAAATATAGAGGAAAATAATGACGATGTAAAATGTGCTAAAATGTGTTGTGTGCAGGATGTGATGCAAATGTGACATCTATATGTATGTATGAAATACTAATATGTGGTAATGCAAGTGCAAACTACATGAAATGTAGATATTTTTGGTGTGTCATTATACTCAGTCATGTGATAACGGACTACACGAACTCAGGAAGGGCAATGGAGGCCAATCAAGAAAGGGGGATGGAAGGTAGAAGATATGAAAGTGAAAGAGCTTCTTGTGTGTTATCATCATTGAGCTTTATCATGGCAAATAGGTTATGACAATCTAGATATATGTTCGACCCAGAAAGTCATTGTACCCATTTGCATGGAGATTAGACAGTCGCAAACAAGGAATGCCCAAGTTCACACTAGACTTATAGTGTCCTCATATCCTTGGACAAGTCATAGCATTACTAAGAGACAATCCAAAGACAACAAAAAAAAAAAGGTGACGATACCCCATCCTCGCCCTTGTAGTGAAAGACATCTTAGAGATAGAATCTCTAGTAAGAGACATCCTGGAAAAGCTAAAAGACATGTCACCAAAAGATAAAATAAAAATAAAACCAAGACTTGACACCAACATCCACTGTAGTCCCCAAGTTTAGTGTCTCTTGTCACTTGTATAAGTCTTATTTGATTGTGCTCACAATGTTTACTTTCACAAAAGGATAGATAGCACTGAACCATAATGTTGTATGAGTCTGTTGAAAGATGTGATTTGTTGAAGCCCATTGTTGTTGTTGTTGTTGTTGTGTCTCATCTGAAACTAACTGAATCCATGAAACTGACACTTTATTGCAGAGAAGGTGGAACTTTATTGTGGATTGGCAATGCAAGTGTTTCTTTATTGTGGATTGTGTGTGGATAGACTGAAGAAAATTGGAAGAAACTGTACTCCTCAGAACAGGTGATGCTCTCAGTTCCACACCCATCACTAGACGTAGGATTTTCCTTAGCCACAGATAGGAGCTGATTTATTATGGATGGAAAGAGGTGAAAAGGGATGTTTATTATGAATGGCTAACCAACCTAAGGTAGATCAATCACAAGCCATGATGGGAATGGGTAAGTTTATTATGGATGAATAGGTGAAAGGATGAGATCTAATCTTGAAGGAGGGGGGAGCAATGTCTCTACACATGGTGTCGGTGACTCAGTTTTCACCATGGTACTTGCCTAGGGTGCCACCGAAGTGGTTTTCACTGTTGGACGAATTTATTTCTCTTTACTTTTTTTGATTTTTCAATTTTTTTGTGTCACAAGGCACTTGTTTGCTAGGTTTTCACCAAGTAACAATTTTTTTATTTTTATGATTTTATTTGTATTTTTGAATTTTTTGATTTTTTTGTATTTTTGAATGTTTTGATTTTTTTGTATTTTTGAATGTTTTGATTTTTTTGTATTTTTGAATGTTTTAATTTTTTAATATTTTTTGAATTAGGATATTCTGAAGAGCTATGTGTAAAGCCTGCGAAGGTGCATGTTGTTGATAGGATCCTCCAAACATTCGCCATCTAGAGTTGAGAGCTGATATGCACCGGATCCATAGGTTGTTGTAATGATGTAAGGACCAAGCCAATTTGGTTCAAATTTGCCCTTCTTCTCTTTGTCTTGCTGATTTTTGGGATTTTCTTTGAGAACTAAGTCACCCACCTCAAATGTATGAGGCTTCACTTTATGATTGTAACCGTGACTCATTCATTGTTGATAAGCCTTGAGATGATTAAAAGAAGTTTGTCTTCATTCATCCAATAGTTCTAGTTCTTGCAAGCGAGAGACCCTGTAGTCTTCATCACTGATAATGTTTTGCAAAGAGACTCGTAAAGATGGTAACTCGACTTCAATAGGCAAGATAGCTTCAGCACCATAGACAAGTGAATAAGGTGTGGCTCCTGTGGGTGTGCAAGCACTTGTGCAATAAGACCAAAGTGCAGGATTAATTTGGATATGCCAATTGCGGCCATCATCATCGACTGTCTTTTTGAGGATTTTAAGAATGGTTTTATTAGACACCTTAGCTTGACCATTACCTTGGGGGTAATAGGGCATGGAGAAATGGTGGGTAATATGGAAGCGATCACAAAGTTCACGAACATCTTGATTTTTGAAGGGACATCTGTTATCGGTGATTATGGAAATAGGAATACCGTACCGACAAATGATGTAGTTGAGAATGAATGTAGCAATCTATTTTCTAGTGACTTGTGTAAGAGGCACGACTTCGATCCATTTTGTGAAATACTTTGTGGCAGTGATGATGAATTTGTGGCCATTGGAAGAAGGAGGGTGAATCTTGCCTATGAGATCGAGTCCCCACTAACAAAAGGGCCAAGGAGTCACAATTGGTTGAAGTTCTTGTGCTGGCACATGAATAACGTCTCCATGAATTTGACATTGCTTACATTTCTTGACAAACTGATATGAGTCTTTTTTCATATTGGGCCAGTAATATCTAGTCCTAATGAGTTTCTTGGCTAAGGTAGGACCACTATAATGTGGACCACATATCCCTTCATGAACTTCACGTAACGCAATTTGAACTTCGTCCCTTTCTAAACATCTAAGAAGAGTGCCATCTAGACATCGACGATATAGGATATCGACTAAAATTACGTATCGAGAAGATTCACAAATGAAAGTGCGATGTTGGTTGTTGGATAAGTCAGGAGGAAGGGTGTTATTACGAAGATATGTGAAAATAGAACCGTATAACTGAGAATCAAGGCCAATGACACATATCATCTTAGTAGGAATGATCTCATATGAGGGAACCAAAAGGTTAGCCACCAAGAACTCATAGCAGGTTTCATTTTGTGGTAGATCTATCAGTGAAGCAATAGTAGCCATGGCATCTGCAACTCGATTCTACTCTCTTGGTATTTGCTCAAAGGTTAACTTCGTGAAATGTTGTTTTAGGTCATCCACCATTTTTTTGTAAGGCATTAATTTTTCATCCTTTGTTTGGTAGTCATTCGTTGCTTGACAAATTACAAGTTGAGAGTCCCCCAAAACATGAAGTTCCTGGATCTTCCACTAAACTACAATCCATAGTCCAGTTTTTAATGTCTCGTATTCTGCTATGTTATTAGTGCAAGGAAATGATAATTGATATGATATCTGAATGGAATCTCCTTGAGCTATGATGAAAAGGATGCTAGTGCCTACACCATGCCGTGTGTATGAGCCATCAAAGTACAGTTGCCAAGGCTTTATGTGTGATACCATCAAGAAGGATTCATATGGAAATTCTAAAGTTAGAGGATCATCATTTATCATAGGAGCATCTGCTAATTGATCTGCAATAGCTTGTCCTTTTATTGCTTTTCTATCTACATATTCAATGTCAAATTCACTAAAGAGAATCACTCGTTTGGCCAGTTGACTAGTAAGGGTTGCTTTATTGAGAAGGTATTGCAATGGATCGATTCTTGTGACCAACTTAGTTTTATGAGTTAGCATGTAGTGTCTAAATTTCTGTGAAGCAAAGACCACTGCGAGACACACACACTCAATTTGTGTGTAGTTTAGCTCATAGCCTACCAAAGTACGAATGATGTAGTAGACTGCCCTTTCTTTGCCCTTAGCATCTTGTTTTGCTAAGAGTACCACCAGTGCTATTGATGTGGTTGATATGTAGAGTAATAGGGGTTGTTCAGGAACTGGTGGCATCAAGACTGGTGGATTCAGAAGATAATCTTTGAGTATCTGAAAAGCCTGTTGGCATTTATCATCCCATTTGAATTTGATGTTTTTGTGTAGTAAGTGTTGAAAAGGATGACATTTATCTTCAAGTTGTGCTATGAATCTTCGTATGGAATGGAGTCTCCTTGTAAAGATCAAAGTTGACTGATATTTTAGGGTGGTTGTATCTCTAGGATCGCCTTAAATTTTGCTAGATCAGCTTCAATTCCTCTTGTTGAGACAATGAATCCCAGGAGCTTCCTGGAGGTTACTTCAAAGACACATTTCTTGGGGTTTAATCTTACTTTGTGTTTTTCCAACCTATCAAAAATGACTGAAAGTATATCCAAATGTGTAACTCTATCTATTGATTTTCCCAAGAGGTCATCAACATAGTCTTCTACAGTAATGTGCATGAGATCATGAAAGATAGTAGTCATGGCTCTTTGATATGTAGCACCTATGTTGTTTAGCCCAAAGGGCATGACCTTCCAGCAGAAAGTTCCCCAGGGACAAGTAAATGTTGTTTTGTGTTGATCCTCATATGCAATTTTTATTTGATTATAGCCAGAGAATTCATCCATCAAAGATAACATCGCATGACCTATTGTGAGATCTACAATCAAGTCGATATTTGGTAATGGAAAATAATCCTTAGGACAAGCTTTGTTCATGTCTTTGAAATATTTTTATATTCTAATGCTACGATCTGGCTTACTGATAGGTATTAAGCTGGAGATCCATTCAGGATAATCAATTGGGTGTATGAATCCGACATCCAATAATTTTTCAAACTCTGTCTTGACTAATAATGCCACTTGTGGATGCATCTTTCTTAATTTCTATTTTACTAGTTTTGCCCCTCATTTAACTATCAAATGATGCATTACTAAATCTGGATCCAATCCAGGCATATCAGCATATGACCATGCAAAATTGATTTGTCACTTTGTGAAGAAACTTATGAACTTTGGTCTCTCTGTCTGTGTCAGAGATTGTGCTAGGAATATGTTATGTGGAATTTCTTTTGTACCAATGTTTGTTTCTTCATATGATGTTGGGAGAATGTCTAACCTTCCATCTTTGGGTTCCTCAGAGAGGTTTTCACCCTTAGATACATCCTTTCTTTTTACTTTTTTGGGGTGAGACAGTGCCACAATGTGGTTTTCACCATAAGACCCATGATTTGTTTTTATTTTTACATTTTTGCGACTGGAAGGCCCAACACCCTCACCAAAATATGCCACGATGTTGAGTTCTATAGTGTATCCTGCCTTATGGTCCCCAAGAGGAAGATCGTCTCGTATGCCTAGATAGTCAATAAAAGATTCATCATTTTGGAATGTGTCAAACTATATAGGTCCTTCATGGTCCCAGTCAATAAGTTGGTGGTGAACAAGGGGAAGCCCTTCAATGTTTTCAAAGTCAGCGGGACTAAGGATGAAGATGCAGTTATATTCAGGTATGTCAAGGTAGTTGTCAAGGTCATTGTTGGCACTCTCCTCATCTGTCTCGATCATGAAAGAGTTCAACTTGTCATCACTAAAAGTGCATTCAGGGATGGGTGTCCTCATCCTTCATGATTTCGACCTAGAACCTAGAGGCAAAGACTGTGTGGGATCCTCATGGGTTGTTTCTTGACCAACTTT
Organism: Cryptomeria japonica; assembly: GCF_030272615.1. Lineage (NCBI taxonomy): Eukaryota > Viridiplantae > Streptophyta > Pinopsida > Cupressales > Cupressaceae > Cryptomeria > Cryptomeria japonica. The sequence continues at coordinate 319,247,934 of NC_081409.1, read as the reverse complement.
GAATTTTTTATAAAATTCCTCTTCTTCTGTGGGTTCACCTAGTTCTCTGAATGTTTTAGTGAGTTCATAGTTACTAAAGGATTTATCCAAACCCTATTCCCATTCATTGGAGTTTGTGGAATAGAGGTTCTCTTGTTGATCTTTGGAAGCCTTGATTTGTAATGCTTCTTCCATCTCTCGAATATTTACCCTGGAAGATATGAAACCAATCCCTTTCGAGCGCTCTTTTTTAAATGTCAATTTTGGTTGCAAAGGTTGGATGATACCTTCTTTTCTTAAGTTGAGAGGAATTTTACCATCATACCCAAACTTTTGTAGGATCTTGAATCCTTTGCCATATTTTTCACATGGTATGGTGATGTGATCTTTTGTACCATCTTCAAGGTCTCTGTAAAGAATTTTGTATAAGTATTCATCTTCCATTTCACCCCACTTTTGGAAGATATTAGGATCCCATTTGAGTGTAATGATAGATACCTCCTTAGAAGGATGTGGCCATCCATATTCTTTTGGTGAACTCATAACTTGTTATAAGCACGTGGCTTGATTCAAGGTGTATTCACCCATGCCTTTGTCCTGATATTTCCCTTTAATCTCACCTTTCTTTGATGTTGAAGGTTTTAATGATTTAGGGTCAATGTATGCAGAAGAATGGATAGATTCTCTATTACTTGGAATGATTGTCTCATTTTTCGGTCTCAAGTTATTGCAGTATATAAATGGATTAGGATCACCATTAACTATTACTTCAACTCTATTGTGAGTAAACTTAATGCATTGGTGGTATGTAGATGGGACTGGCCTCATCTCATGAATCCAAGAACGCCCTATCAGTATGTTGTATGTGAGATCTAGGTCTAGGACTTGACAAACTACATCCTTTGTAACTAGCCCAACTCTGAGTGGCAAGGTGACTGTGCCCTTGGATGAACACTCTTCATCATCATATGATTTGATGGTAATTTTGTTTGTAGCATTCACAATTTTGTCTGAATATCCCAATTGTATTATTGTGTGCAAAGTACATATATTGAGACCAACTCCTCCATCTATCAGGACCCATTTTATATGGTACTTATGTAGGAAGGCTTCAATGTGTAAAGGTGCATTGTATGGTTGACTTACAGAGGTGTTGTCAACTTTTTTGAATGTAAGGGAATGTGGAATGGAAAGGTATCCCACCATGCCTTGAAACTGGTCCATGTTCAGATTAGTGGGGACGGAAGTGTCTCTCAAAGTTTTGTCAAGAATGGCTTTATGTGGAGGGGATATGCATAAAAGCTCAAGGATTGAGATAAGAGTGGGTGTTTTCCCTAACTGTTCTTCAAGGTTATGGTCAAGTTTAGTTGATGAGGTGTTTTTAGTTGGAGCACCTTGAAAAGTGAATTTACCTTGACAAGTTATGACATTACATTTAGAGGTAGGTTCGGAAGAAGATCCAATTCCTTTCAAGACCACCTTGGGTCTTTGGGTAGAATTCTTAGGCGTTTTGTCCTTGATGATAATGGTAGAGACATAATTGTCCATTGAAATGTGATTAACCATTGAATCATAGTAATAGGATGCTCTAGTATAGTTGGTCTCGTCATCTGTGGCTTTAGATTTTCCCTTGTCATGTTTTGGGAATGGTTCTTTAAACATTTCATGTTCCTGACTGGATGAGTGTCCCTCAATCTCAATGTCACCTCTATCAATAAGATCTTGTATGATGTTCTTTAGTCGATGATAGTTTCCTATTTTATGACCCTTTCTCTTGTGATATTCGCAGTATTCATCGTCATTCCACCAATTTGGTTTGACCTTTGGCTCATATGGAGGCAAATCTGGAATTGTGATTATCTTGTATGCTACTAGCTTCTTGAAAGCTGACTCAAGTGGTTCTCCCAATGGGGTATGCTTCCGTCATGATTTTGAAGCTGTTTGAATATTCACCTAATTGTTTGTAGAGCTTGATCTAGAAAAAATAATTTTGGGTCGTACTGTATTGGTATCAACAACACCATCATTGAATGTGTTTTTGTTTTTATTCCAAAATCTTGGCTTGTCTTTTCCTTTAAAGTCCTCTTTGTTTTCTTTGAATATTTTAACGATGCCTTGCTCAATTAGGACTTTCTCTATTGCTAAGCCTTTTTCAATGACGTCCTTGAAAGTGGACAAGTAAGATTTCCTTAGATCATAACCAATGTCTTTATTAACATTCTGGGTGAACATCTCTACCATTTGTTTTTATGGAATTTCACAAGAGCATCTCCTGGCTAGATTTCTCCATCTTTATCAAAATGATGAAAAAGATTCTCCATCCTGTTGCTTGGTGTTGCATAGTGACTGATATTTCTATGTCTATGTTGTATGAGAAATGATGGATAAATTCCTCTGCTAAGTCACACTATGACTTAATTCCAGGTGGAAGTTGAGAGAACCATTCCATATCTTGATCACCTAAGATTTGTGGAAATAATCTCATCAAATATGTCTCTTCTGCTACAACCTCAATGCAAGCTGTGAAAAATTGTCTTATATGTGCCTTAGGATCCCCTTTTCCTCTATACTTATCAAACATAAGTTTCACAAAGTATGTAGGAAATGGAGGCATTGGAATGCTTTTGTCAAATGGATAGGGACATATGTCTCTCATTGTGTAAGTTGGCTTTGGTGTATTTATATCCTCCATTTCTTTTGTAAGTCCTTAATTTGTTTCTCCAAATTGTTCTTAGGTGGAGACCAACTTCTTGGACCATACCCCATGCCTGAAACATTGGGTGGAGGAGGAGAATGTTGCATATATGGATGGTATTGATCATACACATGTTCATACAAAGGAGGTCTATAATGATGCTACGTATAAGGACCACTTGGTATAGAGTCATGATGAGGAATGTAATATCTATTTTGTCCATGTATACCATATTCTACAGGCATGTCATGATTTTGTTCTAATGTGTTGCCCCTAAATTTGATGTGGGGTTTCCTTGTGTCCAAATTTTGAACATGCCTTTGGATATCCAATTGCTTTGGTTGTTTTTTCCTTAGAATTGGTATGTGATTGAGTATATGTTTTAGCATAAGACTTCCATAATGGTATGCGAAGGTGAGTGTCATATGTTTGACCATGTGTATTTGGGACCTCAAGTTTTTTAAACAAAGATGATGGTGATTCAGGCACAAAATGTGGTCATCTATTGCCTCCACTATTAGGCTTCTTTTGATCCATGTTGATTTGAGGTTCTTGCAAAGGTTGATTTTCCATTAGTTGAGACATGTCAAAATCATGAGGGATCTTGGCTCCACTTTGTGCCATCACTTGTAAGAAATAATGTCTATCTCTCCTCATTATTTCCTCAACCAATTGATTAAGATGGGGATCCATAATAGAGTCTTCCACTTCTACTGAATGTATGGAAAATTTGTCCATATTGTCATTGTGTGTATCATTGTTGTTTGTAGTGTCCATGTTCTCAACATTTAGAATGTTTCTATAAGCATCCATGTCAGGTAATGTGGTATGATCAGAATTGAAAAATACATCATTGTCATACTCATAGGTACTTATGTTTGTGAACTCTTGAGCCTCTTTAGCTTCTTTCCTAGATTTTTGGGAATGGGTTTCAACCATGAACTAGGTATTAACCAAGATGTGTGAGACTAGATGAAAATTGAAAAATAGTATGGAAGACCAAGAGTTGGATGGAATGTAAATGAATCTGAGGTGTACTTGCAATGTCCAAAGTGCAAGACCAAGTATGTATGTAGTAGAGTAGGGGTGGCTTCCAAAGAGATGATAGTTTCTCTTGATGAGGTAAGTTGACCTTGACTCTAAGTAAGACCAAATGAGACCCAAAGGTGATAGACCTTGATGAGCGACCACTTAGCAAAATGTTGTTGTATGTAGTGTGTTGAAAAAGTAAGATGAGGACAAGCAAGTGACCTTTTGACCTTTTGAATCAAGTTTAGCAAGTGACCTTTTGACATTGTAAAGCAATGATGGACTTTGTGAGACTCGAAAATAGGCTGAATTCTAGATGAAAACCCAGAGAGATAACCTAGGAAGCTTAATAAATCTGAAACTAACTGTTCTTGTTTGTTGGACTATAAATTTTTCCAATTCTGAACACAAGTATGCCTGTATACTTCATAGACACGACTAAATGACACAGACGCACAAACACACAAATGCAAACGCATTTCTGAGATTTTTGTGTATGCAATTTTTTCTTAAGAGAACACAAATGTGTTTCTGCCCTTCACAGACATGGCTATCAGACACAAACGCATTTCTGAAAACTGAGTGTAATTTTTTTCAATTTGTAAAGTTGTTTGTTGTGACCAAATCTGAATTTGTGACTATTTTTCGTGACAAGAGGACACAATGTTGTTGAAGACTAAATGTTTGTAAGTGTTTAGACTCAAAATGACTCAAAGAAAGTGTGTTGTTTGATGTAAAAAATGTTTTGCATACACTTGAAGACACAAAAGACACAATGTTTTGATGTTTGATCTTGAATGTTTGAATGTTCAAAATAAGACAAGCATAATTCTTATGGTTGGCCAGGACAATAGTTGTTGATCCCACATGGGGTTTCCCCTGAGGCTATGCTATTCAAAGTGGATACTTAGATGCTTGACCCCACTGGCTCCACCCTCGGCACTCACTTCTTTGGGGCATCCAAGCATCAATCCCTGCGAAAACTTCTCGTGGAGAACTTTGTATCTCTACTAAGAACCATATGTGTGTGGGCCATTCTACAGGTCCAACCTCCTGCCCCAATAATTAGAAGGATTTTGGTTTTCTAAAATAAAAAGGTGCTAGTAAGGGCATCCACTCATGTGGCCGTACATGCGGCACTTTCAGCTCTGTAAATATAGAAGGCTCCCAGTTAGTAGGGGTTACGCCCTACAAATGATCAAATAAATTTGATCAAACGGGTTTATGGGGAGACATAATGTCGGTATGAACTAATCAACACACGTTACCCATGGCTTTCACCATGGATACAGTTGTTTATAGTGGTTCGAAAGAGGATGGCTTTTCCTTGCTACCACTTGGGTCGTCCTCTCCTCACTAGAAGTCCTAATTACCACACGGGGAGACATGCCCTCTATAGATTAAACAAAAAGAGCCTATTTCTCAAGACACAAAAGACACTGATTCAATTTTTAGTGCACCAATTCAAGTGTTTGGTAATCTATGAAAACATGGCACACAATAAAGATCAAAAGAAAACCCTTCTCAAGGTCCTGCAACAAAGATTTGTTAGTAGTTTGAATTGTTTCAAATGATTACCCCTTCCTGCAAGCACATAAGTTAGGTAAATTTTAGATCCAAAAAGACTTTGTGAAATAGGGGCCTTCAACAAAATGATTTTCTTTTAAGATAAAATGCACCAATTTTGTTAGCTAGATCACAAGATGTTAGCCCAAAATAAACCAGATCTGAAATCCAAATGATGAAATAAAGCCTCAAAATTGGATGAAAAACTAAAAATGCAAAATCTGAGACACAAACACGGTTAAACCTAACCTAGATGCGATAGAAAATCACAAACATGTCTAAATTCATTGCAAATGCACCTAGATCATATAGATGTGGATTGAGAGATTCACAAATGTTGTTTGAAATCACAGACGCAACTCTATAATCTGCAAAATAAGATAAAATGATGCCGAACACAAACGTGATTACAAAGATCACAGACGTGGAATAAAAGCAAAAATGCGGTTACAGGATGTACAGACGCGGAAATGTTGAAAGTTGTCGGAAACGTCAGATCTATAACTTCAGAAACACAAAATCATGCAACAAAAAATGTTAAATACAAAAGGGACAAGAGTCCCATCGAGCGTGCCAAAATGGTTATGCTAAAAATGGAAACAACAATATTGAAAGACTAAATGAATTCAACCACCAAACCCTAGCCTAACAACAACAAAGATCCACCATACTATATGAAGATTACCTAAGACAATGCAAATCCAATAAAATCATGAAGATTATACCATCACATGTCCAAGAGGGTTTGGATCTCCATTCTTCCTATCTCCATTGATCTTGCTTGATATATTTGCTCTCAGATTTTATGTGTGCACAAGAGCTCAACAAAGAATGGAAATATGGTTTCATGTAGGCTTGATCACATGTGAAAATTCGAAAGTGTCATTGGGGGTTGATAATGAAGGAAGCATGTCCTTATATAGAAGACACTATAAGAAATGGAGCGATAAGATTGAGAGGTGTAAAAGATAATCGGTCAGCTAAGATTAGAGGGTAGGTAGAGAAAATAAGAAAATAATGAGAGGCTAGGTAGTGTAGGAATTAAGAGATGAATGACATGTGCCATATGTGGAAAAGGTTAATGAATTAATTAAATAAATCTTTATTTATTTAATTAATAGAAGAAGTGGGATAATTAAATAAATAAAATATTTATTTAATTTAGGGGAACGATAATTTAAATAAATAAATGTATTTATTTAAATGAGAAATAAGGCTAGAAGAGGATAAATGAATTAATTAAATAAATAAACATTTATTTAATTTATAGAAGAATTAGGCTTAAATAATTAAATAAATAAAAATATTTATTTAATTAGACATGACAATTTAATCATGAACCAATGATAAACTTCATTGGAACAATCCACAAATAGAAAACAAAGAAAAGGATATCATAAACCATCCTGGCAACTTTAATCAGTTGTGGATATCCTGAAGTAGCATAGGAACTTTATATATAAAAAAGCAGTAATAAGACCAAGTGCCTATTAGGCAAACAAAATCTTTGTGGCAAACAAAATGTCATCATGTCTTGTTGTGAAGAAAGATGTGTCCTTGTTAAGATGGTTTTGCGCATGTTTTGCTCAAATGTTTCATTGTTTGTTGATACGATAGTTGGTCATCTTTTAGGTAGCTCAAATGTTGTTTTGCATCTTGCTCAATGTTTATGTACAAGGAACAATTTTATTTTGATGTTTTTGATTGATTTTGATTTTTTCCATTTATTTTTTGGTCCTTTTGAGATTTTTCGAATGTTTTTGGATTATTTCAGGACATTTTCTAAATGAGAAACTCAATGAATCACCAGTATTTAGAATCCACTCCATTCACTAGGTTAAAAAAGTTACCCCCAACTAGGTGTTAGTGTGAAAGCATGATGCAAGACATGAGGCAATGAACTTGATTGCAGATCAATAACAAAGCCATGGTAGATATGGTGTATGAGGAAATACATGGACGTGATCGCAATAAGTGTGAAAGATAATGGAGCCATAACCTTTATGAATGATGCCTTTTTGCTAGGTTTTCACCACTGTACTTATCCAAGGCGCCACCAAAGTGGTTTTCACTATTTGGATGAATGATTTTTCTTTACTATTTTGTTTTCTTTTTTCAGGACCTTTTGTGAATGTTTTTGGTCTTTTTGAGATTTTATGAGCTTGATGCTTTGTATAGCTTATGTATGGAACTTTTTGAGATGCATGTTATTGATTGGATCTTCTAATGGTTCCCTTTTCGATGTTTTTAATTGATATGCCCCAAAGCTAAAGACAATGCTGATGACATATAGACCCAAAAAGTTCGATTCAAATTTGCCCCTATGTTCTCTATTTGGTTGATTGTGAGGATTCTCTCTGAAAATGAGATCTCCTACCTCAAACATGTGAGGTCTAATCCTATGATTATAGATTTTTCTCATGCATTACTGATATGATTTGAGGTGATTGTAGGCACCTTGTCACTTCTCATCAAGCAATTCCAAGTCTTGAAGATGGGAGACTCAATACTCTTCATCATTAATTAGATTGTTCAAGGAGGCCCAAAGGGATGGTTATTCAAGATCAATAGGAAAGATAGATTATGCTCCATAAACAAGTGAGTATGGGGTTACACCTATAGGGGTTCAAATGCTAGTTTGATATTCCCATAGTGTGAGATTCGGATGAATGTGCCAATCATGACTAGCATCATTGATTGTCTTCTTTAGGCTCCTTAATATGTTCTTATCTAAGGCTCCTTCTTGACCATTTCCATGTGGGTAATATGGAGTGGAGAAATAGTGTTGGATATGAAACTTCTCACATAGTTCTCAGACATCCTAATTTTTGAAGGGAACCCCCATTATATGTGAATATGGACATGGGTACATCATACCAACAAATGATGTAATTTACGATCAATGAGGCAATTTGCTTGTCGGTGACTTGGGTGAGTAGAATGGCTTCGATTCACTTTGTGAAGTACTCAGTGGCAGTAATGATGAATTATGACCAGTGGATGAAGATAGATGGATTTTTCTAATAAGGTCAAGTCCCCACTGACAAAAGGGCCATGGTTTTGCAATGGGTTGCAGTTCTTGCATAGGTGCAAGTCTCAAATCTCCATGTACTTGGCACTTCTTGCATATTCTAACAAGGTAATAGGAGTCTTTTTCCATGGAGGGCCAATAGTATCCTGTTCTCAAAAGTTTCTTGGCCAATGAAGGGTTACTTGAGTGAGACCCACAAATAACTTCATGTAATTCTAAAGTTGTAGTCACCTCACCTTTCTCTAAACATCGAAGAAGAGTACCATAAATACTTTGTCGACATAGGGTTTTGACAATAATTATGTATCGAGCAAATTGGCGTATGAAGGTTTTTTCATTGATTGTTCAATTGGTTTGGTGGAAGGATTTGATCATGTAGGTAACTGTAAAACTCACCATACCATGGAGAAATGGGACTGATGAGTTGACTTACTAAATAATATTTTGGGATATCATAAGTGGGGATCCAAAATTGTTCAACTAAGAACTCATAGCCTGTGGAGTTTTATGGAAGATCGAGAATAGAGGATACATTATAAATTGCATTTGCATCTCTGTTCTACTCTCAAGGAATCTGATCAAAGGTGGTAATTGTGAATAATTCTTTAAAACTATCAACCATTTTCTTGTAAGGAATGATTTAATCGTCCTTAGTTTGCTAATCATCCTTAACCTGTTGGATGACTAGCTATGAATCACCATATACTTGTAGCTCCTTCAAGTTCCATTATATGACTATTTTTAATCCAGTGATCAAGGCCTCATATTTTTCTATGTTTTTTGTGCATGGGAACGTAAGCCTGTATGATTTTGGAATGCTATGACCTTGAGGTGTGATAAAAAGAATGCTATCTCCTGAACTATGCCTAGTGTAAGATCCTCAAAATATAGCTTCCATTTGTTGTGCTGGCATGACTGTGAAAACCTCCTCATCTAAAAAATTTGATGTGAGGGAATGGTATCCTATGAGTGACGCTTTAGCCAACTAATCTGCAATGATTTTCCCTTTCATTGCTTTATAGTCCACATACTCTATGTCGAACTCATTGAGGATAATAACCCAATTTGCCAAGGGACCTCTTAGTGCTGCTTTACTAAGTAAATACTTGAGTGGGTCTATCTTGGTGATGAGTTGTATCTTATGCGTGAGCATGTAGTGCCTTAGTTTGGTTGCTCCCAAAATTACTATGACACAAGCTCGTTAAATAGTTGTATAATTGACTTCATACCCTACTAGTGTCCTAGAGATGTAGTATACTACACATTCTTTTCCTTCTGCATTATGTTGTGCTAGTAATACTCTTAAGGCTTTAGCCATAGGTGATATGTATAATAACAAGGGCCTGTCTGGAGTTGGTGGTGTTAGCAATGGCGGTGTCATTAGGTAGTCCTTAAGCTACTATAATTCTCTCTGGAATTTCTCATCCCATTTGAAGTAGATATTCATAAGTAGAAGATGTGTGAATGGATGAAATTTATCGACCAATTGTGTAATGAAATGACAAATTGACTGTAACCTTCCTTATAATATTCTCAACTAGCTGATGTTCTTAGGAAGTGGTATCTCCATGATTGCCTTTGCTTTTGCAGTATCAACCTCAGTTCCTTTGCTCAAGACAATGTATCCTAGGAGCTTTCTGGAAGTCATTCCAAAGATGATTTTTTGGATTGAGGCAGACATTACATTGTTCTAGTCTGGTGAATATTTTGTCCAGCACTGCAAGTTGATCCTATTTTGTTAATTATTTAGCTAGTAAATCAACCATATGGTCTTCCATTAGTATATGCATCATGTTGTGGAAGATGGTTGTTATTGCCCTTTGATATGTGTCTCCTCCATTTTTGAGACTGAATGGCATCACATTCCAACAGTATGTTCCCCATGGGCATGTGAAAGCAGTTTTCTGTTGATCTTCTGGAGTGATCTTGATCTGGTTGTATCTTGAGAACCCATCCATGAGAGATATAATTGCATGCCCTATTGTTATGTCCACGATCATATCGATGTTGGGTAGAGGGAAGTCATCTTTCCAACATTCTTTGTTTAGATCCTTGAAATTTATATAGATACGGATTCCCCCAGTTGGTTTTGCCACTGGTACGATGTTGGGGATCCATTATGCATAGTGAATTGGTCTTATCAAACCAATATCTAACAACCTTTTGAGTTCAAATTTTACTAAGAGGGAGATTTGAGGATGTATTGTCCCGAGCTTTTGTTTCACTGATTTTTCTCCTTCTGCTACGGTCAAGTGATGCATCACTAGATTTGGATCTAGTCCTGGCATGTTTGGAGTTAATGATTCTGCTAGGTGTATTATGTGAGTATTTTTTGGTGTTGCCAGATTTATTTCTTTTGTCTCTTCCACAAGGATAGATGATCATTCTTGATTTGTATTGAAGGGGATATTTTCAAACCTTTCATCCTCAGGAACCTCAAGGATGTTTTCACCTTCGGATGCATCCTTTGTTTCTTACTTTTTTGGGATCTAAAAGTGCCACAATACAATTTTCACTAGAAGATCCATTCTTTATTGTTATATTTTTGCAACTAAAAGGTTTGGCATTCACTCTGAAGTAAGATACGTTGTTGATTTGAATAGAAAATCTAGCCTTGTGATCCCCACTTGGTATATTATCTCGTAATTCGAGAAAGTCTATTATCGCCTTATCATTTTGGAAGGTATCAAGGAACGAGGGATCTTACTAATCCTAGTCAATGAATTCAGGGTGGATGATTGACACTGCTTAATCAATTAGGTTGAGTAAATAGGACACATCCATTATGGTTAGGATGGAGGCATTAAGGTCATTGTCAGTACTCTCCTAATCATAATCATGATTGGGAGGTGACATATCTCTCCTAGAAGTATCCTCATCATCTAGATCCCCAAATTTTTTAAACAATATAGATCCTTCAGCTTTCTTAAATTCAAAAGATTCCTTGTCAGATGATTGTGATAATAAAGAATCCCATTCGTATTTATGTGAATCTATCTCATAATCACTTTTTAACATTTTATCATTGCTTCTTGTAGAGATTTCTTTAGAACACTCTTTTAATTTTGCTGGTGGTCTTGATGAGGATCTGTGATAGATTTTTTGTTGCAGTAGGTTTGTCGATAATGGATATTATCCTGATTCTGGGAGTGATAGGATTATAAGTTGGTTGCTTGTAAACTTGAGCTTAGAAGAACCCCCTGGACTAGGATTAAATCTGAGTCCTATTTATCTCTTGGTTTTAACAAGGGTTGTAATGGCTCTTGTACACCTTGCTTGTGGCATCCCAATGTTGTACAACCATAATAGCCCATATTTTGCATCATGGTAAGACCTTTGCCATACTTCTTACTAGGGATCTTGATTTGGTTTTTACCTTTGTATGAAGGGTCCCTGTAAATTTATCCTGCCAAGTCTTTATCAATAGTTTCTTGTTGTTGTGATCTTCCTGAGGTGAACCTATCAAGTGTACAAGTGTTTGCTACAACAAGTGGCTTGAGTGAAATTTGTGGTTTTCTATGTCCTAGGTTAGAGAAATAGTTTGACCAACACAAAAAAGTTGCTTAATGTTATTCTCTCTTGGGCCTTCAACCTTTACCTTCATCCTCATCTTGTCTTGTTTGGGTGTAGCGATCAGTGTACTAGTGACTGAAGCTACATGGATGTATGATGATGAGGTAGTGGCTTCTTTGTTGTTGAATACTATGATATCTAGATGGTGACTAATGTTATTGTAAAAGGAAATTGGATTGGCATCACCAGGATAGTAATCTCCACTCTGTTATGTAGAAATTTGATTCACTGATGGTAATTGGATGGTACTGCTTGCATGACATGAATCCATGGTTTTCCTAGTAGGATATTGCATGGAAGAGGGAGGTCTAGGACTTGGCAAACCACATCCTTCACCATAAGTCCTACCCTTACTTGTAGAGTAATATACCCTTTAGAGGACTGTTTTGCATCGTCTTAGGCCTTTATGGTGATCCTTTTTCTTGCATCAACTGCTTCTTCTGCATATCCCAATGTTGTTATTAATTGTAAGGTGCAAATGTTAAGGCTAATTCCATTGTCAATCAAAACTTGCTTGATTATGTGTTTTTGTATGAATCCCTCAATGTGTAGAGGGATGTTATGAAATTATTGAATGGATGCATCATGACTCTCAGCGAAGGTGAGACATGGTGATGATTTGAGACTTCCAACCATGGCTTGAAATTGATCTATATTTAGGTTGGACGAAAATGACACTTCTTGGAGATCTTGGTCCAAGATAGTTTTGTGTGAGGGTGATAGGAACAAAATCTCTAGTATCGAAATGAGTGTCAGCGTCTTATCCAATTGGTCAACAAGGTTATATTCTTTGGGCACATATACCTCTCTTGATGGTGCTCTTTGTATGGTAATCTTTCTAGGGTGGGTAACAACATTGCATTCGGGATCTTTGCCTTTGATTATAATAGTTGCAACTTGTTCATTAGAATCATAAAGGTTATTGATAGTATAGTTATATAATGTGCATGTATAGTTTTCCATGCTATCTTTGTTTTTACCTAGATGGAGGGACCCCCTTTCTCATATGATGGGAGTAATTACTTGAACATGGTGTGATCTATATTAGAATTTTTCGTTGGGTAACCATCCACTTCGATGTCATCCTGATCAACAAGGTCTTAAATAATGTCTTTTAATTGATGGCAATTTTTCATTTTGTGTCCTCTTCCCTTGTGAAATTCACAATATTCATTATCTCTCAACCATGGAGGTCTAACTTGTGGTTCATAGTTTGTTGTTTTAGGCAATGTGATAAGATTGGAGGATATGAGTTTCCAAAATATAGTTTCAAGAGGTTCTGCCAAGGGTGTATATGTTTGATTTGGTTTGTAGGTAGAGTACCTACTCTTAGGTGCCTCTGGCTATGTGTTGGGAGCTTTATTTACTTGATTATTTGGGGGATTACCTTGGTTGATATTATTATTGTTACAATTATCAACTTGCCCGGCTATTTGGACTATAGGTTGGGTGATCTTGATAGTCCTTACTTCTGCAATACCATCATTAATGATGTTTTTGATCTTGGACCAAAACTTGGGTTTGTCACTATTGTAGGTCAGTCAAGGACTATCCTTGTTGTCCATACAAATTTTGACAAGTCCCTTCTTGATAAGGGATTTCTCGATTTTGAGTCCTTGAGCTATCATGTCCTTAAAAAAGTCTGAACATTTGACTTCCAAGTGAAACTCCATCTGCTCATTTATTTTGGAATGAAGATTTCAACTAATGTTTCCTCAGGAATCTGAAAAGAACATCTTTTAGAAAGGTGTCGCCATCTTTGCAAGAATGTTAAGAATAACTCTCCAATATTTTGTTTAGTATTGCATAAATCAGCCATGGATACATCAAGTTCTATGTTGTGCACGTGATGAGTAACAAATTCTTGTACTAAGTACTGAAATCTCCTGATTTCGTTGGGTAACCGATAAAACCATTGCATAGCTAATCTTCCTAGACTTTGAGGAAATATGCAAATTACGTACGTTTCATCATATGCAACCTCTAAGCATGAGGAGTAGAATTCTATCACATGGTCTCTTGGATCTCCCTTTCCTTTGTAATTGTCAAATTTTGGAGTCTCGAAATTGTGCGGGAAAGGAGGCATGAAAATGCTCCTATCAAATTGACAGTGACATATATCTCAAGAGCATATCTCTTTTGTGCCCTCCCTAAATTTAATTGGTGGGCGAGGTCTTGTACTTGTTGTTTCAACATATCCATTTTTGTGGGAGGAGATGGAATGTTCCCTTGTTGATACCTGTTGTTGTCGTAATTGTGCATATTCCTTGACCTTATCTCGTTTCTCTCTTGGCGATGACTGTATTGGGCTTGTTATGGTGTTTCTCTTAGTTTTGATATGTCAAAGTCTACAAGGATCTTTGTACCTGTTGAGAAAGTCTTCAAAAATGGGTTTCAGTGTTCCCTTTGAGAATCTCATGATAGAGTTTGTTAAATCTGGGGTCATCTGTTGTTTGTTCAATTTCCTCTTATGTGGGAGTATCTGGGTCTTCTCCGCTTACAAATTCTCTATGATGAAAGGGGTTGAGGTATTCTTCCTCTTTTGATTCTTGATGTATTTTATTTTTCTTGCGTCTCTGACTCTGAGACCTAGTCTTAGCCATGTTGAAGTTTGTGTTTTGGAAATGAAATGAATGAAAAGTGGATTGTTGATCCCCTCTTATAATTCCATGATTTTATGATGGTGATGATGAGTAGAAATATTTGTGGATGAATGATCTCTTTCACTAAAAAGTTGGATGTTAACAAATTCCTCTTAGGGATTTCTTGCTTCGTGTTTCAACAAATTGTGAGATGAGGTGTAGCAAGGTTTGTATTTTATAAATCACAAGATACCTAACTATGAGAGGATGCACTCAAAAGCTATTTTTAACCTATCTATGATGCTTAGTAATGCCCCTTAGGATTATGGATCCTAAAATGTAGAGACACACTTAGAGAGTATCTGTTGTTGGTGTGATGAGCAATATCCGAGAGAACTAAGGACAAGACTTCTTTATGTTGAGAGTTGAATGAAATTTTTATGTTTCTATTTTGAGTTTTTAAATGAGTATAAACCTTGGAAACATGAGTTTGATGATTGATTTTGAATGATTAAGTGGAAAATGTGGAAGATATGTGTTTAGAATGACTCAAGAAAATGATGAAGAAGAGGAAATGTTGAACCTTGGGAATCTCTAATAGGTGATTGCGGGTTGTGGGATGTATGATGGAGGAATGCATTGACCGTGATTGATTGTGACTATATGATAAATCCCTCCTTTGAAAGAAATCTTGTGATGTGAGGGGTTCTAGTTCAAAATCGTTGGTGAAACCCTAGTTAAAATCATGATGACGATGAAGGAAGGTGCAATGTTTTAACAAAAGCTCGTGGTTCTCGTACAAGAAGTTTCTTTTCTTTTGGATTTTATTTTCACTTTTCTTATTTTTGGTCCATCTATAAATTGATTTCTTGGCATATTTGAGAGATTTCCAAACATGAAGCATTTGTGGGTTTTGTAAGAATGTTTGAATTTGTTTATTTAGATCATTGTTGGGGTGTAACTTGTTTCAAATGTTTGATTTTGACAAGATGACACATCAAGCACATAAACACTTCTTTTCTTGGTATCTTTGAATTGAATCCGATGAAATGTTTATGTTTTAGGATCCTTTCAAATCCTATTTGTTTTTCACAAGTTTGGAACAATCAAATACAAATTGGTGAAACTGTTCAATTGTCAAAAAGGTCATTAATAATATCATATCCCACATCTTGATACGCAGCTCAAACAACCTTGTCACACTTGAGGGTGCACCCATTTTTTTGCCTTTTCCCAAAAGTTGAACCAAAGAGAATCGCTACTCAATTGAATCATTTTCTTGGGAGATATATGGTGAGTGTCTTGGGTGAAGATTCTTGTCCACCCTTGTACTATGATATTACAATGTTTGGTTACCGACTCGACTAGTTTCTACACTTAAGGTTTGTAGTAAGGGTTTTGTTCGATGCATCAATGACAAACTCCCTCAAGAGGCTTCCCAACCTTTAGAACAAAGGCTTTACGTATCTCAAGGATCCTAGGGGAAGGCTATCAATGCACACTAACACTGGATGTTATTTTTAGCACGATCCACATTTGATTATAGTTGGTTGGAATACTTGGAGTTAGTCATTCCCCACTTAGGTTGTTCCGCTCTCACCGGCCTAATGGACTTCATGAGAGGGCAGGCCTGCTAAAAGGATTTAGCCTAATTGCAAAAAGAAATCAAAATGAGCCTAGCATTTTGGTCACCCAATTAAAGGGAGAGCATAGGCCTATCACAAGACAAAGAAAATATGGTTTGTTCATTTTATCCGATAATTGCAATGTGATTTATTTGATACTTGGAGATGTTGCTTCAACAAACATGGTGTTCTTTTTAACCAAGATAGCAATATTTGAACTTTGGAAAACTTTGAAAAAAAACCTTGCAAGAAAAACAAGAACTTGAAATTTGAAAATGGTGGCTTGTTCTTTTTTACTTTGCAAAATGAACTGTGGTTTGTCCTTTTTACCCCTTGTACCAATAAAATGTAAATTTACTTATTATTTTTAATTTGCACCAAAAGACAATGCAAGCTACTTGCAAAAAGAAAAGTTCTTTTGTTGTTCTTTTTATCCTTTTCAAAAAATAGTGAAGTTTCTTTTATAGCACCAAAGAGAAAATGAAATTCTTTTTAAGCCTTGCAAGAAATGAAGTGTGAATTCTTTTTATCTTTTTGTAACAAGAAAAATGAAATTTACTTGAAACAAATGTAAAATAAAACTAATCTAACTCCTTGGAAACCTACAAGAAAAGTTGGAAACTGCAAAACCCTTGAAAGATTAGCAAATATTGGGGGCTTACAAGCCTAAAATATTCATTTGTGTAACGATAATTGGCTCTCTACCTGTTACAAATGTGCTACTCTGGTAAAAATAGAAGTGTTGAAAGAAAGATCAACAATGCTAAAACAGGGCAAAAGTACCAAAATAACTGATCAAAGAGCTAAAGTACTACAACTGCACTAAAAGATTTAATAGAAGCATTAAAACTTGTAGAATAAAAACTTTACAAACACAACAAAACACAGAACAAAAGTGCTAAACTGCATTACCAAAGCACTAAGACGTGACCCATGCGTGAAAAATCTTCAAGTTTCAAAAATTTTATTAAATTTTTTTTTAACTTTTTAGTTTTGAGTATGGGACATCGAAGCCCCATGGTGGGTGCCAAATTGATGCACATGAAAGGAGACAAGAAAACAAGAGCCCAAAGAGTTAGTATTGTTAGTCTCAACCAAAAACCAAATAAGCACAACAAACTCTAAAAATATTCAAATGCATATCAAAAGAGATGAAAAGCAAACAAAAGAAGTATAAACAAGTGAAAGAAGAGTAAGAAGACTCCCTAAGATGCTCCCATTGCGCTCTTGATAGCTCTTCCTTGTTATTCTCCTCTCTAAGATCCAAATGCTTGCTTGAGTCTAGCTCTCAGTTTTAGCATGTAACCATGGATTCGAAATGAAGGATTGAATGGTTGAAAATGAACTCCTATTGCTATGAGAAAGATAAAATATGAGTGTATATGCCAACATAATAACAATGCTTAAAAATGCTTCCTCCCTTTGCCTGAGGATGAGGGTTCCTTTTATAGGCAAAATGGTTGATTGAAGTGTCAAGATTGATCTAGCTTAGTAAGGGCTATGATTGCTTGAGAGAGGCATGATTC
Organism: Cryptomeria japonica; assembly: GCF_030272615.1. Lineage (NCBI taxonomy): Eukaryota > Viridiplantae > Streptophyta > Pinopsida > Cupressales > Cupressaceae > Cryptomeria > Cryptomeria japonica. Next base: position 319,230,328 of record NC_081409.1, on the reverse strand, counting down.
TTTATCCATGCTTGCAACTTCCACCAATGCAATGGTGACAAGTTGCATCATGAGATGGCTTGAGAGGAGAGGGATGAAGCAATAAATGCTTGAGGGGACATGAGGGTAACCTAATGTGGTTGGGTTATTGGATAAAGGTTTTATCCAATGGGTAAACTCTTGTGCAAGGTTTACCCATGGTTAGGCCTTGGTGAAAGGGACAAGACCCATGTGGGTTAGTGTGTTGAAGAAGGCAAGCTTTTAAGAACCTGTAAGAATTCTAAATGGGTGAGATGATGGGTTGAGGGTTAATTTGGGATTAGGATTGTGGAAGTGATTAGAAGTGGGTTTAGGCTAATTTAGAAGGAATTAGAAGAATCTAGAAGAAGGGTTAGTGAGCAAGTGGGCTTTGTAGGAGAATGCAAGTGGGTGAGGATAAATAGGATTTTAATTAAAGTAAAATTCATTTGTTCAAGTAAATGTGAAACGTGCATTGGATGCTTATTTTAAATAAATATTTACTAATTTAAATATGGATTTTGTTTGGGATTTTAAATAAATTTCAGATTTATTTAAATGTGAAGGAGGGAAATTAAGTAAATTGATAGATTTATTTAATAGTTGGAATATAGTTAGTGATCTTAATATAAATAAATTTATGAAATTTATTTAAGTAAAATAGTAGAATAAGGTTGGAATGAATTAATTAAATGTAATTTTAATTAATAGAAGAACATTGGTGCTTTAAACAAATATTCAATATTTTTCTAATTTAATGGACATGTTTATGTGTCTACAAAAATAATGATAGTATGGACAAGAATGCAGAGGCAAAGGTTTTATTTAAAGCCCTTACAGAGTTGTGGGAAAAGTCTGCAATTTGGTAAAGAGCCTATAGAAGCCCTTGTCACTATCAAGAAGAAATCATAGTCTCAAAAGAATAAGAAAGTCATGTGATTAATGTTGATGTCGATAATCTAGAAAATGGTGGACATATTTGAATGTCATTATCATGGAATTTAAAAGAAGAACAAGACAAGGCCACACTTTTCTTTTCATAAGGTGTTTACAAGTCTCTTCAATGAGATTCTTGTCATGTGAAATAGAATGATTGTCATAACAAGGGGTTGTATATGGTGTTCTACAAGACAGTGTTGAATATCCAATTGCATTACAAAGCAAATGCACTCTATGCATAAAGGCCCATGACAGAGTCAACAATACAGTGTGCATAGTAGTCCTAATAAAAAAAACATCTTGGTTGACTATTGAAAGTAGCTAGAGGGATGATTGTAGAGAGCTAAAAAGATTGAAGACGCAAGAGAAGGTAATAGTGATAGTCCTTTCAAGGGTTTATTCATTATCATCACATGTTACAAAGTCAAATAGAGATGACAGTAAAATATGAGGATCTTGAACTACCAAGATTCATCATGAATACTAGGATAATGTCAATTAATAGTCACACTACAAGGGATCTTCATGATAAAAAGACGACGACAGTCATAAGGACTTTGGGCTTAAATTATGAAACTGGATGGTAGTAAGAACTAAAAATCATGAGCACTGTGACAGTGTTAAGGGGTAAATCTTATCATGGTTGATCAATTAAGGTGGAGTATGACAAAGGATAATGGGAACAATAGCAATATAAAGTCATGAATAGATCACAATCACATGAAATAACCTTGAGTGGGTAGTGAAGCAAGTGAGAAACCAAGAACATGCTAAAACAATGGTCCTAAATGGTTGAAACGATATGGAAACAATAAGTGACAACGATGATGACATATAGACCCAAAAATTTCGATTCAAATTTGCCCCTATGTTCTCTGTTTGGTTGATTCTGAGGATTCTCTTTGAAAACAAGATCTCCTACCTCAAACATGCGAGGTCTGACCCTATGACTATAGATTTTTCTCACGCATTACTAATATGCTTTGAGGTGATTGTAGGCACCTTGTCACTTCTCATCAAGCAGTTCCAAGTCTTGAAGACAGGAGACTCGATACTCTTTATCATTAATCATATTGTACAAGGAGATCCATAGGGATGGTTATTCAAACTCAATAGGCAAGATAGATTATGCTCCATAAATAAGTGAGTATGGGGTTATACCCATACAGGTTCAAATGCTTGTTTGATATTCCCATAGTGTGAGATTCAGATGAATGTGCCAATCATGAATGGCATCACTGATTATCTTATTTAAGATCCTTAATATGATCTTATTTGAGGCTCCTTCTTTACCATTTCCATGTGGGTAATATGGAGTGGAGAAACAGTGTTGGATATGAAACTTCTCACAGAGTTCTCAGACATCCTAATTTTTGAAGGGAACCCCCATTATATGTGAATATGGACATGAGTACATCATACCGATAAATGATGTAATTTACAATGAATGAGGCGATCTGCTTGCCGGTGACTTGGGTGATTAGAATGGCTTCGATTCAATTTGTGAAGTACTCAGTGGCAGTAATGATGAATTATGACCAATGGATGAAGATAGATGAATTTTTCTAACAAGGTCAAGTCCCCATTGACAAAAGGGCCATGGTTTTGCGATGGGTTGCAGTTCCTGTGTAGGTGCAAGTCTCAAATCTCTGCGTACTTGGCACTTCTTGAATATTCTGACAAGGTAATAAGAGTCTTTTTCCATGGAGGGCCAATAGTATCCCGTTCTCAAAAGTTTCTTAGCCAATGAAGAGTTACTTGAGTGGGACCCACAAATAACTTCATGTACTTCTAAAGTTGTAGTCACCTCACCTTTCTCTAAACATTGAAGAAAATTACCATAAATACTTTGTCGGTATAGGGTTTTGACAATAATTATGTATTGGGCAAATTGGCTTATGAAGGTTTTTTCATTGATTGTTCAATTGGTTTGGTGGAAGGATTTGATCATGCAGGTACGTGTAAAACTCACCATACCATGGAGAAGTGGTACTGATGAGTTGACATACTATATCAGATTCTGGGATATCATAAGCTAGGATGCAAAATTGTTCAACTAAGAACTCATAGCCTATGGAGTTCTATGGAAGATCAAGAAGGGAGGATACTGTATAAATGGTATTCGCATCTCTGTTCTACTCTCAAGGAATCTGATCAAAGGTGTTAGTTGTGAATAATTCTTTGAAACTATCAACCATTTTCTTGTAAGGAATTATTCAATCATCCTTAGTTTGCTAATCATCATTAACCCGTTGGATGACTAGCTATGAATCACCATATGCTTGTAGCTCCTTCAAGTTCCATTGTATGACTATTTTTAATCCAGTGATCAAGGCCTCATATTTTTCTATGTTGTTTGTGCATGGGAATGTAAGCCTTTATGATTTTGGAGTGCTAACACCTTACGGTGTGATAAAAAGAATGCTATCTCCTGAACTATGCCTAGTGTATGATCCTCAAAATATAGCTTCCATTTGTTGTGCTGGAATGATTGTGAAAATCTCCTCATCTAAAAATTTTGATGTGAGGGGATGGTATCCTATGAGTGATGCTTCAACCAACTAATCTACAATGATTTTCCCTTTGATTGCTTTACAGTCCACATACTCTATGTCGAACTCATTGAGGATAGTAACCCACTTTGCCAAGGGGCCTCTTAGTGTTGCTTTACTGAGTAAATACTTGAGTGGGTCTATCTTGGTGATGAGTTGTATCTTATGTGTGAGCATGTAGTGCCTTAGTTTGGTTGCTGCCATAATTACTATGACACAAGCTCGTTCAATAGTTGTATAATTGACTTCATACCCTACTAGTGTCCTAGAGATGTAGTATACTACACATTCTTTTCCTTCTGCATTATGTTGTCCTAATAATACTCCTAATGCTTTAGCCATAGCTGATATGTATAATAACAAGGGCTTGTCTGGAGTTGGTGGTGTTAGCAATGGTGGTGTCATTGGGTAGTCCTTAAGCTACTAGAATGCTTGCTGGAATTTCTCATCCCATTTGAAGTAGATATTCATAAGTAGAAGATGTGTGAATGGATGAAGTTTATCGACCAATTGTGTAATGAAATGACAAATTGACTATAACCTTCCTTATAATGTTCTCAACTAGCTGATGTTCTTAAGAAGTGGTATCTCCATGATTTCCTTTGCTTTGGCAGTATCAACCTCAGTTCCTTTGTTCAAGACAATCTATCCTAGGAGCTTTCTGGAAGTCACTCCAAAGACACTTTTTTGGATTGAGGCAGAAATTACATTGTTCTAGTCTGGTGGATATTTTGTCCAGCACTGCAAGGTGATCCTCTCTTGTTAATTATTTAACTAGTAAATCATCCATATGGTCTTCCATTAGTGTATGCATCATATTGTGGAAGATGGTTGTGATTTCCCTTTAATATGTGTCTCCTCCATTTTTTAGACTGAATGGCATCACATTCCAACAGTATGCTCCCCATGGGCATGTGAAAGCAGTTTTCTGTTGATCTTCTGGAGCGATCTTGATCTAGTTATATCTTGAGAACCCATCCATGAGAGATAGAATTGCATGCCCTGTTGTTAGGTCCATGATCATATCGATGTTGGGTAGAGGGAAGTCATCTTTCCAACATTCTTTGTTTAGATCCTTGAAATTTATATAGATATGGATTCCCCAAGTTGGTTTTGCCACTGGTACGATGTTGGAGATCCATTCTGCATAGTGAATTGGTCTTATGAAACCAATATCTAATATCCTTTTGAGTTCAAATTTTACTAAGAGGGAAATTCGAGGATGTGTTTTCCCGAGCTTTTGTTTCACTAATTTTTCTCCTTCTGCTACGGTCAAGTGATGCATCACTAGATTTGGATCTAGTCCTGGCATGTCTGGAGTTAATGATTCTGCTAGGTGTATTATGTGAGTATTTTTTGGTGTTGCCAGATTTATTTCTTTTGTCTCTTCCACAAGGATAGATGATCATTTTGTATCTGTGTTGAAGGGGATATTTTCAAACCTTTCATCCTCAGGAACCTCAAGGATGTTTTCACCTTCGGATGCGTCCTTTATTTTTTACTTTTTCGGGATCTAAAAGTGCCACAATACAATTTTCACTAGAAGATCCATTCTTTATTGTTATATTTTTGCAACTAAAAGGTTTGGCATTCACTCTGAAGTAAGATACATTGTTGATTTCAATAGAAAATCCAACCTTGTGATCCCCACTTGGTATGTTATCTCGTAATTCGAGAAAGTCTATTATCACCTTATCATTTTGGAAGGTATCAAGGAATGGGGGATCTTGTTGATCCTAGTCAATGAGTTCAGGGTGGATGATTGGCACTACTTCATCAATTGGGTTGAGTAAATAGGAAACATCCATTATGGTTAGGATGGAGGCATTAAGGTCATTGTTAGTACTCTACTCAACATAATTGAGCTTGGGAGGTGACATATCTCTCCTAGAAGTATCCTCATCATCTAGATCCCAAATTTTTTTAATCCATGCTTCTCCTTCATCTTTATTAAATTCAAAAGAGTCCTTGTCAGATGATTGTGATACTAAAGAATCCCATTCGTATTTATGTGAATCTATCTCATAATCACTTTTTAACATTTTATCATTGCTTCTTGTAGAGATTTCTTTAGAACACTCTTTTAATTTTGCTGGTGGTCTTGATGAGGATCTGTGATAGATTTTTTGTTGCAGTAGGTTTGTCGATAATGGATATTATCCTGATTCTGGGAGTGATAGGCTTATAAGTTGGTTGCTTGTAAACTTGAGCTTAGAAGAACCCCCTGGACTAGGATTAAATCTGAGTCCTATTTATCTCTTGGTTTTAACAAGGGTTGTAATGGCTCTTGTACACCTTGCTTGTGGGATCCCAATGCACTATGACCATAATAGCCCATATTTTGCATCATGGTAAGACCTTTGCCATACTTCTTACTAGGGATCTTGATTTGGTTTTTACCTTTGTATGAAGGGTCCTTGTAAATTTATCCTGCCAAGTCTTTATCAATAGTTTCTTGTTGTTGTGATCTTCCTGAGGTGAATCTATCAAGTGTACAAGTGTTTGCTATAACAAGTGGCTTGAGTGAAATTTTTGTTTTTTTATGTCCTAGGTGAGAGAGGCAGTTGACCAACACCAAAAAGTTGGCTAATGTTATACTCTCTTGGGCCTTCATCCTTTACCTTCATCTTCATCTTGTCCTGTTTGGGTGTAGGGATCAATGTACCAGTGAGAGAAGCTACATGGATGTATGATGATGAGGTAGTGGCTTCTCTGTTGTTGGTTACTGTGATATCCAGATGGTGACTAATGTTATTGCAGAAGGTAAATGGATTGGCATCACCAAGGATAGTAATCTCCACTCTGTTATGTGGAAATTTGATTCACTGATGGTAAGTGGATGGTACTACTTGCATGAAATGAATCCATGGTTTCCCTAGTAGGATATTGTATGGAAGAGGGAGGTCTACGACTTGAAAAACCACATCCTTCACCATAGGTCCTACCCTTACTGGTAGATTAACACACCTTTCAGAGGACTATTTTGCATCGTCATAGGCCTTGATGATGATCCTTTTTCTTGCATCAACTGCTTCTTCTGCATATCCTAATGTTGTTATTCATTGTAAGATGCAAATGTTAAGCCTAATTCCATTGTCAATCAAAACTTGTTTGATTCTATGTTTTTGTATGAATCCCTCAATGTGTAGAGGGACGTTATGTAATTATTGAATGCAGGCATCATCACTCTCAACGAAGGTGAGACATGGTGATGATTTGAGACTTCCAACCATGGCTTGAAATTGATCTATATTTAGGTTGGACGAAACTGACACTTCTTGGAGATCTTGGTCCAAGATAGTTTTGTGTGAGGGTGATAGGCACAAAATCTCTAGTATCAAAATAAGTGTCAGCGTCTTATCCAATTGGTCCACAAGGTTATATTATTTGGGCACATATGCCTCTCTTGATGGTTCTCTTTGTATGGTAATCTTTCTAGGGTGGGTAACAACATTGCATTCGGGATCTTTGCCTTTGATTATAATAGTTGCAACTTGTTCATTAGCATCATAAAGGTTATTGATAGTATAGTTATATGATGTGCATGTATAGTTTGCCATGCTATCTTTGTTTTTACCTTGATGGAGGGACCCCCTTTCTCATATGATGGGAGTGGATACTTGAACATGGTGTGATCTATATTAGAAGTTTTTGTTGGGTGACCATCCACTTCAATGTCATCTTGATCAACAAGGTCTTAAATAATCTTTTAATCGATGGCAATTGTTCATTTTGTGTCCTCTTCCCTTGTGAAATTCACAATATTCATTATCTCTCAACCATGGAGGTTTAACTTGTGGTTCATAGTTTGATGTTTTTGGCAACGTTATAAGATTGGAGGATATGAGTTTCCAAAATATAGTTTCAAGAGGTTCTGCCAAGGATGAATATGTTTGATTTGGTTTGTAGGTAGAGTACCTACTCTTAGGTGCCTCTGGCTGTGTGTTGGGAGCCTGATTTACTTGATTGTTTGGGGGATTACCTTGGTTGATATTATTATTCTTACGATTATCAACTTGCCAGGCTATTTGGACCATAGGTTTGGGTGATCTTGATAGTCCTTACATCTACAATACCATCATTAATGATGTTTTTGATCTTGGAACAAAACTTGGGTTCGTCACTGTTGTAGGTCAGTCGAGGACCATCCTTGTTGTCCTTATAGATTTTGACAAGTCCCTTCTTGATAAGGGATTTCTCTATCTTGAGTCCTTGAGCTATCACATCCTTAAAAGAGTCTGAACATTTGACTTCCAAGTGAAATTCCATCTCCTCATTTATTTGAAATGAAGATTTCATCTAATTTTTCCTCAAGAATGTGAAAGGAACGTCTTTTAGAAAGTTGTCCCCATCTTTGCAAGAATATTGAGAATAACTCTCCAGTCTTTTATTTAGTATTGCATAAATCAGCCATGGATACATCAGGTTCTATGTTGTGCACGTGATGAGTAATAAATTCTTGTACTGACTCCTGAAATCTCCAGGTTTCGTCGAGTAACCGATAAAACCGTTGCATAGCTAATCCTCCTAGACTTTGAGGAAATAGGCACATTATGTACGTTTCATTATATGCAGCCTCTAAGCATGAGGAGTAGAATTCTCTCACATGGTCTCTTGGATCTCCCTTTCCTTTGTAATTGTCAAATTTTGGAGTCTCGAAATTGTGTGGGAAAGGAGGCATGAAAATGCTCCTATCAAATGGATAGCGACATATATCTTCAAGAGCATATCTCTTTTGTGCCCTCTGTAAATTTAATTGGTGGGCAAAGTCTTGTACTTGTTGTTTCAACATATCCATTTTTGTGGGAGGAGGTGGAATGTTCCCTTGATGATACTTGTTGTTGTCATAATTGTGAATATTCCTTGACCTTATCTCGTTTCTCTCTTGTCAATGACTGTATTGGGCTTGTTATGGTGTTTATCTCAGTTGTGATATGTCAAATTCTACAGGGATTTTTGTACCTCTTGAGAAAGTATTCGAAAATGGGTTTCAGTGTTCCCTTTGAGAATCTCATGATAGAGTTTGTTAAATCTGGGGTCATCTGTTGTTTGTTCAATTTCCTCTTGTGTGGGAGTATCTGGGTCTTCTCCACTTACAAATTCTGTATGATGAAAGGGGTTGAGGTATTCTTCCTCTTCTGATTCTTGATGTATTTTATTTTGCTCGCATCTCTGACTCTGAGACCTAGTCTCAGCCATGTTGAAGTTTGTGTTCTGGAAATGAAATGAATGAAAAGTGGATTGTTGATCCCCTCTTATAATTCCATGATTTTATGATGGTGATGATGAGTAGAAATATTTGTGGATGAATGATCTCTTTCACTAAAAAGTTGGATGTTAACAAATTCCTCTTAGGGATTTCTTGCTTCGTGTTTCAACAAATTGTGAGATGAGGTGTAGCAAGGTTTGTATTTTATAAATCACAAGATACCTAACTATGAGAGGATGCACTCAAAATCTATTTTTAACCTATCTATGTTGCTTAGTAATGCCCCTTAGGATGATGGATCCTAAAATGTAGAGACACACTTAGAGAGTATTTGTTGTTGGTGTGATGAGGAATATTCGAAAGAACTAAGGACAAGACTTCTTTATGTTGAGAGTTGAATGAAATTTTTATGTTTCTATTGTGAGTTTTTAAATGAGTATAAACCTTGGAAATATGAGTTTGATGATTGATTTTGAATGATTAAGTGGAAAATGTGGAAGATATGTGTTTAGAATGACTCAAGAAAATGATGAAGAAGAGGAAATGTTGAACCTTGGGAATCTCTAATAGGTGATTGCGGGTTGTGGGATGTATGATGGAGGAATGCATTGACCGTGATTGATTGTGACTATATGATAAATCCCTCCTTTGAAAGAAAGCTTTTGATGTGAGGGGTTCTAGTTCAAAATCATTGGTGAAACCCTAGTTAAAATCATGATGACGATGAAGGAAGGTGCAATGTTTTAACAAAAGCTTGTGGTTCCTGTACAAGAAGTTTCTTTTCTTTGGATTTTATTTTCACTTTTCTTCTTTTTGGTCCGTCTATAAATTGATTTCTTGGCATATTTGGGAGATTTCCAAACATGAAGCATTTGTGGGTTTTGTAAGAATGTTTGAATTTGTTTATTTAGATCATTGTTGGGGTGTAACTTGTTTCAAATGTTTGATTTTGACAAGAAGACACATCAAGCGCATAAACACTTCTTTTCTTGGTATCTTTGAATTGAATCTGATGAAATGTGTATGTTTTAGGATCTTTTCAAATCCTCTTTGTTTTTCACAGGTTTGGAACAATCGAATACAAATTGGTGAAACTGTTCAATTGTCAAAAAGGTCATTAATAATATCATATCCCACATCTTGATACACAGCTCAAACAACCTTGTCACACTTGAGGGTGCACCCATTTTTTTGCCTTTTCCCAAAAGTTGAACCAAAGAGAATCGCTACTCAATTGAATCATTTTCTTGGGAGATATATGGTGAGTGTCTTGGGCGAAGATTCTTGTCCACCCTTGTACTATGATATTACAATGTTTGGTTACTGACTCGGCTAGTTTCTACACTTAAGGTTCGTAGTAAGGGTTTAGTTCGATGTATCAATGATAAACTCCCTGAAGAGGCTTCCCAACCTTTAGAACAAAGGCTTTACATATCTCAAGGATACTGGGGGAAGGCTATCAATGCACACTAACGTTGGATGTTATTTTTAGCACGATCCACATTTGATTATAGTGGGTTGGAATACTTGGAGTTATTCATTCCCCACTTAGGTTGTTCCCCTCTCACCGACCTAATGGACTTCACGAGAGGGTAGGCCTACTAAAAGGATTTAGCCTAATTGCAAAAAGAAATCAAAATGAGTCTAGCATTTTGGTCACCCAATTAAAGGGAGAGCATAGGCCTATCACAAGACAAAGAAAATATGGTTTGTTCATTTTATCCGATAATTGCAATGTGATTTATTTGATACTTGGAGATGTTGCTTCAACAAACATGGTGTTCTTTTTAACCAAGATAGCAATATTTGAACTTTGGAAAACTTTGAAAAAAAACCTTGCAAGAAAAACAAGAACTTGAAATTTGAAAATGGTGGCTTGTTCTTTTTTACTTTGCAAAATGAACTGTGGTTTGTCCTTTTTACCCCTTGTACCAATAAAATGTAAATTTACTTATTATTTTTAATTTGCACCAAAAGACAATGCAAGCTACTTGCAAAAAGAAAATTTCTTTTGTTGTTCTTTTTATCCTTTTCAAAAAACAGTGAAGTTTCTTTTATAGCACCAAAGAAAAAATGAAATTCTTTTTAAGCCTTGCAAGAAATGAAGTGTGAATTCTTTTTATCCTTTTGTATCAAGAAAAATAAAATTTACTTGAAACAAATGTAAAATAAAACTAATCTAACTCCTTGGAAACCTACATGAAAATTTGGAAACTGCAAAACCCTTGAAAGATTAGCAAATATTGGGGGCTTACAAGCCTAAAATATTCATTTGTGTTACGATAATTGGCTCTCTACCTCTTACAAATGCGCTACTCTGGTAAAAACAGAAGTGTTGAAACAAAGATCAACAATTCTAAAACAGGGCCAAAGTACCAAAATAACTGATAGAAGAGCTAAAGTACTACAACTGGACTAAAAGATTTAATAGAAGCGTTAAAACTTGTAGAATAAAAAATTCACAAACACAACAAAACACAGAACAAAAGTGCTAAACTGCATTACAAAAGCACTAAAACGTGACCCATGCGTGAAAAATCTTCAAGTTTCAAAAATTTTGGTAAATTTTTTTAAAACTTTTTAGTTTTGAATATGGGACACCGAAGCCCCACGGTGGGTGCCAAATTGATGCACATGAAAGGAGACAAGCAAACAAGAGCCCAAAGAGTTAGTATTGTTAGTCTCAACCAAAAACCAAATAAGCACAACAAACTCTAAAAATATTCAAATGCATATCAAAAGAGATGAAAAGCAAACAAAAGAAGCATAAACAAGTGAAAGAAGAGTAAGAAGACTCCCTAAGATGCTCCCATTGTGCTCTTGTTAGCTCTTCCTTGTTCTTCTCCTCTCTAAGATCCAAATGCTTGCTTGAGTGTAGCTCTCAGTTTTAGCATGTAGCCATGGATTCCAAATGAAGGTTTGAATGGTTGAAAATGAACTGCTATTGCTATGAGAAAGATAAAATATGAGTATATATGCCAATATAATAACAATGCTTAAAAATGCTTACTCCCTTTGCTTGAGGATGAGGGTTCCTTTTATAGGCAAAATGGTTGATTGAAGGATCAAGATTGATCTGGCTTAGCAAGGGCTATGATTGCTTGAGAGAGGCATGATCCTCAATCCATGCTTGCAACTTCCAGCAATGCAATGGTGACAAGTTGCATCATGAGATGGCTTGAGAGTAGAGGGAAGAAGCAATAAATGCTTGAGGGGACATGAGGGTAACCTAATGTGGTTGGGTTATTGGATAAAGGTTTTATCCAATGGGTAAACTCTTGTGCAAGGTTTGCCCATCGTTAGGCCTTGGTGAAAGGGACAAGACCCATGTGGGTTATTGTGTTGAAGACGGGAAGCTTTTAAGAACCTGTAAGAATCCTAAATTGGTGAGATGATGGGTTGAGGGTTAATTTGGGATTAGGATTGTGGAAGTGATTAGAAGTAGGTTTAGGCTAATTTAGAAGGAATTAGAAGAATCTAGAAGAAGGGTTAGTGAGCAAGTGGGCTTTGTAGGAGAATGCAAGTGGGTGAGGATAAATAGGATTTTAATTAAAATGAAATTCATTTATTTCAAGTAAATGTGAAACTTGCATTGGATGCGTATTTGAAATAAATATTTATTTATTTAAATATGGATTTTGATTGGAATTTTAAATAAGTGTTAAATTTATTTAAATGAGAAGGAGGGAAATTATATAAATTGATAGATTTATTTAATAGTTGAACTATAGTTAGTGATCTTAATATAAATAAATTTATGAAATTTATTTAATTAAAATAGTAGAATAATATTGGAATGAATTAATTAAATGTAATTTTAATTAATAGAAGAACATTGATGCTTTAAACAAATATTCAATATTTTTCTAATTTAATAGACACATTTATGTGTCTACAAAAATAATGATAGTATGAACAAGAATGCACTCTTTGTTAAAGAGTAATTGACAACACACTTATGATTGAATGCTAGATGTGTGAAGTATCAAAGTGAGACGGTCATTCATGACAAGGTCAAAAAAATATAGCAGAGGCAAAGGTTTTATTTAAAGCCCTTACAGAGTTGTGGGAAAAGTCTGCAATTTGGTAAAGAGCCTATCGAAGCCCTTGTCACTGTCAGGAAGAAATCACAGTAACTCAAAAGCATAAGAAAGTCATGTGATTAATGCTGATGTCGATAATCTAGAAAATAGTGGACATATTTGAACGTCATTATCATGGAATTTAAAAGAAGAACAAGACAAGGCCACACTTTTCTTTTCATAAGGTGTTTACAAGTCTCTTCAATGAGATTCTTGTCATGTGAAATAGAATGATTGTCATAACAAGGGGTTGTATATGGTGTTCTACAAGACAGTGTTGAATATCCAATTGCATTACAAAGCAATGCACTCTATGCATAAAGGCCCATGACAGAGTCAACTATATAGGAAGTATGAATACAGGTTGACTATTGAAAGTAGCTAGAGGGAGGATTGTAGAGAGCTAAAAAGATTGAAGACGCAAGAGAAGGTAATAGTGATAGTCCTTTCAAGGGCTTATTCATTATCATCACATGTTACAAAGTCAAATAGAGATGACAGTAAAATATGAGGCTCTTGAGCTACCAAGATTCATCATGAATACTAGGATAATGTCAATTAATAGTCACACTACAAGGGATCTTCACGATGAAAAGACTACGACAGTCATAAGGACTCTGGGCTTAAACTATGAAACTGGATGGTAGTAAGAACTGAAAATCATGAGGACTGTGACAGTGTTAAGGGGTAAATCTTGTCATAGTTGTTCAATTAAGGTGGAGTATGGCAAAGGATAGTGGGAACAATAGCAATATAAAGTCATGAATATATCACAGTCACATGAAATAACCTTGAGTGGGTAGTGAAGCAAGTGAGAAACCAAGAACATGCTAAAACAATGGTACTAAATGGTTGAAACAATATTGAGGTTTGCCTTGAAAGCAAAGGAAGAATGTGACGATAATGAAGAGTTAATGCACAATGAGCACAAACACATCAAAAACATCATATGAATTGAGGGAGGTCCTTTCTAGAACAGTAAATCATATGGGAAAGGTGTCATGGAATAGTGATTATATAATCAACCTCCTAAAGGCAGCCCGTGGCTTTTGTCGATCCTGAAATAATAATCAAGATGTCAATATCAGTCCAAGAGTACAAACACGAAGCAAAAGGACAATCAAACAAGAGATCCCTGCAACCATGAATAGTGTTGTAGGGTACTAAAGGAGCTTTTAGACACACAAATGAAGAAGTTATTTTTCAATGCAAGAGTTTCAAACACATTTACAATAGAAAACAATGACAAAGGCATGAAGTACATAATTGTAAGAAAGACATTCTATAGGTAAGATATGAAAGATAACGGTAGCAGATAAAGAGCAACAACTAAAAGTTTTATGGGGGTGTATCATGCTTAAAGATCAGTCTCAATAGAAGCTTAAGCCATATGAATACATGATAGTTCATACACCCAAGGAAAAAGGAAATTATGATGTAGCCAAAGTACAACATTGGATACTGGTGTAAAGGCAAAGTGACAGGGCATAGACTAAGAGCATCATGATAACTTGGTAAAGTTATTCACAAGAGCATAACTGAAAGAGAATGTCAGTCACAACAAAGGTAGTGCATGAGGGAATGCAAAATGATAGTGAAGTCTTTAGTAAGCAGCCAAAAGAGCAAGTATTCATAAAAGAAACAACCATAGGGCAAATGGTGCAAGAGGAATCAATCTTAGAAGGTAGAGTACACCAAGGATTCAAGGAATTTTTAGCCATTAGAAGCTTATGCAACAGAGATAAAGCACGAAGACAGTCTAGGCCCAATAAGTAAAGACTATAGGTAAGTCACCAAGTTACAAGGCATTACATGGTTAAATAATAATGGGCTAGCTCAAATCCAAAAGGACAACGTAGAAAAGCACCCAAGATTGAGATGGGAATTGTGGATATGTCATGATAGACATAAGGAAGAAATATGATAGTTGGATAGAGAGATAGTCTTTCCCATTGTTTGGTAATCCAAAGCACAACCAAGAGTTGGAAAGCTAATCATACACAAAAGACACACATATAGAAGGTAGTTTTGGGCTCATAGGTGTCATTTTGGCATGTGAAAGTGTGTTTGGTGGTTGGGTACACAAGTAAGAGGGAGTTTGAGATAATTATGGTTCAATTTCAAGTAGTTTGGGGGATCTTTATGACCCAAAGAAGTTGCATCCAACCCAAAGAAGCTGGGTGAAGTGAAGACATCATGGAAATAAGATTTAAGGGGAAGTTGATGAGGTGGACAACTAGTTGAACGGATCTAGGAAAAAGGTTTGTGTGTTGTCTACATGGTGGAGGAAATTTAGAAGCATTTAAAGACTTTTTCCAGTCAATACTAGGTATATAGGGGCATATTTAGAGGCCTTATCCATAGACAAATCAAGGAGGGAGTCTTTTCTTCATTTCCCACCTTTTTGGAGTTGATTTGAAGGTTGAAAAGTTGCAACAAAGAGACGGCCAAGAAGATGATTAAGTAAAAAGCTTTTCTTTTATGCATTTAATATCCTATGATGATGTAAACATTTGTTGATCATCTATAAATCACAACCCTCTTTCTTTCTTTTAGTTAGTTCTTGCTTTCTTTTGCAAAATGTTGTAGCTTCAAGCTCTTTCAGGCAATAACAACAATCTTGTAACTCATTCTCAATCACTTAAGTGGCTAAATTTATATTGTAAGTTTTCATATTTCAAAGCAAAAGCATATAAATCACATATTTATGCTACTATATGACTCCTTTTTGCAATATAAGTTCATCTTTTGTCTTCCATATGGATATTATGTTGTGTTTATGTGATTGATAGTCATATTTTTTTTGTTTTTTAAGTTTCAAAACCCTTTGAAATATGATCAAGCAATCATGCATATGTAGTTTTAAAACCATCACAAGTAGGTTATAAACTATGGTCAAGTTCATAGAGTTATCTTATTGTGAGAATTCATTTTTCCTTTGAAAACAACATTGTTGGATATCCCTTTTTATGAAATATTGATGCGAGTGATGTTGAAACCATAGGTTGTGAATACAAATGAGTATTCTTTGAGTCATTGTGATTTTAAACAACAGGTATAATTCAAAGTAAATTAAGTGCATCACCAACAATGTAGTTTAGTTTTCATTTCAAGCATTCATTCCCTTTTTCATTGAAATCAATAGTTTTAGAGTGAGTTTTAGGTGAAGTACCAAGGAAGCTAGGCCTTCAACCCCGAGGTTTGATCTCACATAAGGTACCCATACCTTGAGACCATCCCCATGCCTCAATAGATTGTTTAATTATAAGTTAAATAGGGTACAAATCTCATTGACAACATGAACCATGTCATACGGTTTACATGGTAGATGACACATTAATTGTATCATTATCCCACTTGACATCATACAATATAAAGTCACCCATACAAATCATAAACAAGTGAAAAATATTCATTAGCCATCCATGTACCATATCAATCTTCACCATTCTCCCATGCCCCAACAAGGTACCTTCAAAAGAAACCATGATAACCACTATCAAGAATAAAATGCTCACATCATCCAACATGCCACATATGGAAGAAAAGGAACATGCTAAGGTGAACCATATCATCTGTAATTAAATCTTGCACCAATATTTTCATAGCCACATGTGGAAGAAAAGGAAAATGTTAAGGTGAACCCTATCAAATGTAATTGAATATTGCACCAATATTTTCATAGCCATATATGGAAGAAAAGTAACATGCTAAGGTGAACCATATCAATTGTCTCTAAATTTTGCACCAATATTTTCATGAACATAAGCATCAGATTCAAACAATAAGAAAAGGATATATGTATCTTCCTTAATAATACCACTTGGAAGAGGAACCATGGAAAATTGAAATTCATCCAAGCTAATCATACCTCAAACTAGGGTGTGCCATCATATATAGAACTTCATACCATGGACATATCAACTCTAAACTACAATCCCATCCTCCTATCTCAATGCAACATGCCAATGCACAAATGATCATAGATAAGGCAAACTAACAAAGTCTACATTAGCACTAAAACAATATTGTGGATATAGATGGTCCACACTAGAGTCATCCCACTAAAACCAAATGAGTGGCCATCCCACCTAACTGTATAACTCATAGATCCCAATCCAAGGAAACATGCAAACTCATCATCACATCAATAATCAGAAAACCAAGATATTGAGGAGGATAATCAGACATATATCTAGAAACTTCCATTGCATGAATAGTGTCAAATCTAAAAATAGATCAAAGCATGCCAAGTCTATCTATTCTACTTTCACATAGAGGATGTGGCTAGCTCCCCTATTACATAGTGTTAAGGAAAAATATAATGATATATAAATCCTTCAAGAAAATATAATGCAACACCTCTCTCAACACTAGTTCTATAGCTCTCCCAATTTCTTCACACTCAACCATGTGAATACAAACATATAGGAAGAATAACAAGACCAAGGACAGAACCTACAAATCAAACCACATCTTTGTTCCACACTAACATGTACCAATTTTTGTAATGTAAGAATTCCTTCACCATTCCCATATGAAAAGGATATCAATGTCTAACATTCAAATCAAATGAATGGTAGATCAAACAAATCAATCATTTCAACAACAAAGGGAATATGTCCAAAGCCACATACCATTTCCTATACGTCTCCCAATAAGTCCTTAGAACTAAATCCATAGCTCAAGTCCAACAACAAGGAGAATAATATAAATTTATAAAACCATTCATTCTCTTCTCAACAAGTCCTCAAAATCTCTATATTCAAGACCAACTCACATGGGAATACAAGAAACAAAAACAAATAATGCATTTGGTAATCAAGTGGGCAATACTTTTTGGATTATTAACTTGCCAAGCAAACCAAGAGTGGAAAATGAGATTTTCATAAGCATACAAAACTAACAAATTAAAGCTTATAACAATTAACAACCTTCTCTTTAGGTCCATAATTGATTCGCATCCATAACTAGGTGTAGGCTCCTCAGTCTTTTATGCTGAAATCATCATAAAATAGTAACGATATCAATACAATATCTCCATAAAAAAGAGATCTCATAGTATCACTAAAGCATCACTGATCTCCATGAGCATCCACCAAATAATGCATGCTAAATTCAAATGTAATATAAAATCATGAATCTCCAAGCAAATGATTAATACTCAAAACCAAAGAGCAGTCAACATGACCATTATCAAATTTATAACAATTATATTAGGAACATAAAATGGTATCATGGTCTAGCATCTCCTCAAAGAAAGAGCATGTCATGGTCTTCAAGAGAACATGCAACACACAAACACTCTAATATAGAATCAAGAGAACAACATAACATGATACAAAACCATACTCTAAACTAAGAGTCAACATGTCCAAACACATGAAGATAATCATCCATCATCAAATGATGAATCCACATCATTGAAAAAGATCCTACTAAATTGTGTAACCAAGTTTTCCAGGAATCATAATAAGTATCTCTTTAATCCCAACACAATCAAATAACTCAACACAAAGAGCTCTCAAAGGGAAGAGTCAAACCGCAATCTCCAAACCAAGAAGTTAGAACCACACATCCTTTTTTAGTAGTGTTGGGATAAGGTGTTGTACACCTTGCATAATGTTTATAATTATTATTTTATTATTATGTGTGGTACACCTAGGGGAACCTAGATGAACATGCATCACTAGGAGTTGACATTCTTGGGGCCACTTTATGTGTTGTAATTGGGATAATTTTTAAATATTGGAGAAATATATTTATTTTGGCAATGTTTCTATCACATGTACCATTGTCTGATCATTCAAATAGTAACCTATCTTAATTAGTTTAGGGTCTCTATCTATCACAATGTTTGTTTATGTTAGTTTTACTAGATTATTGAAGCATTTTCCTTTATGATTAATGGATCCTTATAACTTCCTTTCACCCTAATCAATTTTATGTCTAGGTCCTTCCTCTCCTCAGCATCTTGTTGGGTTGTATAATACTCTCTAGTTCCAGTTGCTTGCATTTCTAACCACTCAATGTATTTTTAGATACCTTTTTCTTTGGGGGGTGGGGGTGGGAGCTATGGTACTACCAACTCCTCATTTTCTACTAGAATGAATATGATTTCCCTCATTCTTTGTAATGAAGTATGTATTTGGATATTTTAACTATAGAAAGAAAATGTATGAAAACAATATGAAGTTACCTCTGCCCATGTTCTAGTTTCTCTCCTTTGCTCGTAACTGATGTACTAGATTTGTGTTACTGGTGTCAGTGTTCAATATAATAAATAGATGTGGAGTCTATTACAATACATATCTATCCTCCCAACATTCAATGTAGATGACTAGATGATCTTATGGAAGGATGTCTCCATTATAATTTCGTATGTTTGGGTGTTCTCCTTTATTTGGCAAGTATCTTGCTTTGATTAGGACCTTGAAAGATTCCTAGCACTTGACAGTCTTCTTGTATGTTGAACCAACATGAAGCATTAGAGATCAATGTGTGTTTCAAGATCTCCAACCCATAAAATTCATTTATAAATGTCTTCTCAATCTACTCAATGTATGCCCTCAAATTGTCAATTCCAAAATATTGAGGTTGCACGATGTGGGATATGACTCTTGAAATTGGATCACTTTGGTGAGATGCTTCCTCCTAGTCACTTTTACTATTGGTACAAATGCTTTTTAACACCTCATATTCCCTTGTATCCTCCTTTATTGAATCTTCCTCATATGTTTTTGCCTCATTGGAATCTTCTTTTGGTGACTTTTGTAGAAAGCCTTGTAACCATGATCACCCTTTGGGAGCCAAAGATCTTATGGGAGTATACCTTTGATTCTTCATTCATCCATGCTTCAATTACTACATCGCTATATGTGATCCCTGGTTTGTCTCATTAATCTCAAATTCTCTTTCAGAATTAGGTTCTTCTTCACTTCTGGTAGTGAATAACTTAGCTATGGTATTTATTTTTCCTTTTTCATCTTTGTATTATGCATTCACTTCCTATACACAGGTTTCTTTATGCCTCTTTCCTTAAGGAATGTGTATTATCCTCCTACTCTCCACAAATAAAATTTTCTCCTTACAGATATTTATTACTCTTTTGGCATCAATAAACCACCTCAATCCTAGTAATTATCAAATGAATCAAAAGTCTTCTTAACTACTACAACTTTAAATTCCACAAAAAATTTGATCCCATGAAAATTTACCCCAACATGCCTCCAAGTTCCTAAAATCTTTATTTTGGTTCCATCTGTTAGATTGATGTTGTAATGGGTTGGCTATGCTCCTAGATCCACCATGACTCTGCTAATCTTCTTGTGATGAATATAGAGATCTATTATGATTAACCTTGTCTTTTAATGCTTCTCAACTACTTTAACTTGTGGTACTGCTTTCTTATTCTAGTACTTGTAAAATTATTTTAATTTCATTAATAGATCATGTTGTCTTTCCATATATGACATTTGCTTGAGGATTTTAACTTCTTGACCAGTAAAATAGTCAATTTTTTCTCTCTTCTTGTTTTTCTCCCACTCCACTTCTCTAAGTTTTCTCAAGGATTTGATCATGTTCTTGCTTACTGTTCTTCCTCTTTTGATTTTTCTTCTTTAGTTGTCACTACTAGTTGCTTCCTAGTATTGGTCCCCTATTTGGTGAGCATGACAACTTTTCTCTGTTCCTTGAGTCCAGGGTCTATGTGGGATACATATTTCTTGGTATCAACGCTTTCATCTAAAGTATATCCAACATCTCTTCTAGCCATGCAACATCTCCTTGTTTCTCCTTGAGGTGTCTTTGGTACTTTCAAGAGAGGTTTGGCTTCCCTGGGTGCATTCAAGCTTTGTGGATCATCACCCTATGCTATAAGTGTTACATTTTTGCAATTTTGTATTGCCTTATTGAAATTCAATTGATGATGGTCTTCTTGACCATAAAATCCACATGTCTTCCTCTTATCTCCCCGACTTTCAACTACGTAATGGCCTATCTTGTTGCAATTGAAACACGTAGCATTTGATCTTTGTGCTTTGCCTCTACCTCAACTTCTTCCTATGTGGTATGATTTATTATTGTCATAGGGTTCTATATTTTGAATTGTGTTGGCATTCCTTTGGTTCAACTACTATCACAATACCCTATATCCAACCTCCTGAGCATATAACTTACTTTTTGCTAGTCCTTTCACATATGCCATATCTTTGTCATAGTTTGGTTATTCCTTCAAGAGAATAAGGTGGGAGTGGAAATCTATCATCTCATGATCATCTCATTATCCACAAGTGCCATAGTATATATAATTTGGCTTTTGCATTGTATGAGCATCAATTTCAGCGCATTCACCTTATGTTCTCCAATCTCCTTAGGAAATTCATTTTGCACATGACCTTCTCTATAGAAATATGAATATTAAATGTCCAACACTTAAGGTCCTATTTATTGCTTCATGATCTCCTACCACAACCATAATTTCTCTAGTTCTAATTATACGTGTTTTATCTTCTATTTATCCCTCTCCTCAACCTTGCACCATGACTGGTTCTTTATCTAGAAGGCTAAAGTTCCTAGTTCAAAATATGTACTGAAATATATTCCTTCTAGAGAAATTCTTAGTTTTGGTGTCACCACAAAAATGAACCACTCCAGCTTTTTCTTGTTATTGAGGGGTTCTTCTAGTATCCATGTCACTTCTTTGAATCTCCTATCAAACTTATCAGTTGATTCATCCTTGCACTATGGTAGCTCCCTTAACTTGGTGACTCCCTCTATCAAAATTTTTTGGTTGTCAAAGTTCTCCAAAATTATTGTTTGCACTTTGTTCCACTCCCTATCATTCCATGGGTATGTCATTCGATACCATTTCAGTGGCTCATTCCTTAATGATCCAATGAAATCAAATAGTTTGGTGTTATCGAATGATTAATTTATGCTCTATCATATGGATTTCAACAAGAAAATATGTTTTGCAACATTACTTGTGTCCTTCTAAAAGATGGACATCTTCTACACGTTACTCATTGTGTCTTCTTTCTCGGAGTTATTCCCTCCTTCACTTCCAGAAATTTTTGAATTAGTAGGTATGGTGTTCTCTGGATGTTCCCATGTAGTCACCTAATTGTTACCTCCAAAGTTGTTCCAATTCACTATGTATGTTGTTCACAATTTTTCTCTATATATACTTCTCTTAGACTCTTCTACACTTGTATTTATATTTGTAGACACTTAAAAATGGTCAACACTCATGTCTTCTATTTTAAACATATTTTGTGCATAGTCTTTACTATTCATCGATCTTGTCGCATTACTTATGTCCCAAAACCTATCTTGTTGATGACATTCTATCCCTATTTTGATCCTCTGACATCAAAATTTGTCTCAAAACCTATCATAGTGGTATCATTTTCTCCCAAAATATGTCCCAATGGCATCATTTCATCCCAATTTTGATCCGATGACATAATTTTGACCCCATTTCATGTCCTTTTATGTCATTTCATCCCAATTTCATGTCCTTTGACTCACTTTGACCTGATTTACCCATTTTGACTGAATTCTACCATTTTTTCCAATTTCACCCAATTTGACTCAATTTGACCAAATTGAGGTCTCTATACATTAGCTTGAGGTTTAATTAATTATTTAATTAATTCAACCCCTTTCCTACTAACAATCCTTCTACAATTAGATAAGTAAATTTAATATCTATTTATTTATCCCTTCTGCCTATTAATTAAATTAATTCATTTTATTTAATTACCTAATTGATAAATATGAATAATAAATTGTAATTATTAATTTATCATATTTATCTTCTTCTTAAATGGAGATAATTAATAAATTTTGTTTATTAATTCTCCATAATATCTACTTTTATGAGGAGATAATTAATAAATGTTATTTTTTATTTTCTCCTATTTATCCTCTCATATGGAGATAAATAATAATTTTTAATTATTAAATCTCCATAATATATTCTAACCTATTAATTTGGTCCTTATGTACAAATAATTAATGATTTTAATTATTAATTCTCCATAATATCTCTTCCTCAACTTTTTTCATTTTTGCCCATTTCCTAAATGGTAGCTTTGTGGTGCACTTGATCGTGTCCATTCGATTTCTGAAAAATTAATTTCAGCTTGGTTGTTCATCAAAATCTAGATTTCTATAAAATGAGGACTCATTCTTCATTCAGGATTATCTAATTTTCTTGTTGTTATTCTATCCTATTAGTTTTTGAAAAATAACGTTGTTATTCTATTCAAATAATCTTAGAATCACAATTCTAGTATTCTCACTATCATATCCCTTGCTTTCATCCACATTTGTGCATCTTGCATTTTGAGAGTGACATATCCATCTTAGAGAAGAAAGGAGAAGAAAAATAGTTTTATTGAAGGAGTGTAGAAATGATGGTTTAATTTATGTTTTATTTTGTGCTTCATTTTGATAATTTTATTGTTTAGAGTAGGTAGTTTAACATGTTGTTTAAGTTTTCATAATTTGCTTAGTTTAACATCATGCTTGTTCATCCCCGATTTCCTAGTCGACATTATGGTGAACTTGACATGAATCACATCCACAATTGATCATTTTTTGAGTTTCTAATTACATGCAGGTATCAAAAATCAAACTTTACATATTTTGTACATTCAAAGGCTAGGCCTAGGTAGTTGAGCCCCAGACTTGTGCATTTGGACCCGAGAACTGCATAGTTGGTCTCTTTTTCTGTGCAGTTGGCCTCTATTTCCTATGTAGTTGACCTCTATTTCTTGCGTAGTTGGCCTCTATTTCTATACATTTGGTCCTATTTTCTACACATTTGACCATTATGCTTGACGTTTGTTGATCATTTATTGCATGCAAGGCTTTCTTTGATTAGGTTTATTACATGCAAAGCTTTATGTGATTAGGTTTCTTACATGTAGGGTTTTAGATAACTAATATGTTGCATGAAGGGTTTTCGATTTGATAATGATGTTTAACGATCAAATTTATTAATTAAGTTGGCTTAAAACTAACTACAGATTGCATTTAGTCTAATTAGGGGGTTTTAATGAATCACAATTCTCACATAGCCTAAAAAGGGATTGAATGAAACATCACATATCCTAATTAGGATTCAATTTGGAATCAATTTCCCATTTTAGTTTTCTAAGTGATTAGAAGGAATCTAATCTAATTAGGATCTCAATTTGGTTTCAATTCTTCATTTCATTTAACAAGGTTGGATAAAATGAATAACAATCATCACATAGCTTAATTAGGGTTTTAATGAACAATAACTTCACATTTCAATTTGCAAGGTTGTCAAAAAAACTCACATCTAGCTAATTAGGGTTTCAATTTATTTTCAAAGTTTCATTTCATCTGGCAAGGTTGTTAAAATGAACCCTCATCTAGCTTAATCAGGACTTCATTTTGCAAATAGGATCTCAAATCTAGTTAAAGTTTAAGAGAATGAATCAAAATGGTTCTCATGTTCGAGAACATGACCCAATTGCTTCAACCCAATTTGGGTTTCCAAGACGAGCATGAGTATATCATTTCTAAATTGAATACCCTCGCTTGGAAAACAAAAATAAGTTAATGTTAGAGATTGTTGGACATTGGTTGATATGTTGTCAATGATGTCAACATTTGGGGAGATTGACATATGGGGAGAATTGTTGGATAGAGGAATATAATGAATATGTTCTCTCTGTGTTTTAGTATTGCAGTCAGATTGAATGAGTTGGTTTAGCCTGTGTGTTGCAGATGAATTGATGTGGATTAATGGGTTTTGACATACTTGTCTCTAGTTGATCCAATTGGAGTTTTAAAGGTCTGCATGATGTTTTGATTGAGTTATGAAGTCCAGTATTATGTTTGGTTATTCAATATTATGGTTTTTGTTTCGTATTGCTCCAAAATTGTAATATCTTTAGTTGCGAATGTGTGGGATGTATTCTGGATGTTGATGTGTGTCCTTAGTTTGATTGGTTAATGATTTGGAAATCCTCAAGTAAATCTTTTAGGTTGACAGTTAGCTATGTTGGTGTTCTTGAGCTCCGATAGAGAGATGATGATGATTCTAGTAATTTGAGTTGTTGTGGTGCAATTAGCATTGCTTGTGAATGTTCTATATGTATTGACAGTCCACATTGATTATTGTGCACATTATTAAATATTTTCCTTGTCCGATGATGTTCTTCATGTTATGAGACATTCATGATGCGGTAGTGTGTTGCAGATGATCGAGGCATAATTCTTAGAGGTGTTTCATATTTGTGGTGATTATTTCTAGGTCTAGACTATGTCTTAGCCGACATTGTTTTGGTCTACATGCCTTGCTATAGCATGTGTACTTATATTTTTCTAATATGTAGTGTGTGTTGAGCTAGCCTCTATTTCATGGGTTGATGACTTGTATGAATGAATGTAATAATTATTGAGAGGTATCATGGTATGTGCGAATATTGCATCAATCATTCAGTAGCAAGGAAGTTGTGCAAAGTTATTCGAAGAAGTGTATTGCAAAGAAGATTTGATAGTGAGCTTAATTGGAACTGTTCGTAGGCATTTGGAGATGCTATTTCATTAGTTCACAATTCTCCAGATTTAATCCGAATGCTTTTGTAATTCAGTGAGACCTCCTATAAGGCAATGAGCCTTCCCTAAGTGTTGTAGCCCTTCTGGGTTTCTTATTTGAGCAGTGAGCTCTAGGAAGTGTTTTTCCACGTCAAAAATATTGGTGTTATGTGTGTTATTGATGAGTGTTGTTTCATGCTTTAAATTGTTAATTATTAGATCTGATTTGTGGTTTAAGTTGCAGTAAGTTTTTGAGCAAACTGATTCAACCCCCCTCTCAGTTATCTACATTGTTGCCAATAATTGGTATCAAAGCTAGATCCTTTGAAAGAAGCTTGATCGCTTGAGGAGATCCAGGATGGCAAAATTTTCTTTTAAGAAGGATAGTCTAAGATTTGATGGAATGAAATATACTCTCTGGAAAAGTCGGATGCAATTTCATTTGAGATGTATTGGAGAAGAGTAAGATTACTAAGAATGTATATAATGTTCCTCAAAATGGTCCTACTACTCCGGATGAGATAAAGGAAGCAAAATTCAATATTAGAGCTAAGGAAGCATTGCTGAGTGCCTTGACAAATTCTGAAATGACTAATGTGATGGACTCAGAGACTAGTAATGAAATCTAGATAAAATTGGAGGTCTTGCATGAAGATGATAGTCAAGTCAAGATTGCTAAGTTGCAGAGTTTGAAGGGAAAATATGAGAACTTGAAGATGAGTGAAGATGAGAACATTACTTATTTTATACAAAAAGTGAATGAGCTTGTATGTGAAATCAGATATGCCAATGGAGTATTAGAAAAATCTAAGATTGTTGCTAAAGTGTTGAGATCCTTGTCTCCTACTTACAAACATAAAGTTGTCAGTTCAGATAAAGGAAAACAAGTGCAGGCCCAAAGTCAAGTTCAGATTGATCCGGAAAAGTCAGAGAATAAAGAGAAAGGTGCAAATGCTTGTGCTAAAGAAAGAGTTCAAGAGCCTGAAATTCAAAAAAATCCTAAAACTTCCAGGCATGTGAGGTTGAATCATTCAAAAAATCAGATTATTGGTGATAAGAATAAAGGTGTGATGACTAGGAGAAGACTTGCTGAAGAAATTTTTTTGATTTCTAAGATTGAACCTAAAAATATTGATGAAGCATGTAAAGATGAAAATTGGATTAAAGCTACGGAAGAAGAGTTGAATCAGATTGAGAAAAATGATACATGGATTCTTGTTCCTAGACCTAAGGATAAAAATGTAATTGGAAATAAATGGGTATTCTGGAATAAGTTGAATGAACATGGTGAAGTTGTTCAAAATAAATCTAGACTTGTTTGTAAGGGTTATTCACGAGTGGAAGGAATTGATTAGAGGAGACTTTTGCTCTGGTATCTAGAATTGAAGTTGTTAGATTATTTCTTGCTTGTGTTGCTCACAAATATTTCAAGGTTTTTTAGATGGATGTCAAATCAGCCTTTCTTAATTGTGAGTTGGAAGTAAGAAGTCTACAATGAGCAACCAGATGGATTTCAGCTAACAGATGAAAAGTACATGGTTTTCCAATTGAAGAAAGTATTGGATGGATTGAACCCTAGAGCCTGGTATGCCAGATTGGATAAGTATTTGATGAAGCTTGGATTCAATAAAGGTACTACTGATAGTAATTTTTATTTCAAGATTGATCAAAAAAACATTTTGATTGTTGAATTTTTTGTTGATGACATTATCTTTGGAGGAAATGATTGCCTATGTAAGAAATTTGTTGAAGAGATGCAGAATAAATTTGAGATGTCTATGATTGGTGAAGTGAAATCATTTTCGAGATTGCAAATTAATCAGTTGGATAAAGGTATTTTCATATCTCAGTGCAAGTGTGTGAAGGAATTGTTGGGAAAAATGATGTCTCAACCTTGCATTTATGTGAGGTTACTATTTATAGTAAGTTTTCATTTGAGCACGAAATGGTGTGAAACTCTCCCTGAAGCTTCTGGTTGGCTAGATAAGCATTCCGGTAAAGTTGCGTCGCAAGGTCACGGCTAGTTTTGAAGATATTAAAGTTTTCATCTTGGAGGGGTGCTTCAAACGGTTCGTCAATCGGACACCCGGTTCTCAAGTTATGGCCTCCGGAAGTTTGTACTCCTGAAATAGGAAAAATAATTTGTATCGGATACATAAATGAGCTGTAAAAGGGAGCGACACGTGTTGATGTGTTCTTTAACATGTCATAGGGCATCTAGAAGGGAGATAAGGTCGGCTACACCTTATTGGGTGGTTTAGGCCATGGTTTTGTAATACCGTTTGACGGTTTCTTGTATTGTATCTCCTATTTATGAGGTGTATGAGATAGAGGTTATGTGAAAGAGTCTTATGGCTATTGAGTTGCCTCTGAATCTCTGATTAGTGGTACTCCTGCGAAGAGCTTGTTCTGCAAGTATTTTGTAATCTATTTTTGATTGCTGAATAAAATATTGAGCTGCTTTTGGAGGGTGGGGTTTTTCTCCCGAAAGGGTTTTCCCCACGTAAATCATTGTGTTGTGGTATGAATGCTATTATATCTATTTCTATTTTCTATAACTGTTGTAATGATCTGAAAAAGTTTTGCATTACCCTCCTCTCAAGGTTAGTGTAGGAAGTTGTTTCCGCTACTTAACTTCCTTACAAGTGGTATCAGAGCCTGATCACCTTTGGTTTCAATTGTGGGCAGTTGGGTTTTTTGAACTAATCTAGATTTGAGTGGGAGCTTGTGCAGAAGACACTTTTTGATCTTGTTGCAGGAATATTCAGATGGCGAGTTCGTCAGGGAGAATAGAGGTGGAGAAATTTAATGGAAGTAATTTTGAGATGTGGAAGCTGAAGATGGAAGATCTGCTAATAGATCGAGATCTTTGGGATGCTGTTGATGCGAATGTCCAAAGGCCCTCAGATCCTACTGCGGCAGCTCAGTATGATGTTATGGACCGAAAAGCCAAGGGTCTAATCAGACTGTGCCTGGCAGACTCTGTTCTAATCAATGTCCATGAAGAGAACTCTGCAAAGAAGCTATGGACTAAGCTTGGTGAGATGTATCAAGTGAAATCTTTATTAAATCAAATTTTCTTAAGAAAGAAATTGTATTCCTTGAAGATGGAAGAGGGTGGATGAATTGCAGACCACCTAAAAGCATTCAATATGATTGTGGCTCAATTAGTATCCGTCGGTGTTAAGATGGACGAGGAGGAGAAATGTTAGATCTTGCTTTGTTCTTTGCCTGATTCGTGGGATTCTCTTGTTATGGCTATCGGTAGTACTTCTGTTGTTTTGAAATCTGAAGACGTGGTGGGTGCCCTACTCGGTGAAGAGATGCGAAGGAAGGTATCCATCAGTTCAAAGGAAGCCCTAACCGTTTGTGGAAGACCTAAGGAGAAAGGCAAGAAGAATGAGAAGCGCGGCAAGTCCAAATCCAAAGGAAGATCGAAATCTCCTGGAAAGTCCAAAGTCATTTGCTGGAATTGCGGTAAACCGGGTCACATCCGTAAGGACTGCAAAGAAGAAAAGAAGAAGAAAAAGAAAAAGTTCGATTCTGATTCTGAGTCCGACAAGGAAGATGGCGATGCATTTATTGCGGCTTTGGTGACTCATGCAGGTAATGATGCCTGGCTAATTGACTCAGGTGCATCTTTTCATATGACTTCCAATAGAGATTGGTTTTCTGAATATGAAGGATTTAATGGAGGTAAGGTGTACTTGGGTGATGATTCACCTCTAGACATTGTTGGTCAAGGTAAGGTTAGAATCAGGTTTTCTGATGGTAGAATAAAAGGGATTAATGGTGTGCTGCATATCCCTGGATTAAAACGAAACCTGTTATCTGTGAACAAACTGATAGATGCGGGTGTGCAGGTAGTCTTTTCTGAAACAGGATGTAAGATGATTAAGGGTGCTATGGTAGTTGCTAGAGGTGTCAGGTTTGGCACTTTGTATAAGCTTGAAGCATACACTATTGAGTGTAATAGCACTTCTGTAAAAAGTAAATCTGCGGATACTTCACTAGAAGATTTGAAGGTTTCACCTTCAGCAGATGGAAATGGTTTTTGGGTACCTAAGGGTGCACTTTCATCTGAAGCAAAGTTACCTGCAGAGAAGACTATGTTATGGCACCAGAGACTTGGCCACATTGGAGAAAAGGGTCTAAGGACCTTGAAAAATAAAAATCTTGTTGAAGGTTTGAATGATTGTAATCTTGACTTTGATTTCTATGAGCATTGCATT
The DNA here is from genome assembly GCF_030272615.1 of Cryptomeria japonica. Taxonomy (NCBI): domain Eukaryota; kingdom Viridiplantae; phylum Streptophyta; class Pinopsida; order Cupressales; family Cupressaceae; genus Cryptomeria; species Cryptomeria japonica. The sequence continues at coordinate 319,200,738 of NC_081409.1, read as the reverse complement.
TATGGAAAACAAAACCGCGTTCAGTTTTACTCGAGTTCTCATAAAACTTGTGGTGTTTTGGACCTTATCCATTCTGATGTGTTTGGTCCAGTAGATGTCTCTTCGATTGGAAAATCCACATATTATGTTTCATTTATTGATGATTTTAGTAGAAGGACATGGGTTTATTTTCTAAAGAGTAAATCTGAAGTTTTTAGTCATTTTAAAGAATTTAAAGCAATGGTTGAGTTGCAGACTGGAAAGAAAATAAAATGTTTGAGAACTGATAATGGCGGTGAGTTTTGCTCTAATGATTTTGATAGCTTCTGTAAAGACTGTGGAATTAACAGGCAGAAGACAACTCCGTATTCTCCACAGCAGAATGGAGTTGTAGAAAGAATGAATAGGACACTGATGGAGAAGGCTAGGAGTATGTTGAGTGGTGCTGGTCTCGAACAAAAGTTTTGGGCTGAAGCTGTTGCCACTGCTTGCTACCTGATTAACAGGTCTCCTACATCAGCTCTTGTTGATAAAACGCCTATGGAAGCATGGTCAGGTCACAAGCCTTCATTGAGACATCTTAGAGTTTTTGGTTGCGAGGCATATGCACATGTGCCAAAGGAGAAGTGAACAAAGTTGGGGAACAAGGCTGTGAAATGTATCTTCATCAGGTATAGTTATGGTGTGAAAGGATACAAGCTTTGGGATCCTGTTGCACAAAAGGTAATTCACAGTAGAAGTGTTATTTTTAGAGAAATTAAGTCTCCTTCTGTTACATTGCAGCCAGAACAGACTAAAAAAGAAGATGTGATTCAACTTCCTTCTACACCTGAAAGAGTTGAATCGAGACCCCTAGATAGGCAAGAATTTGAGGAGAGCTCGTCTAGCTCTGAATCTTCAGAAGAGGAGGAAGAACCTCCAACTCAGCTTGTTCGAAGGTCTACAAGACATAGACAACCACCTGAAAGGTATTCACCTGATGATTGGAGATGTATTTTTGCTCTGAATACTAGTGTGGATGAACCGAAATCTGTAGAAGAGGCATTAGGTATGAATGATGCAGAATCCTGGAAGATTGCTATGGAGGAAGAAATGGCAGCTTTGAAAAAGAATGATACATGGGATCTTGTACCATTGCCTGAAGGACGAAAACCTGTTGGTTGTAAATGGGTGTTCAAGAAAAAGATTGGTTCAGATGGAAGCATTGAAAAGTATAAAGCAAGGTTAGTTGCAAAAGGCTACTCTCAGGTTGAGGGTGTTGATTACGGCGAGATATTTTCTCCTGTTGCAAAAATGACGTCAATTAGATTTTTGCTTTCTATTGCTACTGCTTATGATATAGAGGTTGAGCAAATGGATGTGAAAACTGCTTTCCTTCATGGTGATTTGGAGGAAGATATTTATATGACACAGCCAGAGCACTATGTGGTGAAAGGCAAAAGTAATTTGGTCTGTAAATTGAAGAAATCTTTGTATGGCCTCAAACAAAGTCCTAGGATGTGGTACCAGAAATTCGATACATATGTGTTGAGTTTGGGATTTGAACGTTCTAAATTAGATCACTGTGTTTATTATAAATCTTATGGTGATCATTTCTTATTCATTGCATTGTATGTTGATGATATGTTATTCATTGGTAAAGGGAAAGGTATGATTTCAGAACTGAAGTCTCAGCTCGCTGCTAAATTTGAAATGAAAGATCTTGGTGTAGCAAAGCACATTCTTGGGATGGAAATTAGAAGAGATAGGGTGAACAGAAAGCTATGGCTAGGCCAGAGTAAGTATGTGAATTCAGTGTTACAGAGGTTCAACATGCAGAATTGTAGACCATTGAGTGTTCCTTTTACAGTTGGAATGAAACTATCTATTTCAGATTGTCCTACATCCCCATTGGAGATGGAAGACATAAGCAGAGTGCCTTACCAGAGTGCGGTTGGAAGCTTGATGTATGCTATGGTCTGTACTAGACCAGATATTGCCCAAGCAGTGGGAGTACTTTCTAGATATATGTCTAATCCTGGTAGAGTTCATTGGGATGCAGTCAAAAGAGTCTTCAGATATTTGAAGGGTACTTCAGAGTATTCTTTGTGTTATCATGGTAATTCAGTTGGAGACATGACTTCCCTTGATATCCATGGTTATGTGGATTCAGATTGGGCAGGTGATATTGATAGCAAAAGATCCACCAGTGCTTATGTGTTTACTTTGTTTGGTGGTGCAATTAGTTGGATGAGTAAGCGACAGGCTGTGGTTGCTTTATCCACTACTGAAGCAGAGTATATGGCAGCTACTCATGCTTGTAAAGAGGCCATTTGGCTTAAGAGACTGTGTTCGGATATTGGAATAAAACAAGGTACAGTGACAATTTACTGTGACAGTCAGAGTGCAATTAGCCTAGCTAAGAACCCGACATTTCATGCCCGGACCAAACATATTGATGTTCAGTATCATTTTGTTAGAGATATGGTCGAAGATGGTAGGGTGAAGCTGGTTAAGGTGGAAACTTTGATGAATGTTGCAGATGCTTTAACTAAGGCTGTGAGCACAGAGAAGTTCAGATGGTGTTCAGAGTCTATGGGCCTTATGGCCCCTAGCAATTGATTCATTGTGTTGACATTCCCTTCCGCTCATGCAAGGTGTTCGACAAGTGGGAGATTTGTTGGGAAAAATGATGTCTCAACCTTGCATTTATGTGAGGTTACTATTTATAGTAAGTTTTCATTTGAGCACGAAATGGTGCGAAACTCTCCCTGAAGCTTCTGGTTGGCTAGATAAGCATTCCGGTAAAGTTGCGTCGCAAGGTCACGGCTAGTTTTGAAGATATTAAAGTTTTCATCTTGGAGGGGTGCAATAAAATATTTAAACTTAATTTTGGGGACTTTAGAGGCTCCGAAATGCCTTGAAAAGTTGCCGTAACCGGTGAAGCGGGTTACGAGGTGATAGAGCACTTCGCGAGCTTTCCGGCGCTTCAAACGGTTCGTCAATCGGACACCCGGTTCTCAAGTTATGGCCTCCGGAAGTTTGTACTCCTGAAATAGGAAAAATAATTTGTATCGGATACATAAATGAGCTGTAAAAGGGAGCGACACGTGTTGATGTGTGCTTTAACATGTCATAGGGCATCTAGAAGGGAGATAAGGTCGGCTACACCTTATTGGGTGGTTTTAGCCCATGGTTTTGTAATACCGTTTGACGGTTTCTTGTATTGTATCTCCTATTTATGAGGTGTATGAGATAGAGGTTGTGTGAAAGAGTCTTATGGCTATTGAGTTGCCTCTGAATCTCTGATTAGTGGTACTCCTGCGAAGAGCTTGCTCTGCAAGTATTTTGTAATCTGTTTTTGATTGCTGAATAAAATATTGAGCTGCTTTTGGAGGGTGGGGTTTTTCTCCCGAAAGGGTTTTCCCCACGTAAATCATTGTGTTGTGGTATGAATGCTATTATATCTATTTCTATTTTCTGTAACTGTTGTAATGATCTGAAAAAGTTTTGCATTACCCTCCTCTCAAGGTTAGTGTAGGAAGTTGTTTCCGCTACTTAACTTCCTTACAGGAATTGTTGTAGAAATTTGGTTTTTAGGACTCTAAACTAGTTGGTGCACCTATGGTGATCTGATGTAAGTTGACCAAGGATGATGATTCTACAAAATCTAATCAGACCATATATAGATTTATGATTGGTGGATTGTTGTATTTAACCCAGACTAGACCTGATATAATGAATCTTGTGTGTCATGTTGCTAGATTTGAAGTTGATCCTAATGAATCTCATGTTACTGTTGTAAAAACGATATTCCAATATTTGAAAGGGGTAATTGATTTTGGTTTGTGGTATCCTAAGAATGATGACTTTACCTTGAGTGCTTTTACAAATTCTAATTGGGCAAGTGATGTTGATGACCGAAAGATTACTACTGGTGGTGCATTCTTTTTAGGTGAGAAGTTTGTCTCTTGGGCAAGTAAGAAGAAAAAATCTACTTCTTTATCTACAACAAAGGTTGAATACATTGTTGCTGCTAGCAATTGTACTCAAGTAATTTGGATGAAGAATATGTTGAAGGATAAAGAATTTATTAATGATGAGCCTATTGATATATATTGTGATAATTCAAATGCTATCAATAGTTCAAAGAATCCAGTGTTGCATTCCAATACAAAGCATATATAAATCAAGTTTCATTAGTTGAGAGAGAAGGTGAATGAGAAAGAAGTCAGATTGGAGTATGTATCAACAAAGGAACGTATTACAGACATCTTTATGAAGCCTTTGCCTAAAGATACTTTTGAGTATCCCAGAGAGAAGTTAGGGGTGATTTCCCCTCCTAATGAGAACTAAAATACATGGATTTGCATCAGTTCAATGAACTTCACAGAGATATCTTGTGATCCAGATTGATGAGTGAGGTTGTTACTCAGGGGGAATAGTCAGTGTTAGTGTTCAGTGGTTCAAATGTATATATTTGTGAAGGTAATTCAAAGCAAGAGAGAATCCTAATTCCTGAGCCTTTGTTATTGATGTCAAAGGGGGAGAGAAGAGCATGTGAAAAACCCTAAAGCATTTCTATAGGAAATCAGAGATTTGTGACATGAATTGTTTGCCAAAGGGGGATCTGATGCTTGTGATTTTGAGGAAGATTATTGTGAGTTGATTTCTTTCTTTATATTGATTGTTTTTCACATTCATGTGTTGCCATCAATGCCAAAGGGGGATATTGTTAGAGATTGTTGTGTTGGCAATTGACACTCATTCGATGATTTCTAGTGGTTTCCAGTGGATGATTATTGGTTTAGGGTTGTTATTGATGACAACTCTTAATGGAGATTTTCTCTAGTGGTCATGATTATTCCTAAATGGAAGTAGGTGTTAACCGGTAGTGTGCTAACCGATATTCCAGGAAGAATAGAGCATTTTTGGGTCCGGATGCTTTTCGGTGATTGTGGTGCATTGAATCATGTTCTTGTTGATTGGGACGACTTAGATACATCATTTTGATGATCTGCATTTATCATTTTGGATCCAATCAAGTCGACATGTATCTACATGTTACACTTTCTAGCTGACATATGTATGATCTATTTTTGGGTGTCAATATATAATTTTGGTGTGGGTTATCTTTTTGGTGGATGATGTGAATTAATGTGAGTGAGAGGTGATCGAGAATCGGTTTTGGCATAGTTTCACGTGTGCATTATCGATCTGTTAGTTGACTGAGACAATGTACAGGGCAGAATAGAGAAGAATAGAGAAGGTGATCCAATCAGTCAATTTGCACTTAACCGGAACTCATCCTTGTATAATAGTTTCTATTTATAAGTTCATACATTGTAATTCATCACTATAATAGCCTTGTAAGTTAGTGAGACTTCCCTAAGGGTTGTAGCCTTTTAGGTTATTGTAATTGAGCAATGAGCTCTAGGCGGTGTGCTTGAATGCTTGTGCATTCCCCATTTTTAATATTGTTTTGCTACTAGCCATAGTAGAATAATATTATGGGTTCAAATCCCACCATTTTTTTTCCCATTTGGTTTTCCATGTAAAAATACTGGTGTTATGATCTTGTTGTTGTTTGTTGTTTGTTTCCGCATTTCAGTTTTAAGTGTATGCTTCTAGTGGTTAAAAGTTAAGTACGAAACTTTGTTAACCGATAGATCACTAATTCACCCCCCCCAGTGATCCTTGATTCTAATAATCGGTATTAGAGCCTAGTACCTCTAAGAAAGCTTAACCGCTTGAGGAAGGTCTGAGAGATTCATTCAATGGATTTCAGTTTTCAAAGACAACTCAGCGTGGCACTTGAGGACCTTAATGCAACTAGAAATGACATTTGTATCTTGAAGAAGAACCTAAATTTTTTTTATGAATTCATTAATGACCTGAAGGATCAAGAAAACATCTCTAGAGATAAGAGGAATGAATTAATGGATAAGTTGAAGGAGAAAGAAGATCAGATCATGGAATACCAGGATAAAGCTGATGAAGTTAACAAGCTTGAAAGAGATAATGTTGCTCTGAAGAATGAGATGCAATCCATTATGATGAGGCTGACTAAGGAGATTGAGGACTAGAAGAAGAATGAAGAGAATATGGCATAATCATTGAAGGAAAAAGTTGACGAATGCTTCAGGCTTACCTATGAGTGATGAATTAAAGCTTGAGTTGACATAGTCAAAAAATAATGGTCAAGAACTTGAAAGACAGGTTGTTATTTTGAGGGATGAAATTGCTACTTCTAATGAGTACAAAGACAAATTTAATGATAGCTCTACAAGGCTTGATGAGATACTAAAGAGTCAGAGACATGGAAAGGACATACAAGGACTTGGATTTGAGAAAGGTGAATCCTTTGGATCTAGACAAGGAAATGCAAAACCTGATCAGAAGAAAAGAAAGAATCCTTTGGTAAGACAACCTAATTCTCATAAATTCAATGGTAGATGCTTTAATTCCAATAAATTTGGTCATATGGAAAATCAATGCAAAAGTAGGATGAATAATGGAGTGAACAACATGAATAATACTCCTACATTTACCGGTCAGTGTTTCATATGCAATAATTTTGGTCACAAGTCAAATGTGTGTAGAGCAATAATGAATAATTTTCAAAACAAAAGATGCTATGCTTGTGGAATTTTTGGACATATCTCTAATCAGTGCAAGATAAGACCAAATTAGATGAACTTCAAACCTATGCAGAATAATGTTGTTTGTCAAGCATGTAATAAAACCAGTCACATTGCAAAGTACTGCAAAAGCAAGAATAGTGTTCTGGTAGACAAGAGTAAATCAGATGAGAAAGGAAAATTGAAAGTAGAAGAGATCAAGGAGAAGCATGAGAAGATGTGGGTTAAAAAGGATGAATCCAAAACTAACAATGGGTCTACACCTGAATCTGGTGCAGGATCTTCATCCAGTAACTAGCGCTTTATGCCTTAGGGGGAGTTTTTCATGCAGTTCCTAAGAACCCCCTCTTCGGTGGTCTGTAATCGATTCCAGAAGGTTGAAAAAGGATTGAATCATGCATACAGATGGTATCTAAAAGTTTCAAAAAGATGTAGTGCTCCGGTATGCAATTTCATGAAGATCATGATAACCAGTTGTTGCATTTATCATAGTGGAAAACTAGGTTTTTGAATGATAAAAGTGCATTTTGAAGTTTCATTTGTCACAATGAGATCAAGCGAATAGAGAAGAGAAGAGAGCAAAGAAATTTGGCAATTTTTACAGTGATTTTATCATCCCCAAGCAAATTTCAGTGCTCAATTATGAAGCAAGGTATTTATCTGTTCAGACTTTTAGTTTTCTACAAACCCTAGCATTTGAAATGGCTTCAGTTTCTGGTATTGCGACTCATCTAGTGGTTGAGATTAAGGATAGGGCTCCTCCAGTCTTCAAGAAATGCCCTTTTAAATCAGTTGAGGATAATCTAGAAGGTGCATTTTCATTAGTGCCCTACGACGTGCTGCATAATGAGGATGTCAAGGCCTACATTCACTATGACCTTAAAGAGCTTGGAAATGCAGACATGTTGGACTTATACAACAAGCATTTGGCTAACGATTTAAGAAATCTCAAATTTGAATTCTAGGTGCTTTAGGACAAGGGTTTCTCACAATTCATGCATTTTTCATTGTTTCACGAGGTTGAATGGATCTACTAAATTCTTAGTCGTGTGCATGATGAGTTCATATAGCTTGATAGACCGCACAAAATCACCAATTGGGAAATCTGTGTTTTAACTGGTCTAGCAGAAACTGGTGATGTGCCTAGTTTGAGGAAAGTGTCAAATGGAACTATCATAGCCACCACATGATCCAAATTTGATAGTAGACCCATGACTGTTAACAATATTTTAGAGAATGATGTGCAGTTTTCATCAATGGTCGTCGGATACAAGGTTTACCAGTCCAATCGGTATAACTCAAGGAAGATAAAAGGTATGATCTATGCACTGTACTTCTGAATGAATTGTTGAGTAATCTAAAGAAGATCAAGCAGGATAAGAAGCACAGATTTATATATGGTACACTCCTTATTTTCCTAGCATTGTACTTCCTGAATGAGATACCCGGTATCAAAAGAAAGGTCCAATGGGCTATGATAGATCGATGGTCATGCAAATCAATAAAGGACTATGGGGATTTGGAGATGCAACCATGAGTATATCTTCCCTCTGGGGATACTTCAGAACCTTCCAAGCTGCAATGAAGAGCGGGGAAAGGATTCCTAAGGAGGTAGTTGAAAAATATGAGCAAACTATTTGCTTCATGGTAGACAAGGATCAATGTCTAATGGAAGTAGTAGAGCCTTGGATGGTGTGGATCATGCCCATGGGGTATGAAGTTGACTGTTACACTTGAGGTGTATTCTCAACACCTTCTGAGTCAACTAGCGGATCCCAAGGAAAGGAGATTTGGTGCATGCAAGGAGAAAGATCTCAGTCTGCATATGCAAATCATAGCTCTTGCCTAGAAGAGAAAAGTCACTCAGATGGCAGGAGAAGTAGGTGCTCAGATGGGTTTCACCAAGGATGAGGTGAAGAAAGGAAGGGAGAAATATGCGCAGAAGGAGACCAAGTCTGCTCTTGCTCTGGTGGCACAACCTGCAAAACCTAGCCCATCTGGAAAAGGTGTGCTGAAGCAGAAGGAGAAGCCAAAATGAACCTATGGTGCAGTATCTGCGGTGGTTTCATAAATTGAGTCTATGGAGGAAGCAATAAAGGCAAAGAAGAAGGGAGAGTTTGTCAAAGTGGTAAGGAAGCCACAATCTGATAGAGCCCAACAAAGCAAAAAGGAAAAATTAGATCCCGCTCCTACTGCAAGGCCTAAGAGAGAAAGGAATATCAAGACTCAATCAGAGTCTAGTGCACAAAAAGGTAAATTTGAATTTGTTCCCTCGTTGATAGAAAATTTGTTGACAGATGAAATAATAGTTGATGAAAATTTGAAGAACATGGGAGTTTGTTATGAAAATTTTGATGAAGGAGATAAAAGGAAAGTTGAGGAAGCAGTTGTATTATACTTACATAACTTTATTAAAACATTGATTGAATTAGAAAAGGCCATTCTAAAGGATCTGTACAGTTTGATAGATTCTAGGAGGATGACTACAAGCAAGATTGATAGATAAATGAAGGAGAGAGCTAGTAAATGCATGTACTTGTATTAATCATGGTGAAGAAAAGAGGCTGATTGAAGAGGCAAATAAGAAGGAATTTAGAAGCAAAAGCAAGATCAACAGATTAATGATTGGAAATGTAGAAGAGGTGAGGAAAGAAACAAAGGAGATATGGAGGAAGATAATTATAAATGACCCTTTGTACAAGGATACATTCAAGTCATCTCAACTGGAAGATAAGAAAGGTGTTTCTAGAAGTCAAAAGGTTGAGACTCAGTCTAAAGATCAACCAAAAGACCAAGTTAATACCACACTTGATGTTGAGACCAATGATGCCCCTCTGGTGGTAGATAGCTCAGCAGCCTCTGACATTCAATGGGTTGATATTGCACCAAGTGGCGACACCAGTGCAATAGATAAAGGTGATAAGGGAGAGAAGAAGGATGTTGAGTCAACAGAGGCTAAGGTTGTTGTGGGTGATAAAGGCAAAGGAAAAGTTGATCCATCAATTGCCACTCGTTTGGTTACAAGGACCCCGCCTCAAATTCCAATTAATTTTGATGGCTCAGTTGATCTTGGGAAGGTGTTTCCTATTGAGAAGCTTATGCTCACAGTTGTTGTGCAAGCCCAAGCCAAACAAGATCTGGTGAAATCAGAGACTGGAGATTAAAGGCTAATTTTGATGTCTATAGATGTTTTGTGGAAGGTGGATCCTAGTGTATAGTTAGATTCACATAGCAACCCCTCTGATAAGTTATTTCAATTGATTAACAATGTAAATACTAGTTTTGATTCTTTGGAGAAAACAACTACACAGAAATTTTTGGATAAGTTTAAGGAGGTTAGAAAGAAAACATTCTAGAAGATGATTGAAGATGATAAGGTGACACTGAATAAGAGATTGCAGATTATTTCTGACACATTGTAAGAAGTCGGTAAATTGTATAAATCTTGCCTCATTTTGCCTAAGTTTACTGTTGAAATTGACAAGTAGATAGGTGTTTTCCAGGGTAAGCTTGCTGGCATTTCTCAATCCTTTGATCCTAATGTAACTCTAACCAGAAGTGTTGAAGGACAAATTATAGCCCTACATAATCAGATATCAAGTCTTCAAGTGGATAAGGAGAAATTTTTGAGGAAAGTAGGTGAACTCTGGAACCTGATTGCCACCTAGTTAGACACTATGCTAAGTAATAAAGTGGATTGTATGAAGGAGATGGCCTGACCTGTATCATCATATTTAAGAGAGCTAGAAATTCATGCTACTGTATTTAATGCATTTATCACAATTTTGGACAACTTGAAGAGTGGATGGGATACTCACTTAGGATTTTTGAAGACTGTTTATACTGACCTCTTCAAGTATTTGTAACGTGTTTTTCAATTGTATATAAATTTGATCAGCACCTCATCTTTCTTGTTAAAGGGGGAGAGGAATGGTGAAAACTATACAGTATTGGAGAGTGGAATTATTTGTCTAAAGGGGAGCCTTAGAGATTCTTTTGATTCTTTGAACTGGTGCTCAGTGCTCAACACTTAGTCATTTTTCACAAGTGTTTCCATCAATGCCAAAGGGGTAGATTGTTGGCAATTGACACTATCTGGTGATTTCTAGTGGTTTTCGATGGATGATTATTGGCTTAGGATTGTCATTGATGGCAACTCTTCATGGACATTCACTCTGGTGGTCGTGATTCTTCCTATCTATAAGTAGGTGTTAATCGGTAGTGTGCTAATTGGTATTCCAGGATGAATGGAGCATTTTTGGGTTTAGATGCTTTCCAGTGATTTTAGTACATTGAATCATGTTCCTGTTGATTGAGCCAACTTAGATACATAATTTTATCATCATTTTGGTGATCCATATTTATCTTTTTGCATCTAGTCAAGCCAACATGTATCTACATGTTACACCTTCAGGCCGACATGATGTATGATCTATTTTTGGGTGTCAGTATATAAGTTTGGTGTGGGTGATATTTTTGGTGGATGATTTTAATTAATGCGAGTGAGAGGTGATTGAGAATTGGTTTTGGCATAGTTTCATGTGCACATTCTTGATCCGGTAATTGTCTGGGATAGTTTACAAGGCAGAACATAGCATAACAGAGAAGGTGATCCAGTCAGTCAATTTTCCCTTAACTGAAACTCATCCAAGCATAATAGTTGTTATTTATGAGTTCATGCATTGTAAGTCATCACTGTAATAGCCTTGTAAGTGAGTGAGACTTCCTTGAGGGTTGTAGCCTTCCCGGTTATTGTAATTGAGTAGTGAGCTCTAGGTAGTATGCCTTAATGCTTGTGTATTCCCCATTTATAATATTGTTTTTCTATTGGCCATAGTAGAATAATAGTGTGGGTTCAAATCCAACCGTAGTTTTTCCCATTTGGGTTTCCATGTAAAAATATCGGTATTATGATCTTGTGGTTGTTTTTTATTTGTTTTTGAATTTCATTTTTAAGTGTATGCTTCTGGTGGTTAAAAGTTAAGTTTGAAAATCTGTTAACCGATAGATCACTAATTCACCCCCCCCCCCCTCTCAGTGATCCCTGATTCTAAAATATTGGACATTGGTTGATATGTTGTCATTGATGTCAACATATGGGGAGATTAGCACATGGGGAGAATTGTTGGATAGAGGAATATGTTGAATATGTTCTCTTTGTGTTTCAGTGTTGCAGTCAGATTGAATGAGTTGGTTTAGCATGTGTGTTGCAGATGAGCTGATGCGGATTAACGGGTTTTGAGATACTTATCTCTAGCTAATTTAGTAGAAGTTTCAGAGGTCAGCATGATGTTTTGATTGAGTTATGAGGTTCACTATTATAGTTGGTTATTCAGTTATTCGTGTTATTTGGTATTCTGGTTTGTGTTTCACATTGCTCTGAAATTGTAATATCTTTAGTTGTGGATGTGTGCAATGTATTTTGGATGTTTGATTTGTGTCCTCAGTCAATTGTTTCATAATTTTGAAATCCATAAGTGAATCTTTCAGGTTGACAGATAGTTATGTTGGTGTTCTTGAGCTCTGATAGAGAGATGATGATGATTCTAGTAATTCGAGTTGTTGCAGTTGCTGTGGTGCAATTCATGTTGTTTGTGATTGTTTCTAGACCATGTTATATGTGTATTGATGGTCTGCATTGATTATTGTGCGTAGTATTGAAGATTTTCTTTGTTCAGTGATATTATTCATGTTATGTGACATTCATGATGTGGTAGTGTGTTGTGAATGATCAAAGCATAATTCTTGGAGGTGTTTCATAGTTACAGTGATTGTTTAGGTCCAGACTATGTCTTAGCTGACATTATTTTGGTTCGCATGTATTGCTATACTATGTGTAATTATATTTTTGTAATATGTAGCATGTGTTGAGCTTACCTCTATTTCATGGGTTGATGACTTATATAAATGAATGTAATAATCATTGAGAGGTATCATGCTATGTGTGAATATTGTATTAATCATTCAATAGTAGGGAAGTTGTGTGAAGTTATGCAAAGAAATGTATTGCATAAAAGATTTGACAATGAGGTTAACCAGAACTATACTCAGGCATGTGGAGATTCTATTTCATCAATTCATGATTCTCTAGATGTAATCTAAATGGTTTTGTAAGTCAATGAGACTTCCTATAAGGTAGTGAGCCTTTCCTAAGCATTGTAGCCCTTCTGGATTTCTTATTTGAACAGTGAGCTCTAGGCAGTGTGTCAGAATGCATGTGAATTCCCCATTGTAATATTTCACTTACTTTAATAGGGTATTATCTCATTGTGGGTAGGTTCCCACCATGGTTTTTCCCTTAACCAGGTTTTCCACATCAAAAATCTTAGTGTTATGTGTGTTATTGATGTGGTATTGTTCCATGCTTTAAACTGTTAATTATTCTATTTGATTTGTAGGTTTAGTTACAGTAAGTTTTTGAGCAAATTGATTCACTCCCCCTTGCATTGTTGCCAACAGTTATGTAGAATACATGTGAACAATGTTTTTCATAGAAGAAGAGGAATAAAGAGGAAAATGCCACAAACATGTCCTACGAAGAGTACTTGAATAACAATGAAATCAAGCTCCTCAACAAGCTACTGAGCTAGCTCCTCCACAACCTAGATAAAATTACAATTCTATTTTAGATGCTTGAATTAGGGTTTTGTTTCATCAATTTGGCATTTTGAGCCGATTAAATTCTCTATTTTGCAAGTGAAGCCATGGTTGCATATTTGGAGCTTCTTTTTGTGCACTTTAAGTATCTTTTTGTGTAGTTGAAGCTTGTTTTTGCATATTTTAAGATTCTTACTACAGAATTGAATATTCTTTTCATTCAGTTGGGCCTCTATTCAATGCATTTGACTAGATGAAAATAATTTTTGTTTCGGGTTTTTTAATCAATTTTGAATTTTTTTTATTCTTGCTACTATAGAATATTTATGTGTTACTTATGATCTATATAACACCCTTGGAACTCATATATAACACCCTTGGAACTCATGGGATGAAGAATGAAACAAACAAACTATTAACAAGTTTGGTGCAGGATGTTTGATGAAGATTTATAACCCCAAACAAATTGTGTTTATTTTTTGTAGATTAGAAAACATTTGATCTTCGTAATGGAATAAATGTGTTCTTTATGTTTCTTGTGTGCTTGAATTGAGTGGGATGGACCCATAGTTGCACTGAGTATCCTCTCCTTCAAGATCTTGGGTGAAAGATAAAACTATCAATGACACATAATTTTTCTTTTATTAGAGAAATATCTTTAGGTATTTTATCACCTCATAGTGTATTTCAAAAATTGAAACACCATTGAGGATTTCATCACCTCAAAGTGGGTTTTTAGTGGTATTTCTCTTTGGGATTCTATATAAAAGGCTTTGCCAAAAGGTCCATATGATCAAAGTGCAATTTGAATTCATATATTTTGATAAGGGTTGTAAGAGCTTCAAGCATCTTTATTTGTGAATCTGTTATATGGCATTTTTCCTCAAAGAATAACTAAGAACCATTTGTTGTAGAAAGCCAAAAACCCATACACACTAATTTAAGGAATGTGGATCATATCCCAAAGTTAACCCTTCATGTACCATTCATCATGAAGTATGAAATCCGTCGATCAAAATGGTTTTTGAACCTTCAGGGAATGAGATCTAGTGTGGTTGTGTCATGGTGGGGGATTCACTGTCACTAGATCCTTGCATATCCACTTTGTCTGAGGTATTGCTTTTATAGAAAAGGGCCTTAGTGATTAGTATCCTCTTTCGAACCTAATTTGTACATCCTTTCAAGTTCTTTTAATTGTTGAAACCACTGTTGTTAGATCTGGGCTAATTTAGGTCCCTTTTAGTCATTACTTTGATTTTGTTTCGAAGTCAAGCAATCAAACAACCATTTCTGTTTGTTGTGTTTTATATGTGTATGTGGTAAACATCTCCAATCAAAAATCAAAACCTTAGACATTATAAACTCAAAATTTTATCCCAGAACTCAAACATTGCAAACTCAAAACTTTGTTCCAAAATCCATAACAATGTTGAATATTGCAACTTTAGAACATTGGAAATCTAATATGTTTCAACCTTGCATAGGTCTCATCTTAGAATATATTTTGCATAATTTTCACTATCCTAAGTTTTAGGTTCATTTCCACATCATATCAAAATTGTTTTAGATTAGCTTTGCATAGTTGTCCTTGTCCTAAAACCTAGAATTATTTTAATTTTATCCCAAAATCATCTTAGGATAAGTTTTACATGATCAAAATTCTTCCTACCTCTTAGGTCCATCTCTGCATTATCTCAAAATCATCTTAGGCTAAGCTTCACATAATCATTATCCTTCCTACGTCTTAGGTTCATATTTTGCATTATCCCAAAATCTTCTTAGGGTAATCTTTGCATGGTTTCACGTGTTCTTAAGTCATAGGATCACTTATCACCTTAGTTTGCATTATCTTTCAATTAGGACATTCCTAAGTTCAATCCAAATGTCTTTCACATTAGGTCATTTATTTTCCCTTTAAAATATATTCATTTAAGGCAAATTCTCATTTTAGATCATCCTCATATCGCATTTAGATCATAAATCACATCTTGAAAATCCCAAAACATGAATTCTTAGGACCAAATTCTACGTCACTGTCAATAAGTTTGTACCTTATCAAAAATTTGTCCAATATCAATCACTATCAAGTCAAAACCCTAGCTCATTTGTCTAGCGACGGGCATGAATTTATCTTTATCCATCATTTTATCCTTTTGTCCTTTAAAGATATTGACTTCATTCCAATCTCATAAGCTTACGCCTTTAGTTTTGTATTTTGAATTTTCTTCCAAATCTCAAAATCCAAAAAAAAATAGGTGCATTGTCATCCTTAAAGTTGCATTTGTCCTTTTTTCCCAAAATCTCAAAAATATAAAAAAAACATAGGTTATATCCCTTAGTTGCATTGTGTCTAAAACTTCCAAAATTGCAAAAAATAAACAAAAACATAGCATAGTACTAAGTGAATGTGCAAGATTAATGATTGAAACAAGATCTCGAGCTTCTAGGAAGCAACAAGATTCAAAAGATCAACCTATGAGTAGTTCAAAGGAAGAGACACAATTGAGATGATCGCAATCCAATCCAACACAACAAGGAAATATCTTGCAACCGAGTTCCAATCCAGACATGGGTTAGGTTACAACTATTGGCATTTTAGTAGATAGAAAGATTGTTGATATTCATTAAGGATATTGAGAAGGTTGTTGAAGACTATTTGATATAACTGAAGAAGGATGATAACTATCTTTATAACATTATCTTGTCATTGATGTCAAGAAATTGATTTTCTGATTCAGTAGGATGTTGCCATATCTTGAGGAGATTGATTTGAAGAGAATTAAGATGTCGGTAAAAGACATAGAAAGAATGTGATAAGAAAGGGGAGAAATAAGTTATTCAATGGGCAACAATTGCCGAGTTAGACAATGATGAGATCATGATGTTTAGATTGTTTTGATATCCTACATATGTTGTTGATTGTAAGGTTAATACTATACTATGTCACCGAGCAAAGAACCTAGTTGGTAAACCCTAAGGTTATCAATATCGGTTAATGAAGGTGGAATGTCTACCGAGTAAAGTTTAGTATTTACCGAGTTGCGACCGAGTTATGACAAAGCGCATTGGATGAATACAAGCATTATTTAATGAAGGACAATGATTAGCTAGAGATGTATAAATGATTGGAATGTCACACATGAAGCTTCTTAAAGGATCTATGGCAATAAAATATCGGCAGGAAGATCTACAGCGTAGATTGAACCGCAATAACCTTGTGCAAGTTCCAAGAAAGGACTGCAAGTCCCGAGGCAAGGTAAAATGTTTTCAGATCGAAAGATGTATTGAACCTAGTCAAGTTTGAAGATCTGATGGCTAAGATTGATCATGGGAAATGTGATCAAGGAGATTAAGCAGTGAGAATTGTTTATAAATCAGAAATTGTTGATGAACAATGTATGTGAGAAAATGTAAGCACAAGGATGCTACATAGTGATTACCGAGTATAGAAGCTTGAAGACCTATTTGAATAACAGAGTAGGAAGCCCAGCAAAAGACTAGATAAGTCTTATGACAGGATTGTTTTGACCAAATAAGAATCTGCTTTAGCATTTTAGATGTGAAGTTGCAGATATATTTTTATTACTGTTATTTTGTAAGTGACAGAAAATCTCTTAATCGAGTGGACTTAACAGTCTTATTTGTAAACCCTCTAGCAAGGTAAAATTCTAAATGAGTGTTTGAAATCCTTTCACAAGGTCACTTCTAATAAAGTGAAGATCCTAACAAATTTGAGGGAAATCCCTTAACCGGGTCACATCTAGCAATGTGTTTGTAATCTTTAATAGGATTTGCTTTTAACCGAGCATACTCTAGAAGAGTATATTTCTTCGTGGGTCCGAAATCCCATAGTGGTTTTTCCCTATTTGGGTTTCCATGTTAAATCTAGTGTTATATGTTTTATGATAATTATGTGTTTATGAGTTTGCATGTTTAGCAGTTTTTGGTTATGTTGCTAAAGCATAAGTTACCGAGGTTGAATCTGTTGATTTTATGGAAGTTTAAGTTTGTATGATTCACCCCCCCCCCCCCCCCCTCTCATCTTGTTAGCTATTGGCATCTAATCTTTACATTAGTATTAGAACTATTAATTGGTATCAAAGCCTTGGACTCTGGAAGAAAAAGTTTAAAGGTACTTGAGGCAAAGATCTGAAGATGTATAAAAGAGATGCACCAAAGTTGAACAAGTCAAGTTTCTCCACATGGCAAAAAAGAATGAAGCCGCATTTATCAGGAATTTGAGAATATGCAATATATTATTTGGAGAATGATTACATTGCACCAAGCACCAACCCAATGACCTTGGAAGAGATAAAGGTAAAGCAATAACATATTCAAGCTATGATTGAAATAACATCAACATTAACCGACTCAGAGTTTAATGATCTAGAAGGTTGTAATGATGCAAAAGAAATGTGGACTAAGCTCATATCTGTGTATGGTGGTGATGAACATGTTCATAGAGAAAGAGTATATAGTCTAAAAGGACAACTTGAATCCATGAGAATGAATGAAGGTGAGAAAATAACACAATACAGTACAAGGTTAAAGAAGACTGTCAATCAAATCAAAGGAACAGGAGGAACTATTGAAGAGAAGGATGTAGCAAGTAAGTTATTGAGAACCCTTCTACCTGCTTATGCCATTTGAGTCTCTGCAATCAATGAATTGAGGTCTGTACCTAACATGCCAATTTCTTTGGATGCTACTATTGCTAAGCTACCTGCATTTGAGTTAAGTAATTTTGATAACAGTGGGTCTTCGGTAAATAAAGTTGAATCCGCATTTAGTTCTTTTCATATTGGTGAATCTAATGATTACAATGATAGAATGAGTAAGTACTCTGAAGGGGATCACAGTGGAGCAAGTGAAAGATTTTGCAAGAACATGGAAAAAGTGCACAAACTGTATGAGGAAATCAAGAAGCAAGAAGAGTTTGAAGCATTATTAGCCAGAAGGTTGCCGAAAGGAAAAGGTAAGTATAAAGGAAAGCTACCTTTAAAATGTTTCAATTGTGATAAAATAGGACATATGGCTTCTATCCGTCTTGACAGAGAATCTAGTGAAAAGAGAGATTACCAAGAAGACAGGCAGAAACATAACCACTGTAGAGGACACCGAGACTTCAAAAGGAGAGATATAAAGACATGCTTAATAGCTGATGAGGAATCCAACAATGACAAATCTGATGAAACTGATACTGAGGAAGTTGTTTATGTGGCTATTAAAGATGGATTTGATGAAGAAAGGTATGAAGAGAAAGTCCTAATATCTCACATAAATAATAATGATTCTTGGATCATAGACAGTGGATTCTCACATCACATGACAGGTGATAAACACAAGTTTGTTAAATTAGAAGACTATGATGGAGGCTATTTAAGATTTGGTAATGATGCACCATGTCTGGTGAAAGGTAAAGGATCTATAACACTTCTTGACAATGCTAAATATGATGATGTATACTAGGTTGAAGGATTGAAATACAATTTGTTGAGTGTAGCAGAGCTAAACAATATAGGATACCGAATAGAATTTCAGAAAGGAATTGTCAAAGTTCATGACAAGCATGGAAAGTTAGTTGCTATTGGGACACAAACAAAAGGTAATATATTTCATCTTGACTCAACTCAGAACAAGTGTCTTTATGCAAAGATAGATGATGCATGGTTATGGCATAAAAGTTTTTGTCATGTAAATTTTGATAATCTAATCAAAATAAGTAGAAGCACCGAGTAAGAGGTTTACTAAGTCTTGAAAAACCTGAGAATGCTATATGTCGAGGATGCCAGATGGGTAAGATGACAAGATCAAGCTTCACAAGTAAGTCCTACACTTCTAAAGGAATTTTAGATCTAGTATATACTGATCTTTGTGGTCCTATGAAAGTTCAAAGTTATTATGGTGATAAGTATTTCATATTATTTGTAGATGATTACTCAAGGATGATGTCAGTCATGTTTTTAAAAGAAAAATCAGAACGTTTTCAAAAGTTCAAATGGTACAAGGCAAGAGTTGAAAATGAAACAGGAAGACAACTGAAATGTCTTAGATCTGATAGAGGAGGAGAGTTCACTTATGATGAATTTAACTTATAATGCAATGATCATGGTATAAAAAGGCAAGTGTCTGCACTAAGAACACCTCAGCAAAATGGGATAGCCGAGAGAAGAAATAGATCAATTGTGGATTGTGCCAGAACCCTGATGATAGAAAAGAGGGTACCTCAAACATTTTGGAGAGAAGCAATTAGCACTGCAGTTTACACCCTGAACCGAGTTCAACTAAAGAAAGGAACTATGAAGACACCATATGAAATATTGTATGACAAGAAACCTAATGTAAGTTATTTTAAAATCTTTGGAAGTAGATGCTATGTTCACAAAGATGACAAAAATGGAAAGTTTGATCAGAAAAGTGAAGAAGGAACATTTCTTGGTTATTCTTCTAGAAGGAAAGCATTTAAATGTCTGATAAAATCATCTAACAAAATAGTAGAAAGTGAAAATGTGAGAATTGATGAATTTGCAGAAAGAAATGATGAAGCAAATTCCAAAGAACCAGAAGATTATGAAGAATTTGTTTATGTTCAACCGAGAAGTCCTACCGAGAAAGCTGCTGAAGAAAATGAAGATAATGTACAGTTACCGAGTGATGAAGAAGATCATACAGAGTCTACCGAGCCTATATTAGCCAAATATGTCAAAAGACATCATGCATCAAGTTAGATTATAGGAGACAAGGATGATCCAGTGATGACAAGGAACAAATTGAGACAGAACACATGCCTGATTTCTGAATTTGAACCGAGAATAGTAAAAGAGGCATTTAACAGTGAAGATTGGTTAAATGCTATGACAGAAGAGATTGATCAAATCAAGAAGAATGACACATGGACACTGATCCCAAGACCGAAGGATAAAAATGTAATCGGTACAAAGTGGATTTTCATAAACAAGCTAAATGAAAAAGGTGAGGTCATTCGCAACAAAGCAAGACTACTTTGCAAAGGTTATGCTCAAGAAGAAGGAATAGATTATGGTGAGACCTTTGCACCCGTGGCTAGACTTGAAGGAGTAAGAACATTGTTGGCATATGTTGCTTTCAAAAATTTAAAGGTATATCAAATGGATGTTAAATCTGCATTTTTGAATAGTATACTAGAAGAAGAAGTTTACATTGAACAACCTGAAGGATTTGTTGAAGAAAAGAGTAAAGATCAGGTATGCAAATTAAACAAAGCTTTATATGGTCTGAAACAAGCACCTAGAGCATGGTATGAGAGATTGCACTCTTATTTGATCAAGATTGGTTTTTTAAGGACAAGTGAAAACAACATGTACATGAAGAATGATGAGAACAATGGTATACTGATCTTAGCCATATTTGTTGATGATATTATTTTTTGTGGTAATGACTCCTTATGCAAGAACTTTGGAAATGAAATGAGCAAAGAATTTGAGATGTCATTAATCGGTGAGATAAAGTAATTTATAGGTTTACAGATACTGCAAATGAAAGATGAGATTTTCATTACTCAATCCAAGTACATAAAGGAAATCTTGAAGAAATTTGGAATGCAGGATTCTAAACTGGTAAGTACTCATATGACTACCAACTGTAAATTATCAAAGAATGATGAATCTGCATCTGTTGATAAGACACTTTACCAATCTATGATTGGGAAGTTGCAATATGTTGTGCATAGTAGACCGGATATAGCACATGTGGTAGGTATTGTAGCAAGATTCTCTGCAGATCCCAAGGAAACCCATATGACAACAATCAAGAGAATTTTGAGATACCTGAGAGGCACTGAAGATTATGGCTTAGTATATGAAAAGAGAAATGCTTTTGATTTAAAAGTTTATGCTGATGCTGATTGGGCAGGCAACATTGATGACAGGAAAAGCACAAGTGGTGTAGCTTTCTTTTTGGGAGAAAGACTAGTAAGTTGGCTTAGCAAGAAACAAGGATGTATTTCACAGTGAACAGCAAAAGTTGAATATGTTGCTGCAAGATTGAATTGTACCAATATAGCATGGATCAAACAACTGTTGGAAGGTATAAATGAGAAAGTTACCAAGCCAATAACTATATTCTATGATAATACTATTGCCATTAACATTTCAAAGAATCTAGTAATGCACTCCAAGACAAAGCATATATCTATAAAGTATCATTATCTCAGAGAAGAAGTTCAAGAGAAGAAAGTTGTGCTGGAATATATCAGTTCAAAGGAGCAATTAGCAGACATCTTCACAAAGCCACTGCCAAGGGACACTTTTGAGTATCTCAGAAGCAAGTTAGGGGTCCTACCCCTATCTTCTACTCACTGACTGAGTTCGGTGAAAGCATCAATTTGATGAATCTACAAAATATTATGTGTGGATTGATGCTGATTTAAACTTTAGGAGGTCACCTAAAGTTGTGCAGGAAATAGTGAATAGAGACAAGTTGCTCTGATCGAGACTGGGATGATACACAGCAAGGCAAATCACTTCACAAGGGAAGAAATCATGATTTAGTTCTTTTACTTTTTAGCATTGTTGTCAAAGGGGGAGAAGACTAAATGGTAAAAATCTAGAAGACTAATGACAGGGGGAGAAGATTACTAAAGGGAGAAGACTCTAGAAGATTGTAACAACTCAAGGATAACAGGAGAAGTCTAACAGCAATCTGAATCCGAATCAATTTGAATATCTTGTTGGTATTACCATTTAATTATTGGTTTTGCCATCAATGCCAAAGGGGGAGATTGTTGGCATTTCAGTAGATAGAAAGATTGTTGATATTCATTAAGGATATTGAGAAGGTTGTTGAAGACTATTTGATATAACTGAAGAAGGATGATAACTATCTTTATAACATTATTTTATCATTGATGTCAATAAATTGATTTTTTGATTTAGTAGGATGTTGCCATATCTTGAGGAGATTGATTTGAAGAGAATTAAGATGTCGATAAAAGACACAGAAAGAATGTGATAAGAAAGGGGAGAAATAAGTTATTCAATGGGGAACTATTACCGAGTTAGACAATGATGAGATCATGATGTTTAGATTGTTTTGATATCCTACATATGTTGTTGATTGTAAGGTTAATACTATACTATGTCATCGAGCAAAGAACCTAGTCGGTAAACCCAAAGAACCTAGTCAGTAAACCCTAAGGAACCTAGTCGGTAAACCCTAAGGTTATCGATATCGGTTAATGAAGGCAAAATGGCTGCCAAGTAAAGTTTAGTATTTATCGAGTTACAACTGAGTTATGTCAGAGCGCATTGGATGAATACAAGCATTATTTAATGAAGGACAATGATTAGCTGGAGATGTATAAATGATTGGAATGTCGCACATGAAGTTTGTTAAAGGATCTATGGCAATAAAAGATCGACAGGAAGATCTACAACGCAGATTGAACTACAATAACCTTGTGCAAGTTCCAAGAAAGGACTGCAAGTCCCGAGGCAAGGTAAAACATTTTCAGATTGAAAGATGCATTGAACCTAGCCAAGTTTGAAGATCTAATGGCTAAGATTGATCATGGGAAATATGATCAAGGAGATTAAGCGATGAGAATTGTTTATAAATAAGAAATTGTTGATGAACAATGTATGCGGGAAAATGTAAGCACAGGGATGCTACATAGTGATTACCGAGCACAAAAGCTTGAATACCTGTTTGAATAACATAGTAGGAAGCCCAACAGAAGACTAGATAAGTCTTATGATAGGATTGTTTTGAGCAAATAAGAATCTTCTTTAGCATTTAGATGTGAAGTTGCAGATATATTTTTATTACTGTTATTTTTTAAGTGACAAAAAATCTCTTAACTGAGTGGACTTAACAATCTTATTTGTAAACCCTCTAGCAGGGAAACATTATAAATGAGTGTTTGAAATCCTTTCACAAGGTCACTTCTAACAAAGTGAAGATCCTAACAGATCTGAGGGAAATCCCTTAACCGGGTCACATCTAGCAATGTGTTTATAATCTTTAACAGGATTTTTTTTTAATCGAGCATACTCTAGAAGAGTATATTTCTTAGTGGGTCCGAAATCGCACAGTGGTTTTTCCCTATTTGGGTTTCCACATCAAATTTGGTGTTATATGTTTTATGATGATTATGTGTTTATGAGTTTGCATGTTTAGCAGTTTTTGGTTATGTTGCTGAAGCATAAGCTACCAAGGTTGAATCTGTTGATTTTATGGAAGTTTAAGTTTGTATGATTCACCCCCCCCCCTCTCATCTTGTTAGCAATTGGCATCTTCTCTTTACATTAGTATCAGAACTATCAACAACCACACAACCACAATATAATATGATTCAATTAGAATTAGAACCAAATTCTCAATCAATAAAACAAGGAGATGTCAATATTTCACCGACATCATCAACAAATTTGCCACCAAGTCTTGACTAAGGTCAATCAACTTAGGGTTATGTCCAACAAGGATCGTCATCAAG
This sequence comes from Cryptomeria japonica, assembly GCF_030272615.1. NCBI lineage: Eukaryota > Viridiplantae > Streptophyta > Pinopsida > Cupressales > Cupressaceae > Cryptomeria > Cryptomeria japonica. The sequence goes on along the minus strand of NC_081409.1, from coordinate 319,177,071 downwards.
GGTGGAACCAATTTTTTACCTAAAATTTGGTTATGTTCAACCTAGATCACTTTTGAACATAAAAATACAATCAAATACATCATCTGATTCAAATTCCTCAGAGGAGAGTCATCTTTCCTTGAATAATGTCTCTCAAAGACAAATTGATAAGTCCATAAATGATCATATAATCACTAAAACTTTGATCCAATTAATCTTTAAAGATCCCATGTGATACTTTAAACATCTTGAAGAGAAATTGGCATCAACTCTTGAATATCAAACCTTACTAACTGAATTTTAGTTCTAACTTAGTATGCATGAACAAACACACCTTGTCCCACAAATAGTTCAAACAAACCCTATCTCACAACTAGAACAAGCAAGTGAAATCTTAGGGCCTATGATGACATAGGAATGATGGCATTTTTAGTAGAAAGAAAGATTGTTGGTATTCATTAAGGATATTGAGAAGGTTGTTGAAGACTATTTGATATAACTGAAAAAGGATGATAACTATCTTTATAACATTATTTTGTCATTGATATCAGGAAATTGATTTTCTAATTCAGTATGATGTTGTCATATCTTGAGGAGATTGATTTGAAGAAAATTAAGTGGTCGGTAAAAGACACGGAAAGAATATGATAAGAAAGGGGAGAAATAAGTTATTCAATGGGCAACTATTACCGAGTTAGACAATGATGAGATCATGATGTTTAGATTGTTTTGATATCATACATATGTTGTTGATTGTAAGGTTAATACTATACTATGTCACCGAGTGAAGAACCTAGCCGATAAACCCTAAGGTTATTGATATCGGTTAATGAAGGCGGAATGTCTACCGAGTAAAGTTTAGTATTTACCGAGTTGCAACTGAGTTATGACAGAGTGCATTGGATGAATACAAGCATTATTTAATGGACAATGATTAGGTAGAGATGTATAAATGATTGGAATGCCACACATGAAGTTTGTTAAAGGATCTATGGCAATGGAAGATTGACAGGAAGATCTACAGCACAGATTGAATTGCAATAACTTTGCACAAGTTCCAAGAAAGAAATGCAAGTTCTGAGGCAAGGTAAAACATTTTCAGATCGAAAGATGCATTGAACCTAGTCAAGTGTGAAGATCTGATGGCTAAGATTGATCATGGGAAATGTGATCAAGGAGATTAAGCGGTGAGAATTGTTTCTAAATAAGAAATTGTTGATGAACAATGCATGCGGGCAAATGTATGCACAAGGATGTTACATAGTGATTACCGAGCACAAAAGCTTGAAGACCTATTTTGAATAACAGAGTAGGAAGCCCAGTAGAAGACTAGATAAGTCTTATGACTAGATTGTTTTGAGTAAATAAGAATTTGCTTTAGCATATTAGATGTGAAGTTGCAGATATATTTACTACTGTTGTTTATTCTGAATAACAGAGAAATCTCTTAACTGAGTGGACTTAACAATCTTATTTGTAAACCCTCTAGCAAGGTAAAATTCTAAATGAGTGTTTGAAATCCTTTCACAAGGTCGATTCTAACAAAGTGAGGATCCTAACAGATCTGAGGGAAATCCCTTAACTGAGTCACATCTAGCAATGTGTTTGTAATCTTTCACAAAATTTTCTTTTAACCGAGCATACTCTAGAAGAGTATATTTCTTAGTGGGTCCAAAATCCCATAGTGGTTTTTCCCTATTTGGGTTTCCACATTTGGTGTTATGAGTTTTATGATGATTATATGTTTATGAGTTTGTATGTTTAACAGTTTTTGGTTATATTGCTGAAGCATATGTTACCGAGGTTGAATCTGATTGATTTGATGGAAGTTTCAGTTTGTATGATTCACCCCCCCCCCCCCCCTCTCATCTTGTTAGCTATTGACATCAGCTCTTTACATTACGTATCAGAACTATCAATTGGTATCAGATCTTTGGACTCCGGAAGAAAATTTTAAAGGTACTTGAGGCAAAGATCCGAAGATGTATAAGAGAGATGCACCAAAGCTAAACAAGGCAAGTTTCTCCACATGGCAGAAAAGCATGAAGCTACATTTATCAAGAATTGGAGAATATGCAACATATTATCTAGAGAATGATTACATTGCATTGAGCACCAACCCAATGACCTTGGATGAGATAAAGGCAAAGCAAGAACATATTCAAGCTATGATTGAAATAACATCACCATTGACCAAATTAGAGTTTAATGACCTAGAAGGTTGTAATGACGCAAAAGCAATGTGGAATAAGCTCATATCTGTGTATGGCAGTGACGAACATGTTCAAAGAGCAAAAGTAGATAGTCTAAGAGGACAACTTGAATCCATGAGAATGAATGAAGGTGAGAACATAACCCAATACAATACAAGGCTAAAGGAGATTGTAAGTCAAATTAAAGGAGCAGGTGGAACTATTGAAGAAAAGGATATAACAAGTAAGTTGTTGACAACCCTTCTACTAGCTTATGCTATTCAAGTCTCTACAATCAATGAATTGGGGTCTGTACCTAACATGCTAGTTTCTTTGGATGCTACTATTGGTAAGCTACATGCATTTGAGTTAAGTAATTTTGATAATAGTGGGTCTTTGGTAAATAAAGTTGAATCTGCATTCAGTTCTATTCATCTTGATGAATCTGATGATTACAATGATAGAATGAGTAATTACTCTAAAGGGGATCATAGTGGAGCAAGTGAAATATTTCACAAAAACATGAAAAAAGTTCACAAACTATATGAGGAAATCAAGAAGCAAGAAGAGTTTGAAGCATTTTTAGCCAGAAGGTTATCGAGAGGCAAAGGTAAGTATAAAGGAAAGCTACCTTTGAAATGTTTCAATTGTGACAAAATAGGACATATGGCTTCTAACTGTCCGGACAGAGAATCTAGTGAAAAGAGAGATTATTGAGAAAACAGACAAAAAGACAACCAATACAGAGGACACCGAGACTTCAAAAGAAGAGATAGAAAGACATGCTTAATAGCTGATGAGGAATCCAACGATGACAAATCTGATGAAACTAATATGGAGGAAATTTTTTATGTGGCCATTAAAGATGGATCTGATGAGGAAAGGTATGAAGAGAAAGCCCTAGTATCTCACATAAATAATAATGATTCTTGGATCATAGATAGTGGATGGTCACATCACATTACAGGTGATAAACACAAGTTTGTTAATTTAGAAGACTATGATGGAGGCTATGTAACATTTGGTAATGATGCACCATGTCCGATGAAAGGTAAAGGATCTATAACACCTCTTGACAATGCTAAATGTGATGATGTATACTGGGTTGAAGGATTGAAATACAATTTGTTGAGTGTAGCACAACTAAACAATACAGGTTACCGAATAGAATTTCAGAAAGGAATTGTCAAAGTTCATGACAAGCATGGAAAGTTAGCTGCTACTGGGACACAAACAAAAGGTAATACATTTCATCGTGACTCAACTCAGAACAAGTGCCTTTATGCAAAGATAGATGATACCTGGTTATGGCATAAAAGGTTTTGTCATGTAAATTTTGATAATTTGTTCAAAACAAGTAAGAAGCACCAAGTAAGAGGTCTACCGAGTCTTGAAAAACCTGAGGATGCTATATGGCGAGGATGCCAGATGGGTAAGATGACAAGATCTAGCTTTACAAGTAAGTCCTACACTTCTAAAGGAAATTTAGATCTAGTACATACTGATCTTTGTGGTCTTATGAAAGTTCAAAGTTATTATGGTGATAAGTATTTCATATTATTTGTAGATGATTACTCAAGGATGATGTCAATTATGTTTTTGAAAGAAAAATCGGAAGGTTTTCAAATGTTCAAATGGTACAAGGCAAGAGTTGAAAATGAAACTGGAAGACAACTAAAATGTCTTAGATCTGATAGAGGAGGAGAGTTCACTTATGATGAATTTAACTTATACTGCAATGATCATGGTATAAAAAGGCAAGTGTCTGGACCGAGAACACTTCAGCAAAATGGGATAGCTGAGAGAAGAAATAGATCAATTGTGGATTGTGCCAGAACCCTGATGATAGAGAAGAGGGTACCTCAAACATTTTGGAGAGAAGCAATTAGCACTGCAGTTTACACCCTGAACTGAGTTCAACTGAAGAAAGGAACTATGAAAACACCATATGAGATCTAGTATAACAAGAAACCTAATGTAAGTTATTTTAAAATCTTTGGAAGTAGATGCTATGTTCACAAAGATCACAGAAATGGAAAATTTGATCAGAAAAGTGAGGAAGGAATATTTCTTGGTTATTCTTCTAGAAGTAAAGCATTTAAATGTCTGATCAAATCATCTAACAAAATAGTAGAAATTGAAAATGTGAAAATTGATGAATTTGCAGAAAGAAATGATGAAGGAAACTCCAAAGAACCAGAAGATTATGAAGAATTTGTTTATGTTCAACCGAGAAGTCTTACGGAGAAAGTTGCTGAAGAAAATGAAGATAATGTCCAGTTATCGAGTGATGAAGAAGATCATACAAAGTCTACCGAGCCTATATTATCCAAGTATGTCAGAAGACATCATGCATCAAGTCAGATTATAGGAGATAAGGATGATCTAGTAATGACAAGGAACAAACTGAGACTGAACGCATGTCTAATTTCTGAATTTGAACCGAGAATTGTAAAAGAGGCATTTAACAGTGAAGATTGGGTAAATGCTATGACAGAAGAGATTGATTAAATCAAGAAGAATAACACATGGACACTGATTCGAAGACCGAAGGATAAAAATGTAATAAGTACAAAGTGGATTTTTAGAAACAAGCTAAATGAAAAAGGTGAGGTCATTCGCAACAAAGCAAGACTACTTTGCAAAGGTTATGCTCAAGAAGAAGGAATAGATTATGGTGAAACTTTTGCACCTATGGCTAGACTTGAAGGAGTAAGAACATTGTTGGCATATGTTGCTTTCAAGAATTTCAAAGTATATCAAATGGATGTTAAATCTGCATTTTTGAATAGTATACTAGAAGAAGAAGTTTACATTGAACAACCTGAAGGATTTGTTGAAGAAAAGAGTAAAGATCAGGTATGCAAATTAAACAAAGCTTTATATGGTCTGAAACAAGCACCTAGAGCATGGTATGAGAGATTGCACTCTTATTTGATCAAGATTGGTTTTTTAAGGACAAGTGAAAACAACATGTACATGAAGAATGATGAGAACAATGGTATACTGATCTTAGTCATATTTGTTGATGATATTATTTTTTGTGGTAATGACTCCTTATGCAAGAACTTTGGAAATGAAATGAGCAAAGAATTTGAGATGTCATTAATCGGTGAGATAAAGTATTTTATAGGTTTACAGATACTGCAAATGAAAAATGAGATTTTCATTACTCAATCCAAGTACATAAAGAAAACCTTGAAGAAATTTGGAATGGAGGATTCTAAACCGGTAAGTACTCCTATGACTACCAACTGTAAATTATCAAAGAATGATGAATCTGCATATGTTGATGAGACACTTTATCGTTCTATGATTGGAAAGTTGCAATATGTTGTGCATAGTAGACCGGATATAGCACATGCAGTAGGTATAGTTGCAAGATTTTTTGTAGATCCCAAGGAAACCCTTTTGACCGCAATCAAGAGAATTTTCAGATACCTGAGAGGCACTAAAGATTATGGCCTAGTATATAGAAAGAGACATGATTTTGATTTAAAAGTTTATATTGATGCTGATTGGGCAGGCAACATTGATGATAGGAAAAGCACAAGTGGTGGAGCTTTCTTTTTGGGAGAAAGACTAGTAAGTTGGCTTAGCAAGAAACAAGGATGTATTTCACAGTCAACAACAGAAGCTGAATATGTTGTTGTAGCATTGAATTGTACCAATATAGCATGGATCAAACAACTATTGGAAGGTATAAATGAAAAAGTTACCGAGCCAGTAACTATATTCTGTGATAATACTAGTGCCATTAACATTTCAAAGAATCCAGTGATGCAGTCTAAGACAAAGCATATATCTATAAAGTATCATTATCTCAGAGAAGAAGTTCAAGAGAAGAAAGTTGTGCTGGAATATATTAGTTTAAAGGAGCAATTAGCAGATATCTTCACTAAGCCACTACCAAGGGACACTTTTGAGTATCTTAGAAGCAAGTTAGGGGTCCTACCCCTATCTTCTACTCACTGACCAAGTTCGGTGAAAGCATCAATTCAATGAATCTACATAATATTATATGTGGATTGATGTTGATTTACACTTTAGGAGGTCACCTAAAATTGTGCAGGAAATAGTGAATAGAGACAAGTTGCTCTGACCAAGACTAAGATGATACATAACAAGGCAAATCACTTCACAGAGGAAGAAATCATGATTTAGTTCTTTTACTTTTTGGCATTGTTGTCAAAGGCGGAGAAGACTAAATGGTAAAATGGAAAAATCCTAAATGAAGAAGATAACAGAAGACTAATGACAGGGGAAGAAGACTTTCAGAAGAAGTCTACGGGTCAAAGATAACAGGAGAAGTTCAACAGCAATCTGAATCCGATTCAATTTGAATATCTTGTTGGTATTACCATTTAATTATTGGTTTTGCCATCAATGCCAAAGGGGGAGATTGTTGGCATTTTCAGTAGAAAGAAAGATTGTTGATATTCATTAAGGATATTGAGAAGGTTGTTGAAGACTATTTGATATAACTGAAGAAGGATGATAACTATCTTTATAACATTATTTTGTCATTGATGTCAAGAAATTGATTTTCTGATTCAGTATGATGTTGCCATATCTTGAGGAGATTGATTTGAAGAAAATTAAGTGGTCGGTAAAAGACACAGAAAGAATAAATAAGTTATTCAATGGGCAACTATTACCGAGTTAGACAATGATGAGATCATGATGTTCAGATTGTTTTGATATCCTACATATGTTGTTGATTGTAAGGTTAATACTATACTATGTCACCGAGCGAAGAACCTAGTCAGTAAACCCTAAGGAACCTAGTTGGTAAACCCTAAGGTTATCTATATCGGTTAATGAAGGCGGAATGCTGAGTAAAGTTTAGTATTTACTGAGTTGCAACCGAGTTATGACAGAGCGCATTGGATGAATACAAGCATTATTTAATGAAGGACAATGATTAGCTGGAGATGTATAAATGATTGGAATGCCGCACATGAAGTTTGTTAAAGGATTTATGGCAATGAAAGATCGGCAGGAAGATCTACAGTGTAGATTGAACCGCAATAACCTTACTCAAGTTCCAAGAAAGGAATGAAAGTTTTGAGGCAAGGTAAAACATTTTTAGATCGAAAGATGCATTGAACCTAGTCAAGTGTGAAGATCTGATGGCTAAGATTGATCATGGGAAATGTGATCAAGGAGATTATGCGATGAGAATTGTTTATAAATAAGAAATTGTTGATGAACAATGCATGCGGGAAAATGTATGCACAGGGATGCTTCATAGTGATTACCGAGCACAGAAGCTTGAAGACCTGTTTTGAATAACATAGTAGGAATCCCAATAGAAGACTAGATAAGTCTTATGACTAGATTGTTTTGAGAAAATAAGAATCTGCTTTAGCATATTATATGTGAAGTTGCAGATATATTTACTACTGTTGTTTATTCTGAATAACAGAGAAATATCTTAACCGAGTGGACTTAACAATCTAATTTGTAAACCCTCTAGCAAGGTAACATTCTAAATGAGTGTTTGAAATCCTTTCACAAGGTCACTTCTAACAAAGTAAAGATCCTAATAGATCTGAGGGAAATCCCTTAACTGGGTCACATCTAGCAATGTGTTTGTAATATTTAACAGGATTTTCTTTTAACCGAGCATACTCTAGAAGAGTATATTTCTTAGTGGGTCTGAAATCCCATAGTGGTTTTTCCCTATTTGGGTTTCCACGTTAAATTTGGTGTTATGAGTTTTATGATGATTATATGTTTATGAGTTTGCATGTTTAACAGTTTTTGGTTATATTGCCAAAGCATATGTTACCAAGGTTGAATTTGATTGATTTGATGGAAGTCTAAGTTTGTATGATTCACACCCCCCCCCCCTCTCATCTTGTTAGCTATTGACATCAGCTCTTTACATTAATTATCAGAACTATCAAGGAAAGTACAAAGGCAACCTCAAGGAAAAGGCCTCATAATAAATTAACCTTATAAATTCCCTCAAAATATTGATTTGAACAATTTCACAACCCTTTATTTAGTACATCATTGATAACTCAAATAGACCCATATGTGGTACTAGTGTCAAAAGTGACAACAAGAACATTAGTTTGCACAATTCAACCAAAGACATCAAGTGTTCCTCAAGTAGGTCAACAATAAATGACCCAAGATGTGTTTATGTTATACTAGAAGAATGCCATATATACCACCCCTAGACAAAAACATCCAAACACAACAATGTGCTTCACTTTTGCAAGCAATCTCTTCAAGAATAGCCACAAATGTCCAATCAAGTCAAATACAAATACAATCACACAAATCTAAACAAGCAACTGTGGTACCATAAATTGTTATCCCAACTTCCATGCTACAAATTAATACCAATGCACAACAAGGGAAATCAAGTAGCATCCTACCACAAGTAGGTACAAATATGACAAAACCTCTTAAACATCGAAAATGTAGAACCAAAGTGCTTGATAACCTGTTTGGAAGGCTAGGTTATTCACAACCAACCATTTTGGATAAACAAATTGCTACTCAATACCAACAAAAAACACATCCAATGATGCAAACATGAATCCAATATCAACCTAATAAACCACAATTTTATCAACATGTTGTACTAGCACAAAAAATGACTCAAAAATATTAACCCATTCTCCAACAATATCAACTAGACCCACAATTTCAGAAAGTGCAACAACAATACGCACCTCAATACCAACAATAATACATGCCTCAATACCAACAACAATATTTGTCACAGTATCAACAAAAGATGCAACAATTTGTTCAACCATGTACACAACAATAAATATCAACAATACAATTACAATAACACGGGCAACAACAACATCGTCCTCTACCAATAATTCGATTCCAACAACCAATCTGACAAAAAACTCAATTTCAACCCCAAATGCAATCTAACATTCAATGCCAACAATCGGGTCAGACCAGAATGCAATATCAACAACCATAATAAATAGGCCATAACCAAGACACTTTAGCGACACAATATGTTATCCGTACCAAGATATGTCAGCAGTAAGTGCCCCACAATCAACAATCCTTGAATATCAAGAGCAATGCCCATTTGGAGGAATGGTGTATTGACAATAAGGTCATCCAGGAATGAATGACAAACCTCCAAGGCAAGGACCTTAAGATATGATGACTCAACAAATTGAAAAATTGTCAAAACAAGTTGAAGCATTACAAACTAAATAAATAAAAATAAATTATACACCACATGATCTATGTTCTAATCCCATGATAAAAGTTTGTATATGGTCCCTTTTCCCAAAAATTTCAATGTGATAAAGTTCAATAAATATAGAAGGAAAGGAGACCCCAAGGATCATATCAAAGAATTCTACAGATATTGCATGAAAGTTCATTATAATGACATGTCTTATGTATTTGTTCCCTCAAAGTCTTTTTGGACAAGCCATGGATTGGTATGCATGATTATCCAGTAAAATAAAGTCATGGAATGAACTAGTTGAAAAGTTCATTTGTCACTTCGCCTTCAACATCAATGATGAAGTTTCCATGACAGATCTATGTACCACTAAATAGAAGACAGGGGTGATGAGCTCCATTTTAGATTTTTTATTTAGACCTTTTATGCAGTTTAAGACTCTTTTATATTTTTAAAAGACACGATATTATATGACTTATATATGTTTTAAACTATAACCTTAAGAAGACCTATTATGTCCTAAAGCCTTTTTGAATGAATGTCATGAATGCTAAATGAATGTGTTTTTTGGTTATGAATGATGATAAATGCTATGTTATCAGTGATCTTGAATGTACAAGGATATTTGCACGTTAACCCCTTGAATGTAGTTATCATAAAGATGTCTCAAGTTGTTGAGGAAGCAGTAAATGCAGTTGTCAAGACGTAGCAAAGCTTTGAAAAGGTCAAAGACACCAAACCTGGAAGGAGTCAAAACAATTACAAATAACTAACTAGTCGTTATAGCAATCAAGGACTCTATGATTTAGTTGAAGAACAATTATCCTTTCATTTACTCACCATGTCTTCTACTATAGTAGATATAGGAGGACAATATAATGAAGATTAATTTCCATAAGCATAATCCTACCCTATTTTAACCTTTTTGTTCCTAGTTTTCATGTTTTTAATAAAAGTCATCCTCTATATTATAAGGAGTGGAGTGGCTATAGTAGCTAGTTATCCATAGCCTTTCCTTTCTATAAATTCACCAAGCCTTTCCTCAAAAGGTCTGGTTGAATATATATATATATATATATATATATATATATATATATGTAATTTTCCATTTTGTTGAATTGAGTCTTTTGAAATAAAGAACAAGTTTCTATTATCTCTATTATCAGTATGAGGGAATGGTGATATTATGAATGCCTAATATTTGAGCTTCAAGTTGATTGCTAGGAAGAATCATCCAACTTGTTGAGGATTCCATTCACTTAGTTTTTAGTTGTTTTCAATTATGTTCATAATATAGCTTTAAGTGCTTGACTATTCCTATAGCTACAAAAACTTCATTCTGTGACTGTTCATATAGCCAAGACAAAACATTGTAGTTTCTTTCTACTATTAAGAGTTTTGTTATTCTAGAACAAGTTTGAGCAGCATTTAATTTTATTGGAGGTAGTTAATGGTGATCAAGCTTATTTGATTCTTGTAATCTCCTTTCATGTTATTTCCTTGTAATTTCCTTTCTTGAAATTTTCTCCTATCATTAAGGTTAGGATAGAACAGTTTGAGAAACTCTTAGTGCACAGACAGTCCTATCCCATTTCGAGTTTTACATCCCCAGGTTGATAGATAAATGAGCTTTAATAATGGGGTTGATAGCTACTTAGTGAGGATGTTTGGTCTCTAAGATGAGGTGTGTTGCCCAGTTATTTACCCATTGTTTGATTCCTACAAGGGGAATAATTCATAACATTCTTACAAAGATGGTGAAACTTAGCTAGCTGATGTCCACTTGATATCCTTGAAGAACAAGTGAACATGTTCATTGAAAATCTAGTATCAGAGTTGATGTATGAGCTGAAAATCAAAAGTTTGGGTACAATCGATAAACTCATTAAAAAGGGGACAAATATTGAAAAGAATCTTATACAAAATGGGATTATCAAGATCTCTAAAGATAAGACCAACAATCCTAACACCTCAAACGATAAGAGAAAATATTGGTCTAGAGACAAAAATGTTACCAAGGATGGAGTTGTGGACGCAAGGACAATTAATTATGCACAAACTAAAATCACTCTCAAAGGACCCACATAGCCAAACACTCAAACATTTAGCCAACCTTAGCAAAAAACTCAACACAATGTGCCATTTCAACAACCAACTGAACAACAAAACCAAGCAACAAATACCATGCAACAAAACCAATAACGTAAGCCAGCTAGAACTAGAGACACACCTCTCAGATAGTTTACATAGTTAAGGGATCCCATCGAATTTGTGTTGAAATAACTACTTCATTTGAATCTTGTTTAACTACATGAGATCATAAATGAACCTATAGTTAAACCAGGGTGGTGGAACAATAGTCAACTTACTGTGTATATCATCAAATTGAGGGACACAAAACTCCTTGTTTCGAGTTGAAGCACCTTATACAAGATTTGATTAACCGAGGCCTAGTTGAAATGGAATCTCCTACAACATCCTCCAACACAAATCATATAATATTCAAGACTCCCCTACTTGATCATGCTAAGGGAAAAGCTTCCACTTCTACTTTTGAACCCAAAGGCAATGTAAATTATATTAATAATTCCCATTGGTATATAGTAAATTATATTTGAGTGTTAGATAGTCATGTATCTATCATAATTGTCAAGGATACAAATTCTCAATGTGCAATAACTACTTGACGAACCAAGATTGTTTTGTAAGGAGATCCTGCTCCATTACAAGTAACTAGCCTGTACAATCTCCTTGATCATTTAGGCAAGTCACCCATGCAAATATCTATATTTTACTTGTTGTGCATATCTCGTACACATAGATCATTCCTAGATAAGGCCTTACAAGAATCCATAGTTCCTACAGACATACATGTTGACTAGTTTCAAGCTATGATAGGACATATTGCTCCCACTCGCCCTATTACTTTCACCAAGAACAATATCCCTCATTAAAATCCATACCATAATTGTTCATTGCATTTAGAAGTCTTCATCCTTAACTGCAAAAATCAAATGAGTCTTGATAGATGGTGGACTAGGACTAAACATTTGTACTTTGAGGGTTATAACAGGTCTTAGATATTCTGAAGAAGACATATATCCTTCCAAGAAAATAACAATAAAAGGCATATGATGACACATAACACATATCAAACGGAGTCATTGTATTTCTTATTTGGGTTGGTCATGCCACTGAGAACATATCACAAGTCTTGGACTTGGATCTTCTTTATAATATGATTTTGGGTTGCCCCTAGATACATGCAATGAAATTAGTTATGTCAACCTATCATCAATGTCTAAATTTTCCTTAAAATGGAATAGAGATCAATATTCCTAGAGATCAAAATCCTTTTCAATTTTGTGTCAATCTCTAGAGAACTCCTGAACAACAAGTGCTAGTTAATAAAGAGATGTTGTCATCCTCTAACACATCTCAATATGTGGATCTAAGATCAAGGATGTTGATAATACACCACAACATAATCATTCCACATCAAGAGGTTTCCTTCTTCCTCAAATTCCTATGGAAAACCTTGTCCTCTACATAAAGAAACAAAGGTTGTCATTCAATATCAACCTCCTACCACATTCTCAAAATGGGTACAACTTAACAAAGAAAATATTGAAGAGGACGTGTCTAATTGGATTTATAAAGATAAGGAAGACACACCACCTATGCAGTTACCTATTGAAAGGTATGAAAAAGGTTTTACCATCATGTAAAACAAGGGATACAATGAGTACAATGGTCTTGGTGCAAACAAGAAAGGTATCATAGAATGAAAATAAGTCCAATGAATGGAAATGAGACTCTTATTCCTCTATAGTTCATATGTCCTTATAATGTTTTCATCGATCTTGATGATCTGCCCCTTGAAGATAAATATGTAGATGCTTATCCTCTTGTAGAAACCTATTCTAAATCTTGGATCCAAGACTTTTGGGATCCTAGCACCTCATCCGAAGAAATTAGTATCAACAGTGCTTCCACTAATATCCATATCATGACCATAACATCCACCACCCAAGATTTATACCATATTGATGATAATATGCCCCTAGTTTACCTCGAGCTTATCGATTGAGACCAACAAGGACCACCAAGATTAGATTATTTTTAAAATGACGAAGTTATATCTAAATTATCTGACCTTCAGAATGACATACCATTGGATGATTACAAAACAAACATCACTATAAATTTGGCAACATATTTTGGGGAGTCAACTCCATCTTCTAGCCGCAAAATCAAGAATAAAAGTGAAAAAAATGAGAAAAGAGAAAAAAAAATGGGTCTTTTGGTGAAAACCGCAAGGCACCTTTAGACCATGAAAAAATAAAAATAAAGGATGTATTTGAAGGTGAAAACCTCTCTAAGGTGCTCGAGGATGGAAGATTGGACACACCCCTGATAGGTCCTAACAAATCTCAATTGTCGGTGGAAATAACACAATAAATCAACTCGGGTACACCAGATAAACCTAAGATCATCCATTTTGTAACTTCCTTGTCAGAGCAAGAGAAAGCAGAATTTGTCAATCTCTTCTTAGAAAAACAAATAAAATTTGCATGGTCAGACATGCCAGGGCTTGATTCAAAACTATTCCTTCATCAATTATTATTGTAGCCAGGTATTAAACCAATCAAACAAAAGTTGAGAAAGATGCATCCTCATATTGCATTACTAGTCAAAGCCAAACTCAATAAATTGTTAGATGTGGGTTTCATTAGACCCATTGACTATGCAGAATGGATTTCCAACTTATTTCTAGTAAGAAAGCCTACTGGGGGCATTTGAATATGCACCGAATTTAGAGACCTAAACAAAACATGTCCCAAGGATGATTTTTCTTTACCAAACATTGACATAATAGTGGACATGACAGCCGACTATGAAATTTTATCGTTAATGGATGGTTTTTCTGGCTATAATCAAATCAAAATAACTACTGAAGATTAGCATAAAATAACTTTTACATGTGCTTTGGGAACCTATTGTTGGAATGTGATGCCCTTTAGCCTTAAGAACATTGGAGCAACCTATTACATGACCTATTGTGTAAATCATTAACTAGAGATGGTCATTTGTGTATCTTGGGTAAGATATTTTGTAGAATGGAAGGGTATAAGAGTCACCTCAACCCTAAGAAGTTCTTTTTTGGGGATAAATTAGGAAATCTCCTATGTTACATTGTTTCTCATTGTGGCATTAAAGTAGACCCAACAAATGTAAAGGCTATAATGGATATGTCCTCGCCTTCAAACTTATCATAATTGAAAAGTTTTCAAGGCAAGTTGTAGTCTATCAAGAGATTCATAGCACAATTGGCTAACAAATGTCACCCCTTTCAACATCTTCTTCATGAGGGGGTAACTTTAAAATGGAACGATCAGTGTTAGCAATATTTTCAACTACTTAAAGACTATATATTATCTCCACTAGTACTGGTGGCTCCAATTGAAGGTAAACCATTTATTATGTACATCTCATCAACAACAACATCATTAGGAGCTCTCTTGGCATAACATAATGAAGAAAGAAAAGAGAAAGTTATATACTACATCAGCCAAACTCTTGTTGGCTATGAATTGAATTATACCACCATTGAACATACATTCCTGTCAGTTATATTCACTACACAAAAGCTTAGACATTACTTGTTTAATCACAAAAACTGGCTCATAGAAAAGATAGATCCACTAAAGTACCTACTCAACAGAGAAACCCTCATAGGTCTCCTAGCTAAATGGGCGATGATTTTGAGCGAGTTTGATATTTAATATGTTGATTAGAAAGTAATAAAAGGACAAGCAATAGTCGATCAACTAGCAAAAGCTCCATTCCAAGACAATCACCCACTACTATTCAAATTTCTAGATGAGTCGATATTCAATAGCACGCCTTCTACCAAGTGAAAACTCTTTTTTTATGGCTCACACACATGACATGGCTTGGGGGGAGGTATTTTATTTCTAACTCCACAAGGAGATGCAATTAAAAAATCATATAGAATCACTTTTGAGTGCACAAACAGCATCGCAGAATATGAAGCTTTAGTCACATGGCTAAGAATTAAAGTACAATAGGATATCAAGAATCTCCAGGTGTATGATAATTCCCAATTGGTCATCCAACAAGAAAATGATGACACTTAAACTAAAGATTAAAAAATAATCCCTTATAAGAAGTTGCTCAACTTCTACAAGATCGGGTTTGTTACAATCACATTTAGTCAAGTACTACAACTATAAAAGAAACCAATAAATGAGATGACCACTTTTGCATCCATGCTCAA
The DNA here is from genome assembly GCF_030272615.1 of Cryptomeria japonica. Taxonomy (NCBI): domain Eukaryota; kingdom Viridiplantae; phylum Streptophyta; class Pinopsida; order Cupressales; family Cupressaceae; genus Cryptomeria; species Cryptomeria japonica. Next base: position 319,161,416 of record NC_081409.1, on the reverse strand, counting down.
TATCCCACAAAATTTTGACAAGTGTGAGTTCTTAGTGGAACAACTATTGATTCCTACTTTTGAGTTCCCATATTTTGAGCTTGTGTGTGAGATTGTTGGTCCCAATTCTCCTTAGTACAAAGATATTTATAACTACTTGAATTTATAGACCTTACCTCCAAACTTGTCAAACAATCAACGTTGATCCTTCATCTATCAAGCCTCTAGATATTTTATCATCGACGACACCCTTTATTGTCTCTCTTTTGACCAAACCTCCTTAGGTGTCTTAATTTGGAAGAAGCACAAACCTCTTTACATGAGGTTCATGATAATATTGTGGGGGTTATTTCAATGGTTTAAGTATAGTAAAGAAACTGACCAGAGTTGGATACCATTGGCCTACAATGGAACAAGAGGCCTACAACTTTGCAAATAATTTCTACAAGTGTCAGATGCATGGAGACCTAATTCATGTGCTAGCACAAGAGCTCTAACCTATTATATCTCCATGGCCTTTTTCTCAATAAGGACTCGACCTCATAAGAAATATCCACTCTACCTCTACCAATGATCATAAGTTCATAATCACTGCTATAGAGTACTTCACAAAATGGATTGAGGTCATTCCCATGACCTACATCACCAGCATGTCAATTTCCAAGTTTATCCTATATTACATCATATGTTGATATGATACTATTTGGCCATTTTCACTGATAATGGTCATCCATTTAAAAACCAAGATATTAGGGAACTCTGTGAGAAGTTTCACATCCAACATCACTTTTCCACTCCTTATTGCCCATGGAATAATGGCCAAGTTGAGGCATCAAACAAAACCATTATAAAGATACCCAAGAAGACTATCAATGACCCTGGTTGTGATTGGCATGTGCAACTCAATCCTACTTTATGGTCATATCATACTAGCATCTACACTCCTAAAGGTGTCACCCCCTATTCCCTAGTCTATGGTGTTGATTTCATACTTCCCATTGAGGGCGAGATCCCATCATTGAGAGCCCCCTTGCGACACATAATTGATGAAGAAGAGTATAGATTATCCAGATTGCATGAGTTAGAGATGTTGGATGAGGGATGCTAGACTACTCTAGTACACTAGCAAGCATATCAAAATTGTCTCCAAACAAATTACAACAAGAAAGTCAAGGGTAGGCACTTTTATGTTAGAGACTTGGTCCTCATAATGAATCCAAAGAATCAACAAGGGAAAAGCCCAACAAGTTTGAGCCTAATTAGCTAAGACCCTATATAGTCATTTTAGCCTATGGAACTGGGGCATATCAGCTTGCAACATCAGAGGGAGAACCACTATCTGAACCTGCTAACAACATGTAACTCCATAAGTATTATACTTAAGGAAATATCAAACAAAAAGAAAGAAATTGAAAAATGATTTAGATAAAAATATATCAAAAAAAAATTTTCAAAAAAGAAGAAGAAATAAATAGTAAAGAAAAATCTTTGGTCCCCTAGTGACAACCTGGCAAACAAGCACTTTGGGTAAGTATTGTGTTGAAAACCTGGAAAACATGCGTCATGCATAGCAAGTCATTGCTCCATAATCTATCATAACTCTATTTGAATTACATCCACATTCACGATGGATTTTCCATCCACTCACCATCAAACCCTTTTGTCCTTGTGCCCTAAGATTGGTCATTACTTATTATCTTTCCTTTGTGCAACCAATTTGAACATGTGTTAGTTTTTTTGTTTGGCCATTGTATATAGTTTGAGATATACTAGGAGAAATTCTCTTACCATGATCCATAGATGGAGTCATTCTCGCAACAAGGTCAGAGGATGAAACATGTACATAGAAAAATGTGCTAAAAAAATCCCTAAAAAGGAAAAATATCCTAAAAAATCCCTAAAATTGCAAAATGTCCTTCAAAAGTCCCAAAAATTACAAAATGTCTTGAAAAAAGATCAAAAATATCTAAATAATGTCTTGAAAAAAATATTAAAACATCTAAAAAATATCCTGAAAAAAGACCAAAACATTCGTAAAATGTCCTGAAAAATAAATCCAAAACCATTTTAAAAAGATGCTGAAGAAATCACAAAAACATTGAATACCGCAAAACCCTAAAAATTGAAAAACAATCAAAACCCCCAAAAAACACTTTTCAGTCCATCAATAAATTATCCCTTGCAACAAACAGATATTTCAGTAGACGCAAATGAAAAATACGTATAACATTGTGCTAACCAAATCACACGACAACAGATAAACTATCAATCAAGTTAGCAATCAGGCAGATCAATTTGTCATATCAATCAATGAATCAATCAACATTATCCAAACTATCAATTGTCTTATATAGGGTGGGGTATACTCGAAACCAAACTATGTCCATATTAAACGAGGTACTTCATTCCTTAAACCAAACATCATGATCATCCTATCAAACACAAACTATCAACTTTGACAACAAAGATCAGAATGGTTGTTGACTTGCTTGGTCTAGTGAGTCTTATTATTTGTTGACTTATCTTTAGTCATGTTCCTATGCTACTCAAGGATATCCACAAGTGATTAGAGTGGTTGGGATGGTTCATGATCTTTTTTTTTTGTCTTTTATTTGTGGGATGTTATCATGACGTTTTGAGTCAAGTATATTTTGGTTGTTTGTGTTGGTAGGTTCACTTCGTGACTATCACACATAGCTCAACCCTTAACATACACAAACATTTCAGGTTGGATTGAAACATTCCTTGTCTACAATATGTTTTTTTTTCTATAAAGGGATAGCAACATCACTTTGGCTTTACATGTCATGACACGTGTATCCACTTTCCATATCAAATAAAGCTCTCTACTGATAAAGTGTACTTATGAAAGCAAGGTTTCACCATTACTAATTGTTCATCTAATTTTTACCTTTTTCAATAAATCCTTCTTGACCTCTTGGTTTCATACTTTGATACACAAAAACAAGTGCATCCTACATCCATGACATGTTAAGACATAAACACCATAGGGCATTGTATATCATAATCATCCATCCAATGCATATCTAATCTAGTTATGCATTTACAAATTAGTATCATTAATCCATATATTACATAGCATCATTGCATATGATTATCATATCATAATCACATCATGGAATTACATAAGAAACATCACATAGAAACTAGTAACATACATATAAGAATTATCACATCAAAGTACATCATGCATATAATATAAACACATCATATAGTCTCATATAGAATTTACATCCCATATACACCATAAAAAGTATCAAAGTACAAAGATCATAGTGTCTCTATCAAATGGAGCTCGCAGGCTCGATATAATCTCAAAATGTGTCACTAATCACTGAAAATATCATTGGGTTCTCCCTCAATCCTCTTGAGCTCTATCCTATCCTGACGATGAAACTCCTTCTTGTCTCATTGGCCCTATCACCTCTGCATTGCTTTGTGTCCTTCGAGAATATGTCCTATTGCATGACCTGCTCTATTTTCAATATGGTGGTGCTCTCTTCTCTACTGGTACCATGCTCTCATACAAATCCCTCCAATATATAGGCTCCTTCCCCATCTCTCCTTACTCTAGTGCTACCTCACACATGCCACCATAAATGATACCCTGGATATACTCTCAAGTAGGCTCATCTTCTCTTTGTGCCCTAGCTAACACTGTGTCTCAAGAGGCTATGAATGAATCTCTCTTTGTTACTTATATATCTCTATCTTTTGCATACCTATCTCTGTTTGTTGCAAACCTATCCCTCTCTACCAATAGTGTATCCCTCTTTGCACTCAATTGATCCTTCTCCACTTTCAGCCTCTCCATACCTGAAATTAAAGATGTCTACTTAGCATCCCAAGTTGTCCTGGTCACCTAAAAAGATTCTACCTATCTCTCTAGCATTGTGATATGCTCTCTGTGATACCTCATATTTCCCTTCATAATCCTATCATCAAGGATATCCTCAACTTCAGCATTCATGGCTACATCCTACATAGGCTCATCCTGTGGCACCTATAGACACCTAAAATTAATTAAATTAATATTTAATTAACTTAAACTTTTTCACATAATTAATCAAATTAATTGCGTTAGTCTTCTTCCTTTTAAAATTAATGAAATCAAATTTCATTAATTTTATCACTATAGCTCTCATAATTAATTTACCAAAATTATTTATTTATTATTCTTCTAAAAACATTTCAACATTCATCATTTCTTCTAAACCCTGATTTGTTAATTAATCTTAATTAATTAACTAACCCTCTGATTCTTAAAAGTAACCCTCCTTAATCATATCATCTATCCTAATTAATCCTATCCTAATCATACTTATCATTTCCTCCAATTTTATATTCCTCCACTCATTCTCTCTCCTCATGTCACATCCTCCTAACTTTCCCACTTGCATTCTAATCCGTCATTAAGACACCTAATTTTTCTTCCTAATCACTTGCACATTCCTAATCACCTTGATTAGGGATGAATCAACTCCTTTCCATAAATGGTCTTTCTCATCTCACCCTCCAAACCTTAAATGCACCAACTTTGTCTCTTCCAAGGAATGTCAAATCCTTGCACATTCACATACCTCCTCTTCCCAAGGAATTTTTAATTCCTTTATCCATTTATTATTCCCACACAATATTCTATTTGGGAATTGTTAATCCCTCCTCCCTTCCCCCAAGTAATTTTATATTCCTTTTTATCTTCCCAATGTACTTAGGGAACTCTTCCCCATGCACTTATGGGGTGTGGAGACAAGATATGACTTTATGGCATATCTCTTAGATTTCCCACCTTGTCTTCTCAATCCTCTTCCACTTTCTTTCAATGGTAGCCCTCCATTTCAAATCAATCTTGGCTCTCCATTTTGGCCCCCTCTAGTCCATAAATTGGAGTCTCCTCTCCTCACAAATCATCCAACTTTTGAGTATTCTTAGGTTGCTACATTGATATTCAAATACATCCATTGCATCCTTACTATGCCAAAATATTGCCATAGCCAATCCATCATCCATCACACTTAGTCAATATCCTTTATCAAATATTGTTGTGTAGTGGAGAGCAATCCACGTGTCCCCTATCCAAAGAGAAAATCAAGTGCAGCACGTGGGCACACTCTACTTCATCAAGCTCAATTGGAGGAAGAAGTGAGTAATCAAAGTATAATGGTTGATTTGGGCATTTGAATGCTTTGTTTGTGTTTTGATTTGATTTGTGCACTAACCATTAGGCTTAGATTTTTCCCCTTTTCAGAACCTATACATCATTGGTATGATCCATCAATATTGGGATAGCACCATGATCTCCTCCATCCTCCTCATCTTCATCCTCGTCCTCCTCATCCTCATCCTCATCTAACTCCTTGTCTATATCATCATGTCCTCTCCTCTGACCCCCTCATGGTGTCCCCTCAGAATTGGAATCTCTCTATCTATCAAAGGAACTAGCCTATGCTCTATGAACCACCTATCATAAGTCATTGTCGTGCCTACATCTATATCATCTAGACCTACACTTCACTGCCTAGGTTGTAACTACTCAAACTATGTATATGCTAGATGAGGTTTGATGACTGGTCCCTAATTTCCAACTTTTATGTTGGACTGCACATAATATGCCATACCTATCGAGACATCATATCACTCCCCAAACTATCTCCATACGCTCTCTAGCAACTAAACCTCAATGATCATCTAATAGTCCGACCTATTAGGTATCTCTCTTGTCTACAGTAAGGGAGATTCTCATCATCATTGGACCAACCAGGGCAATCTCTATATGGTCTCCATATAAAACCTTTGGGGCATTCTATCTCATGTCTCCAATACAATATATATCCTAATGGTCCCTACAACAATGGCCCATCATAGCAATACACATACGATAACCCTTGGTCATACCTACCTATCTAAAATAGGTTGACACACTACTATATTCTCAAAATCCCACATGTGTAGCAGTTTCAGTCTACAACTAATAGTCAAATCCCTCCTATATGTCACTTGATGCAGATGGAAATACAATATGCCAAACATGCATGATCCCCACATGAACATTGTCCCATCCATGACCATGCATTCTATAACTCGGCCCCATCCTATAGGGAATCCATGTCCTCTCCTATATGGTGCTACCAAGCCCGCTATCACTTCTCTAATGATGGTCACTATCCTTGAATGCTAAGTTTCCATCATCTCCCATCCAATCTCATAATGCACAATGCATAAGTCATCCATGTCCATCTCAAAAACTTGACTAAGAGCCTCTCTCGCTATCAAAGGCTCGTATACAGCTAGCTCACCTTGAATGAGAATCCTTAATACATGTCACACCTCCTCCAATGCGATCATCGCCTCTCCCATAGGTAGATGGAATGAACATGTCTCTGAGTGCCACTTCTCAGCTAATGTTTTGATAAGTTCCCTATTTTCCCTTATCTCAAGCATATATGTGATATGATGCAATTCTAAATGTAAGAGGCAATCCCTCTAGCATCCCCTCAACTGATGGCGCAAGGAGATGCATGTAAGATGACTCTCTCAATTCTATAATGGAGGAAGATCAACCGAAAAGGCAATGGAAAAAAATTGTGTTAACCCTAAGCATATCAAGCACATCCTATTAAGCCAAGCAACGATGTGTGTACAAAAACCCTAATTGCATACCTTAACTACAAACCCTAACTAAGCACCTCAATTGAGCTCTTGAGCACTATGCTAGGTCATTTTTCAAACCAAAGTCAAACCCTACCAAAAACCCTAGTCAATTGTGTAGTTTGACCGAGTGAAATGCATAATTTCCCCTCCCAATTATGTAGTTTTGGCTCTCAATTGTGCTATTATGAGCCCCAGTTGTGCATTTTCAAGCTCCAGTTGTGTAACTTCATCCTCCAACTGTATAGTACCTCAATAAAATGCATAGAAAACATAGTCAATTACATAGATCTAACCCTAACCCCCAACGTGCATCAAAAAATAAAGAAAATTAACCTAGAAAAGCATGCTCAAATAAGAAATTGACAAGTGGGCATCAGGGCACCTACCTCTGTTTTGTGCCCTCTGGTGGCAAGTAGCTCCGCACGTTCTCACCATGATGATTTTCCCTCAGAATTTGCACCATCCTTGCCAAGCCTTCCTTGCTCCAAAGCTCCAATTCTTCCAAATGAGAGAGTGAAAATGAGGTCGTTTCACCCTCCCACCCCCTTTTATAGCCCTCTAGACTACCTAGATGGGTGTGCATTCTCTCCACTTTATATTGTTCACAATATTTTTCACCTTCTTGATGTTGTATATTTTGTATTTGAACTCTCATTTCACTTCCATTCACCATATTGGACTCTTGGCATCATTGTCGACAAATTGATCTTTTTTCCAAATTTTTCAATCAACTTTTTGAGGGGGCACTCTTATAACATGTTATGCCTGGGGCATATTTTAATGTGATTTTCTCGATTTTTCTTTGAAATAATGCTCTAAATTGTATTGTTTCAAAGAGGGGCAAAATGTAGACACTTATAGATGGTCAACACTTGCATCTCCTATTTTTAACATATCGTGTGCATAGTCTTTACTATTCATTGATCCTCTCTCATTTCTTCTCTCCCAAAACCTATCCCAATGATGTCATTTTATCCTCATTTTGATCCCATGATATCAATTTGTCTCAAAACTTGTCCTAGTGATATCAATTTGCTCCCATTTCAGTTTATGATATGATTTTCTCCAAAACCTGTCCCAATGACATCATTTCATCCCAATTTCGATCCTATGACATCATTTTGACCCAATTTCATGTCCTCTAATGTCATTTCATCCCCATTTCATTTCCTTTGACCTACTTTGACCCAATTCTCCCAATTCTTCCCATTTTCTTCCCATTTCTTCCTGATTCTTCTCAATTTCACCCTTTGACTCAATTTGATGAAATTGAGGTCTCTGGAAATCAATTTGACTTATTTGCCTCCTAGGTTTAATTAATTAAGCCCCCTTTCCTACTATATATTCTTCTAAAAATAAATAAATAAATTTAATATCTATTTATTTATCCCTTCTACCTATTAATTAAATAAATTCATTTTATTTAATTACATAATTGATAAATATGAATAATAAATTAATAAATTGTATTTATTAATTTATCATATTTGTCTTCTTCTTAAATGGAGACAATTAATAAACTTTTTTTATTAATTCTCCATAATATCCACTTTTTATGAGGAGATCATTAATAAATGTTATTTATTAATTCCTCCTATTTATCCTCTCATATGGAGATAAATAATAATTTATAATTATTAAATTTCCTTAATATCTTCTAACCTACTAATTTGATCCTCATGTGGAGATAATTAATGATTTTATTTATTAATTCTTCATAATATCTCCTCATCAACTTTTTCCATTTTTGCCCATCCCCTAAATGGTAGCTTTGCGGTGCACTTGATCATGTCCATTCAATTTCTCAAAAATCAATTCGATCTCGGTCGTTCATCGAAATCCGTATTTCTATAAAATGAGGACTCATTCTTCATTCAGGATCATCGAATTTTCTCGTCATTATTTTGTCCAGTTAGTTTTCAAAAAATAGGATTGTTATTCTGTTCAAATAATCTTAGAATCACAATTCTAGTATTATTGCTACCATATCCCTTTCTTTCATCCACATTTGTGCATCTTACATTTTGAGAGTGGCATATCTATATTAGAGAAGAAAGGAGAAGCAACGGAGTTTTATTGAAGGAGTATAGAAATGATGGTTTAATTCATGTTTTTTTTTTATGCTTCATTTTGATAATTTTGTTGTTTAGATTAGGTAGTTCAGCATGTTGTTTAAGTTTTCATGTTTTGCTTAGTTTAACATCATGCTCGTTCATCCCCGATTTACTACTCGACATTCTAGTGAACTTGATGTGAATCACATCCAAAATTTCCTGATATACTTTCCTAGTCAATTTTAATCTTTTGTAGTGTCTTTCCTCTCTTTCTTGAGTTTTTATTTCTTTCCTTTCACCGGTATTCATGCTCATTTCTTCAAAAATCAATTCTCTAGACTATCTTTTGTTCTTATTCTTTCCTTTTGCCATAGTACTTGGATTTGGTATTCTCCATTTGTTCATATATGTCTTCTTTTTCTCAAAAACTTGAATAGTCACACCTTTTCAAGGCTTCTTTTGGATCCCACTCCTTTCCAATTTTCATCCTTTAATTTCTTACCCACTCTTATAGAGGTGGCACTTACGATCTAGTACAAATCAATTTTCAACCACTTTGACTTGCTTTCTTCTAAATTTGTTTCCTCATTGTTCACTCCATGGTCTCAATAATGGATCCAATGTTAGTACGAGGAAAGGGGAAACTACAATTTGGAGATCTATACCCCATATAGATATTATTGTAGTCCTTATACCCCAGAGGACACAATAAGGGAAATTAGCATATGCAAAAGTAAACAAAGATAATAAACCATTCAATCCTCAACATCTATAAATAACAATCATAACATATATATGTTGACCAACAAAAACATGATTATCTTATATTGTCAATCCCAAAATGGATCACGCATTACATGTTCTAAATATCAGTCTCTATTCTCTTCTATCTCATCTATCTCTCAAATATCCTTTATCTATCTTCTACATGTATATATCTTCTAAATATTCATTACAATGCTATTATATATAATTCCCAAGATGGGATAAAACTCCTATAGTTGGCTAGAGGCCTATTTCTATACCACAGACCATATCTTGTAGCCAGAGTCGACTCTATTCTTGGTCCTCTACCCTATCAATAGTTAGTCCATTGACATACATTATATCATAATCATTAATAAAAATATTAATCATTATAATTCTCTTATCATTAATGAAAAAATTAAAATTACATTATATTCATATCTAAACAATAGTTTGAAGTAAAATAATCCTTGCATGCATGATTAAACATATATTAACGTAAAATTTAAAAGTGATTAAAATCCAAAATTTGGAGTATGACACTATTTATGCTCCTAACCTTGCCAAATAAAACATTGAGTTATGGATCTAGATGTCTAATAACCTTCCTACTATTGATTGGATATTAGGGGGAGATTTTATTATAGCTAAACATTCCTATGATCATAATTGGTCTAAATAATTTAATCTCAATTGTAAAGAATTTAATAGTTGATTATTCTGTTAAAACTCCTTGGGAGTAGTAGATCTAATTTAAGGTTAATTTTCCATTACATCTACCAATTGGTTCACAGGTGGTCCAACTATAGAATAGGAGAGGACAATGAATTCAATGGGTTGGACAAATTCTACATATCCCCTGTCTTGCCTTTGGTCTTTGATTCAGTGGGGTTGTGTGTTCAGGTGGACTTATCCTCTACACTTTCAAATCATTATCCCATTGTTTGTAACATAATTTTTTCTCAAACCCTAAACATTAACAATTGCCTCCCCTTCAAACTCAATGTCTCTCATTTAATAAATCATGTTTGGTTAGTCATGCTTAGAAGGATTTGGAAGTCTATTACAAAACTAGATAAAGGGGAGTCTTGGACTGATTGGAGGTTTGATTCCATCACTTAATGTACTAACTATGTCTCTCATTTAAGAAATCATGTTTGGTTAGTCATGCTTAGAAGGATTTGGAAGTCTATTACAAAACTAGATAAAGGGGAGTCTTGGATTGATTGGAGGTTTGATGCCATCACTTAATGTACTAGTTTTATATTTTCATTTGACATACGTAAATGCAAGGAAAAATACTTTCAAATAAAAATTGTTTGAGCAAGGAAACTTCTTAATGATGATATTAACAATGTTAAAATTCAATCTTCCATTATTGATATAGAATCTCAACTTCACAAAATTGATAATTACATAGGACACGGGCTCAAGTCAAATCTATACTTCACCATATAAGAGAAGAAAACAAAGACACTAAATATATATTTTAACTATCTCAACTATACACATAAAAAACAAATAATTGGTATGATAAGGGATGAATATAAAGTTCTTCAGTCCAACCCTTTTGATATATGAAATTTTTTAAAAATATTTTAGGAAAATATTTTTAAAGATGAACATTGGTAGGATATTCAACAAAATATTGAGCCATAATGTCAAAGATTACATTCCTAATAGAATAATTTTTTATACAGTCATTATCTAGAAAAATTTATATCATTGGAAGAGATGGTAATGCTCTTTTCTCTATGACACCTTACAAAAGTCTAAACAATGATAGACTTTCTATGGAATTCTATCAAGCTATGTGGTCGCACATCAATGAGGATTTTTATTATTAATAGTTGGAGGCTATTAAGAAAGTGTCCTTAGGTCCTACTATTAATGAAAATATAATTAGACTTCTCTAAGGAAAAAAGGAAGATACCATCTCCAATTTGCATCCTATCACAATGCTTAATGCTTCCTATGAAATGATAGCAAAAGTCTTCGCTATCAGGTCTGGTAGCAGAAGGAATTGTTAGATTTGAGCAAGAAGGATTTATTTTTGGTAGATTTATTCTTTATAGTCTCATGTTAGCCTAGGAGACTGGTGAATGGGCCCAAAATACAAGCCAAAATGCTATTTTAGTCAAACTAGATTTTGATAAGGCTTATGACAAAATTTGCTAGATTTTTATTCTTAAAATGCTTCAATTGTTGGGATTCAAACATAAGTTTTGAGTCCATGTTCAAATCTTGTTTCAATATTCTAATACCCTAATTACTAATAATAACATAATGACATAACCATTTCCTTTATAGAGATCTATCCAACAAGTTTGTCCCTTAGCTCCATATCTCTATGTCCTTATGGCTAATGTTATAACTAACTAACTTTAATATTGTGTAGACATGTAAATTTGTCTATTAATTAAATGAATATTAGATATTTATTTAATGACTAAATATTCCTCTATTAAATAAATTGACGCTTTATTAATTCACCTAATCCTATTTTACCATTCTAGTTAAATAAATTTAATTAATTTATTTAATTACTAACTATAGTCCAAGTTAGTAATTAAAACCTTCTTTTGCCTTAATAAAAAACTATAGCCCAAGTTATTAAATAAATCTAATTTGTTTAATTCACCCCCCTTATTCCTATTTAAATAAATTTAACATTTATTTAAAAATCCAATCCCCAAAATCAAATCCTCTTTTTAAATAAATTAATATTTATTTAAAAATAACTCATCCACTTGCATTATCCTACAAATGCAAGTTGCACATTTAAATAGAACTTTATTTAAATAAAATCCTATTTACCCACACCCACCTCTTTCTATATTCTTCTAGAATTCTCTGAACCCCTTCTAGACTCTTCTAACCCCTTCTAATTTAGCCTAATCCCTCTTCTAATTATTTGCACAATCCTAATCCAAGATTATCCCTCAACCCATCATCTCACCCATTTAAGACTCTTACAGAGTCATCAATGCTTCCCTTCTCCAACACTCCAACCCACATGGGTCTTGACCCTTTGGTCAAAGCTTAACCATGGGTAAACTTTGCACAACAATTTACCAATTGGATAATAACCTTACCCTTGGATAATAGCTTTATCTAATAACCCAACCCACATGAGGTTTTGATTAAGAAAAAACAGGTATCTGAAAGGTACCCGAACCTTTTACAAGCCAGGAAAACAGAAATGCTAAAAAAGTGCTTGATCACTTTAAAAAATCAAAATGAAGCCACCAGAAGGGCACAACTTAGTACATCATTACATAAAACTTAGAACAGATAGCAAAAGGAAAGTAAAAGACAGCAAAGAGACAAAACCAAGGATGGCAACTGGAGCTAAGTACTATTCAGAATCACCTCAGCTTGAACAACCATTTGTTTCATGTTGTTCGCTGAGGTCTTCATATCCTCCAGCTCACAACCATCGATGTAGACCTTATTCTTTGTGTTGGATTTGGTCCTCCTTTCATGACCCTTCTTGTTCACCTTCTCTTTATCACCATCCTTCTCTACATTATTCTCAAACTTGTTGATAAAGATGTTCATGTTGTCCACCGAAGATTTAAGGATTTGGAAATTTTGATCAGCAAGCTGCTTAACATTGTGCTCCAGCTTGCCAATTCTTCTACCAAAATCTTTCAGTTTGCTGTCCATTTCCTTTCTATCTCCCATATCATTGACCTTTTTCTCTGTGGCTAAGATTTTTCCAACCATACATTCAATAGCTTGCGCATTATGTAGAACGACCACTAACTCTTTAACATGCTCCGCCAAGGGCTTGTCACCAACTATAATTCTTGCAATGGCCTGTGTATCAGTTTTCAAACTATTAATATCCTTCACCAAAGTAGTAATGGTCTCACAGAAAGCCTTAATGGTATTTTTGTCACCACTATCACTTTGACCCCCTTTTTCCTCGTTATGCAAACTAGTGGTATTCACAGTCTCCATGGTTTCCAAATTATCCTTAACTGGGTTACCCTCCCCTTCTTTGTCCTGACTATCAATCCTCTTATTATCATCATCCTCCTCCTTAGACTCAACTAGAGCATAATTGAGATCAGAATTGCTACCCTTTTTAGTGTTCTTTTTCTGAGCCTTCTTTCTAGGGGCTTTCCCTTTCCTCTTTTTAACAGGTTTTTCCTCAAGGGAATCAGTTTCAGAGTCCGACATTTCAGATTCCACAATAATCCTCCTCTTCTTGGCCCTAATCCTCCCTTTTTTGCTAGTTTCTTCCGGCTCTCCCTCGGTCTCAAAATCAAAGTTGAAACCACTATCCTTACTTTTCGTAGTCTCATCTCTGGCATTTTTGCCTTTGATAGGCTTTTCAATGCACTTCCCCTTTAGCATTTTATAAACTAGGACCATAAGCCCCTGGTGGAGGGCATGATCGCCTTTAGGGTCCTTCTAGATCTCCTTTATAGTATTATCCATTGAATAGGACAAGTAATAGGGAAGGCTAACCCTTTCTCCATGACGAAAATGGTTAAGAAGGACGAAATGATGCCCATAAGCCCTGGTAAACCTACCATCTAAGGTAATATACTTAATAGAAGCAAATAAGACAAACCTCCATGGCCTACAAATTCTCTTCGGGGAGTGGTAGGAGTTGTCAATTTTGATCATCTTTCTTCTCTCACCATCCATAACAGGAAACTTGTCTGCAGCTTTATCTGATATCCCTCTATCCCTGTAAAATTTCATACCCTCGGTCATTATCCCCGTGGCCTCAGCGATAACCTCTTTGTCTACATTCATCATATGTGATCCAATCAGAACTTTTCCATTTTTCCAGTTCTTGATGAAGTAGCTGGTAATTGTGGGGTCCTTCCCATTTAGTCGTTCCATGAAAACATTGAGACCCCCCTGCTGAAGGATACTCTAGACTTCTTCCTTCTTTCTCCATTCAGAGCAAGAAGCAGGTTCAAATCTCTTCTTGTTTCCTCCCATTTTTCCAGCACCTTCCTTGCAATGCCTTCTCTCATTTTGATAACTTTTCATCTGGTTTATGTGGTTATTCTATAAGAGCACCCATAATTCGTGCAAAATAATGATGATATGACACCTATTTAATAGCTCATTATCTTCAAGCAAGCTCTACATCAAAAAAGGCGGAAAGGTCATTAGAAATAATGATTAAAAGTACCACGTTGCCTTGTATAGCTTCGGTCCTGATTGAGCAAGGATTTCATTTCACTTGCAATCTCCATTTCACCATAACTAGTGATGATGTCTCCCGATTGACAAGCCAGGTTGGCTGCCCAATCAGCGCATGAGTTGGCCTCCCTATAAACATGTGTAAAAACACACATTTCAAACTCTTCGCTGATTTTCCTAGTTGCTTTAATAGCATTACTAATCAACCATGATGGCGGGAATTTCATATTTAAACAATTGATAATGTTTAAGGAGTCTCCTTCACACCAAACTTTAGTGCATTTGGCTTCTTTGGCAAGGATAATCCCATGATAAGCCGCCATGGCTTTAGCAACATGGTTGGTTTATTTTCCTATAGGAATACATTTTATGATTTTACATATTCCCCATTCATCCCTTAGGACCACTCCACATCCTGCAACCCCCGGGTTTCCCTTAGAGGCCCCATCAAAATTGATTTTCATCCATCCCCTAGGCGGACTGGTCCATATCACTCCCTCTCTAGGGTTACTCTGGATACTCTCTTGAGCTCTTAATCTCCATTTCTTATAGACAATTTGATCCTCCTTAGTGTTAGGATTATCAATACCACCTATAATATTCATATTTTCCACTATGCTTCTTATTTTTTCAAACACAATGTTAGCCTTAGTATTCTTTTCCCTGAAAATTCTATCATTTCTCTCTTTCCATATACCCCAGCACATGTGTGGTAAAGCAATTTTCTATAGTAAGGTAGTGGTTCTATTTTTTGAAGGATGATGCCATGACTTGAAAATATCCTGAATCGAGTTGGGGCAGCTCCAACTGATATTGAATTGATCCAGACAACTTCCCCAAACATCAGCTGAGAAGGGGAAATGAAAGAGCATATGATTTATTGTTTCCTCATTCTACTTATAGAGAGTATAGAAACTTGGTATGTTGATATCTCTTTTTCTTATATTCTCTGTAGTAAGAATTTTGTCTTGGAGGGCTATCCAAAATAAAATGTTGATCTTGGGGGTAAGGCCTTTCATCCATGCTTTAGCCCAACAAGGACTTTCTATGTTATTGTACTGTTGATGATAAAGAGATGCCACAGTAAAAGTACCACTAGCTGTGAGTTTCCAAATTAACTGGTCTTCTTCTTCAATCATCACCATTGAGTTCATGACTTTGTTCAAACTACCCAAAGACTGATCCACTTGAGATAAGTCTTTCCACTGTCCATCTTTCCAGTAATCCTCCACCTTGGTTCCAAATCTTTCCTTGCATTGGTTCTGATATCTGTTCCACTCAGGGTTTTCATTTAAAGGGATCTCCAAAAGCCAAGGGTCCTCCCAGAACTGAATAAGATTCCCTTTCCCCAACTTCCATTTTGTAGCTTTGATAATTAAGTCTCTAGTCCTAGAGATATTTTTCCAAATATTGGATCCAATTAGGATAATCTCCGCTTTGAGGAAACTTTGAAGATTTGGACATTGGCTTTTATATTTGTTGTCCCATATTTTTTTCCACTCTCCTTGATTTCTATATCCTCTCCAAATTTGCTTGGCCATAAGGTATTCATTTATGTCTCTTATTCTTCTAAGGCCCAGACCGCCTTTATTCATAGGCTTACAGACCTTCTCCCAAGCAATTAAGTTTATTCTCTTCTTCTCCTCAACCCCTATCCATAAAAAAGGATCTCTGTATTTTTTCAATGGCCTCAGCATACTTAGTTGGAATCCTAAATAGACTGATGGCATAGAGAGGGATACTTTGAAGAGTGGTTTTTAGCATTTGAACCTTACCTTCTTGACTAAGTAGAGCTCCCTTCCATCCAGACAGCTTTCTATGGATTTTATCCACCAAGGCTCCCCAAAAGGTATCAAGGAGCTTGACCTAAACTGAGCCCCAGATAAGAGGTAGGCAAGCTACCAATTTGGCCACCCAGAATGTTACTAATTTTAATCCTCCTTCTCTCCGGGGTATTGATAAAATAAACAAAGCTTTTAGACCAATTTATAAGCTGACCAGTAGCCTCCCCATAGTTATCCAAAGCCTTATTTAGTCTTCTAGCGTCCTTCACAGTGGCTTTTCCCATTATTATAGAATCATCAACAAACTACTGATGAGAGCATATTTGATTTGTCGAAGAAGGATTCAAACCACAAAACTCCCTTTTCTCAACCAGTTTTCCAATACATCTCCCCAAACATTCCACCATGATGATAAAGATCACTGGAGATAGGGGGTCCCCCTGCCTGAGACCTCTTGAGGCTTTAAAGAAAGGAGAGGAGGAGCCATTCATTAACACAGAGAAAGTAGCCGAAGAAACAAGTTGCCTGATAAGGACAACACTCCTAGGATTAAAACCAAAAGTGGAAAGAACATCCATCATAAAATCCCAATCCACTCTATCATAGGCTTTAGAAAGGTCAAGTTTCAGAAAAAACCATCTTTTTTAGAGAAGGCTAGAGAGTGGATGTTTTCATGAACAGAGATGATAGAGTCCAAAATTTGCCTTCCCCAGACAAAACCACTTTGCTGAGGTGATACAATGGAAGGAAGCAATTTGAGAATTCTAGAGGTAAGGAC
The DNA here is from genome assembly GCF_030272615.1 of Cryptomeria japonica. Taxonomy (NCBI): domain Eukaryota; kingdom Viridiplantae; phylum Streptophyta; class Pinopsida; order Cupressales; family Cupressaceae; genus Cryptomeria; species Cryptomeria japonica. Next base: position 319,144,230 of record NC_081409.1, on the reverse strand, counting down.
CTTAGAGATAATCTTGTAGAGAGAGTTGCATAAGCTTATAGGTCTGAAAAGATCCATTGAATCTGCCCCCATCTTTTTGGGTATAAGAGCTATAAAAGTACCATTAACTTCTTTCAAAAGTTTTCTAGCACCAAAAAACTCTTTCACAACTCTGGTAACATCATCTCCAATAATATGCCAGTACATTTGGAAGAAGAACATGGGAAAGCCATATGAACCTGAGGCTTTGCTACCCTCAAAGGACTTGACAATTGTCAGGATTTCATCATGGGAGGGAATGGCAGTTAAACGATCATTGTGATCTTCCCCCAAAATGGTAGGTATACTATCCAGAAGTTCCCTTTGGGCCTGTATATTCAAATTCTAATCCTTAGCAAGTAAATTAGAGAAAAAATCCATAGCAGCCTTGCTCATGGAATCATCATCTTCAACACATCTGCCATTCACTTTAATCTGTATAATTCTATTTATGGTCTTATGTCTAAGGGTGGACATATGGAAGTATTTAGTGTTCCTATCCCCCTCCTTTAACCAGACATTTCTCGATCTTTGTTTCCAGTAGGTTTCCTCTTTAGCTATTATTTCATGATATCTGATCAAAATAGCATCTTCAGTGTTTCTAGACATATAGGTATAACCATTGTGTTGTATCTCATCCTGGATTTCCTTGAGTTCTAAGAGGGTTGTTTCTTTTGAGGTAAAGATGTTCCCAAAGCAATCCTTATTCCACTTCTTGACATTATCTTTAACATTCTTCAGCTTTTTGACCACTTTATACATGGCATTGCCTTCAATACTGACCTGCCACCAGTCCTTAATCTTACTTTCCAAATCCGGGTGTCTAGTCCACGTTTTTTCAAATCTATAAGGGAAATGTCTCCTTCTATTCTTTACTTCAGCCATTAAGGTTATAGGGTAATGATCTGATCCTGCCCTTATGTGAGAAGATAAAGAACAATCATGAAGATTAAACCAATCTAAGGAAAGAAGAGCTCTATCCAGTCTAACCTGAATCAAATTCTCACCACTTCTTCGATTAGTCCAGGTGTATTTGACTCCTTGCAACTACAGATCATGAATGGTATTATTGTTTATAAAGTCCATTAGGTCCAATATGCTATCTAGATTAGCATGACTCCCTCCCTTTTTCTCATTTTCCTTCAAGGGAGTGTTGAAATTTTCCATAATTATCCAACTGTCCTCAGCAAACCTTCTTCTTAGCCTAGTAAGATATCTTCACATCTCACTTCGTCCAGTCTTAGTGTTAGGAGCATAAACATTAGTTAGGACCCATGTAGTGCAATTCTGAATGTGCTTAAATCTAATATAGGCCAGATTGTTGTCCTGAATTAATACCTCTCCTTCTATATTGTTTTTGTTCCAGAATGTAACAATTCCTCCCGAGGCACCTTCTGAACAACCTCCGCTGACTCCTCCATTTTTGAAAATATTCAGACTTTCAACTTTATCTTTCACCATCTTAGTTTTTTGAATCAAAAAAATATCAGGGTTTTTGTCTCTAATCATGTTTCTAACTAAATTATGTTTGTGAGGACTATTAAGTCCCCTAATATTCCAGGAGCTGTTTTTCATGGATTTTTAGAAATACCTACCTCAAAGATGGTTCTTTGGGTACCATCTGCTAAATTCTTGCTTGTTTCCAATGTTCTTTTTTTGGCATTTGAGTGTCTTCCTGGAGAAGTGTGTTGCACTCCCACATCACCAAGCCTGCTTCTATTATTTCTAGTCAGCGTACTATTTACTGGGTTATTGTTATTCTTTTTTTTTGGCTTGTTCTTTCTTTTATCCTCTGCTACTTCTTCGTCCTCCTGCTTTGTTTCATTCTTCCCCGGTGCCTTTTTTATGTCCTCTTCATCTCCCCATTTTAGATCTTGTTCCTCCAAATAGGCCAGCTTTCCCTTTGCTGGGGTGGTTAATGAGATTTCCGATAGCCCTTGGCCCAAAATGGTATCAGGTTGGGCCTCTTGGAACCAGTCTGTTTCTTTATCTTGATCTTGAGATTTTGAGACAAGGTTGAAGTTATCTCCTTCCTCTTTATTATCTATAGGTTGTTTATATGCTTTCTCTACCTTTGTCTTGTCCTCTTTCTGATCCTCTTGCTAAATGTTGTCTTTTTCTTTGTGTACTAAGTCCTTAACACCCTGTTCCAACATCTGAGTCTTTAGTTCATTACCCACTTCACTAGTGATTTCTTCCTCCACCCTTACTATTTGGGACTACTTCTCCTGATTAGGATCATTGGAATCTCGAGCTTTTAGTGGCTTGTCCACTTTTTTCCAAACCTTAGTTTGGATATGGGGTTTATCCTCTATAGATGGAAATTTTTTAACCCAGTGTCCGACTTTTTTACAATGAAAATAGGCAAAGGAGATTGTTTCATAAATAATATTCTGCTTCCACTTCCCCAGTTTTGATTCTATCTCTATTTCCTCTAGCAAGTTCATCTCAAGTCCAACTCCAACACAAATCCTTGCATAGATCAGCCTTCTTCTAGAAGTCATGATTTGATCAATGGCGATAAGCTCCCCAAAGGTATTGGCAATTCCTGCAAAAAAGTCTTCCTCCCAGAATTCCATTGGGAGCCTAGGGAGTTTGACCCACACTGGGACTTGGGCAAAAACATTCTTTCCTTTCGCTACATTAGGGTACCACTTCTGGATGTACATGATGTATTTGCCTATTGCCCAAGACCCACTACATACAATGTTTCTTCTATCCTCATCACAAGAAAAGGAGAAGGATAGATAGCCTTTGTTCATTGCTACCACATCAACCTGACCTTTCAGGTTCCACTTTCTTTTGACAAATCCATGAACTATTTCTATGTTAGGTCTAGATCCAAAGAAATAACCAATCAAAGTGTTTTCCATTCCAGTGATGTTTTGATCAATGATTTGGTCAGGAACAATGATAGCAAACTTGCCCTGAGACACATTTGAGGATTTTTTAATAGGAGGCAATGAGGACTTACCTTTGGGCTCCACCCCAAACAATGAGGACCACTTACATGTTTGTCCATTGGGTCCCCCTTTAGTGTCCGTTGACAAAAGAACCTTTTTCGGATGATCTTTACCTTCCATCGTGTTCTCTAAAACACAAGTCATTTGTTGTCCTTGGGCTCCTTCCGAGTTGTCGTCTTCTATTTTTGAAGTTTGAACCTGCCCTTTCCTGTTCTCTATTGCTAACTGCTCTTCACGTGGAGTTGTTCCTCCCCTTGGGTCCCCCAAGTTCACGGGATTATCGGGGTCCTTACCATCTGAACCTTCTCCTTCAGTAAGAATCTCTGAATCATCTGTTGTATGTTGTCCTGATGTCGATCCAGAATTCCCGCTCGAATTTGAATCTTGGAAGCGCCCGCCTTCCATTCTTTGGAACTGCCTGCCATTATAGGAGTTGCGCTAGTTACCCTCATTTCTTCTCAAGCATTAAATGCTCTTTCCCTCTCCTCTCAAGCCATCTCATAGTGATACTTGTCATCATGGGATTGGGTTTAAAGCCATCACATGGATCATGAATCATTCAATCTTATCCCTTCACAAGCCCTTTCAATCCTGACCATCCAATCCTTTATTTTTCCTATAAATAGAGCCTCATTCCTCAAGAAAAAGAGGAATAATTTTGAGAATTGTTACTATACTTGTATAGACACTAACACTTAATCTTTTTCATGGTAATCTTGTTGTAGGCATTTGCATAGGAATAGGAAGTTTATTTCATTCAACCATTTGAATCTCCATTGGCATCCATGGTTTAGTGTTAAAGCTAAGAGCTAAATATACTCATTTGGATCTTGGGGAGGAGAGAGACAAGGGAGAGGCAACAAAAGGCATCATAGGAGCATCTAAGGTAGACTCCTCTTCATTCTCTTCTTTTATCTTGCTTTCTTTGCATTCTTTTTAATCTTTCTTGATATGTATGTGAAGGATTTTGTTTCATTTGTTTTAGTTTTGGTTGGAAACTAACACACTAACATTTGAATCTTGTTTTAGGCTTGTGTCCCCTTTCATGTGCATCACTGTGGTGATGGCAGTTTGTTATTTTTTTTAAATTCTGAAAAAGATATATCTAATACTATGATATATTGGAGTTGTATTGTGTCATCTTAGGATCTAAACTTGCTCATGATAAAACTAAATTCTTGATGTTTCTCTTATCACTTAGACCTACACCCTTTGCTAAGCTCTCAACTAAGCAAGCTTGTGCGACATGGGAGCATTCTCAGACTGTGCATAACCTATAGTGAGAGTGGACCTCCAAAGAAAAGACTTTGCAGAGAAAAGAGTAAGGATGAACAACATGTAAATGAAATCTAATCCTAAAGGTGAAGCACCAAATGATTTATGAATTTTACACAAAATAAAAGTAACAAAAGTTTACTCCTGAACAACTCAAAACCGATAAACTTTGCATAAATAATTTATAAGGAGGCTAAATACTCACAATCCTAGTAGGAGAAAGCATGTTTTTCTCACAACTTGAGACTGGTTATATTTTTTACACAACTTCTAACCTACAAATGTATATGTAATTCTAGATAAAGGTACAATTATGAGACAATTATAAAGATTAAGATATCACATGAAATTGCATCAATCACTAAGTACACAATTTCTATAAAAGAGAAGGATAACATTGTTCTATTACTGACAAAAGATGTTACAATGTTGTGTAAATATCTAAAATTTGAGTTACAAAATATATCCCTTTTGCTAAAAAAAACCCTCTCTGAAATTATAATTAACAAGAAAATAAATAATAAAAACTAACTTGATCAAAAATAAAGTTAACACCATACTTATGCTTTTCAAATGGCTACATGAAAATAACAACAAGATTGTTTGGGTCAAATGCCTCCAAAAAGTGTAAAATATAGCAATGAGATCTTCTCCAAAAGAGCTCCAAAGTGTTGAAAAGGTCAACTTTTACCATGTCAAACATGATGACTCCTTGAAAAATGCATTAATCTTCTCAAACTAACTCATAAAGAGTCCCTAGATACCCTCCACTTGTTGGACAAGTTGTTCAAATTTTCCTATATCTCCTCACACTCATAAATTTTTTAACTCCATCCCTTTACTAAAAAATAAAGGCAAATGCAATAACCTTATACCATAAATAAGACCAATTGCTTCTCTTTTGAATTACAAAAATAATATTCGCTAAGTGTTATACAACATTATTTCAGACAAAGACACAAAAATAAAAGAAAAATCCAAGGGATGCGGGAAATTGCTTGAATGAGAATAAAATAAAAACAAATCCATAAAATTCCTTGTCAAAAGGTAATACTTAGGGTAAAAACCCTAAATAATATTCCATCTTCATTCATCATTTTTTTTTGTGCTTCCTCTGGAAGCTTTGTTGTCTCCTTAGGGTTTCCTCTAGACTTTGTCTATAGAGATTTTCATGGCATTCTCAGGCAAATTATCAACCTCCTACAACATTGGTAATCTTATAACAAATTCATTCTATAATTTCTTGAATTTTATAGGCTCGAGCCCAATCTTTCTTGGCCAAAAAATGATGAAGTCTTGTTCATTTACTTTGTCTATAACTTACATGCATTTTTTGAATGTATTTTTTTGTGCTTATGGCAAATAGATTGTCTTATGTCTACACCATGTACCTTAATCTAGGATTGATATTGCGTTTATCCCTTGATAAAGGACATGATATTACTCTAATGATATTGGTTTTGAGCTTTTTCTTTCACTGTCCTTTTGTTGTAGCTCACCATCTGCACAATTACCAGGGTAATGACAACTTTTTGGACTGTAATCTTGCTTCTAAGTAGAATGTCAAAACAATAGTCCAATCATTATCTAAGGTTGTGTTTACTCTTTGAAAAGAAGGTAATCTTTGTAACAATAACTTAGAAGATGAGTACTTTGAGTAGACTATTATGTATGACTTGCAACTAGTATGATTGTCAAATGAAGAGCCAAAGATAGTCCCTTTTTTATAGTAAATAGAGCATTTTCAAATTTTGGATAAGTATTGTGTTTTGAATTCTTAATCATGGCTTTGTGAATAGCTAGGACTATTCTTATGAAGAAAATCAGTCTATTTCTCATGACTAAAAAAAACCCTTGTATCATGATGACTTGTGGCTGCTATATATGCTCTGTCATTTTACTGTTCTTACAGGGTGCTATGACTTTTATACTACACTAATGACTAGTATGACAGACATTTTTCTCTAATTTGCCCCTTTTCTCTGCTATTTGCATTATTTTCTCACTATCCTGGGAATCCTTTTGAGAGATCAACACCTTTCATATGGTTTGTTGTAGATGCATATGGCTACATTCACTTTCCATGTATCTTCATATCATTGTGATTAAGCATCTAATGTGATATATTATCATTTGATCAATCTTTTATAGCATTGTGACTACATATTGTCACTATCCTTTGATAGTGAAGGCATATGCCTTTTGACTCACAAGGGTTTATGAATACACAAAACCTTTAATCCTAATCTATCCTCTTGTAGCTTCATATAAGATATGTCTTATGGTTTTCATCATTAACCATACATGTTGTTTGGTAGAGATTGCAATCTTGTCACTATCTATGACTCGGGTCGTGACTTCTCTGAATGGATTCCGCATGAATTGAGTAGTGATTGTCTTGTAGATAACTGTTGCAAGGTCATTATAATGGCTTTTAATGACTGATAAACATTATTGAAGCCTTGATTTGGACTTCCCTTTGACAATAACCTCATGTTAGGTCACTGCCTTTTGAGATGGGTAGTCAATAATGTTGTTGCTCCAATGAAAAATTGGCAATGGCTTTTGTGCCTATCTTTATGATTTTCATTCATGTGTCTTTCCTTTGTACATTGGACTATCACAATTCTCATTGTCTTACTAGTCATTACCCTAGTATGCTCACTATCTTGATGCCACGGGTATTTTATTGACTGTAATGTCAAGTATATGTAGTGATGTTCATTGATTTTATTCTAGGTTCTATATGCTTAAGATTGTCTTATGAGATTCTTTTACGAGTTAGACACTGGTGACCCTACTGACTGATGGTTGATCAAAAGAGTATTCCATTGTTTCTCTCTCTAAGAGGTGTCTTGACTGTCAATAGGATGTTATCATATGACTATATTTGAGCTCTCAATGATCTTCAATCTCTATCTAGATTGAGCTTCTACAGGAAATAATTTGATATCATTACTTATAGATAACCTTGTGTCATAGATTTGCACATCTTACTCCATTAACCTCTGTTATAATACCCTTTCATTGTCCATTTGAATATGTTGTTATAGTACTTGTATGCTTTGATTTGTATCTCACAAAGATATGATTACTTTTCTATACCATTGGTACTACCTTGAGTTATAGGGTTGTGTTCACCAGTTGATTCTCAAACAATGTCTGATACCCTTGTTTTGACAATGATATCTCTTGATAGCTCTTGTACCTTTCTTAAATGCATCTACCTATGATTACACTGTCCTTTGAGTTCAAGACTATAATTGTCTCAAGGTTGTGATAGATATTTTGCTACTAACTTCCCTTAATCACTGTACTTTAACTTTACATTCTTGGACTATTGAATGCCTAAGACTGAAACATTGTCCTTGACGTCCTTGTTTCTCATATATCTTAGTTTGTATCAGACCTCAATCTTGTATATGACTATCATGACCACGTTATGCTCTAAGAGATGACTACACTATGAGATGTCTGCTATTTGTTTTTTGCATCCTTGAAGATAGTCACTTGGAATTTACTTTCAAATATCTATCTCATGAGCTCAATGACTGTTCTTTAATTGCTTTAGGGACAATGCTTTCATACTTGAAACTTCATGAAGGCTCTGATCAGCCATTAGAGAATATCATTGTATGATTTTTTCTTTATGTTAGTATAGTTCCATTAGGCACAAACTTGTTATCTATAACAGTGACCTCATGGCTCATCATTGTGAATGATGAGTTCTTGCCTGATGAAGAAATAATGGAAAAACAACAAGTTGGGATCAACCCTTGTGGGAGCCTCATTTCACTCTAGATTTTGTAATTAGATAGATGAAACGGTAATGCACTATATACCTGTATCTGGGCAATGAACAAACTTGTTAGAAAAATATGTGCATATGATAGATGTGTTTGATAATTCTCTTGTCTTCTTGAACATCTATGATATGCCTGGCTTTTAATGCACAAAAATGATCAGATTATATGTTTATAGATGAATGTACATATATTGATCAGTGATCTTTCATTGCTTTAACACATTATCTCTCTTAGATGTAGGCAACTAGGAGCAACAGGGAAGAAACTAAGGCAAGCAAGGAACTGGATACGATACATAAGTAGGACAACTCAAGTCAAATTCATCATTCAGGCAATGACGGGTAACTTTTCCTTAAATGTGCATTTATTTTTCTTTTCTATAAATGTATAATGCTTTCATTTGTTTGCATTAGAAAAGTTAGTCTCACGACTTGTGTGAGACATTGCACATTTATATTATCAATAAAGACTATGTTTCTGATAAGATTTGTATAACTATTCTTTTATGTTATATGCGTTTGTGTTATGCAAAAGGTAGAATAGTCTTTTGATTTCTTTATATACATGAATGTAACATAGCAGAAGTTAAAACGTACCTTTATTTCAGATTGAAAACACAAACTCTACTTGATTGAGCTAATAGAAAACTTAGGTAACAATTTTGGTAACATTTTCTATATGTCTACTTGCTAGACATCAAGACCTGTTTCCTAGGCTATCCATTGGGTACAGATTCACTTAGTAAACTCAAAATCACACTTGAAAACAACCTTATGTACAATTGGAACTCACTTTCATTGCTGAAACCTCTCCTATCCCATTGAGTACAAGTATATGGTTTGTGACAGTGAACTAAACACCTCACTGCTATGCAATATATATGTGTACTTAATGAGTTATGAGAAGATAACAACAAAATATCTTCTAACTCACTACATATTGCTATGATTTATTACAACTATATGAAGAATATATTTATTTTGTCTGACAATGAATACATAAATTCCTTGTTTCATATGATGAATACCTTCGTTCTATAACTATAATGTGTTATATCAACATAATCCTTATTACTCCTGCAGAATTGTGTGTAAAGCACTTAGAGAAATGAAAACTACAACTAATCTATTGTGCAACAACACTTATTAACATCAAAACTTTATGGCATACCTCAAAAGAAATGCTTGAGGTGAATCTCAACTGGGATTGGCTCTATTTCACCATACAACCTTGATAGCTAAAAAGCATTGTGCTACTTAAATTTTGAAATAATATAGGGCCCAATCCAAAAAGCATCAAACTTGGAATGCTTTCTAGGTTTACTCTTTAGCTCATCCCATTTTAGTACTATGTCACCCTCCTAGAATGTTCTTGTAGATTCTCTTTTGTCAAATGATCTCTTGATTTGGGCTTGATGATGTTCTATCTTTCTCATGGCGTCATCCCTGGTCTCTTCAAGCTCAACTAGCTGAGCTAATCTTACTATCATGGGCTCTTCCTCTAGCATATCAAGTTGATGGGATAAATCAAGTGTTGGAAGCTCAAGTGGGATAGTAAATCTTGCCTCTTTACCATAAACCATCTTGAATGGTGAATTTCATGTAGCTCTTTTGGGAGTTATCGTATCAGCCCGCAAGGCTAATTTCAACTATGTATGTCAGCCTCTCTAGTTACCCTCCATAGTCCTCTTAATGATTCACATCAAATTCTTATTTGTGGATTCCACTTGGTCATTTCCTTGTGGATAGTAGTTGGAGGATGTATTGAGATAAATCTCATTCTTGATAGCCCAGTCAGAAATTCCAATACCCACAAAAGAAAGGGCATTTTTTAGAAATAATAGATTATGGGACTCCAAATCTGGTAATCAGGTCCTCATAAAAGTTTAGTACAGAAGACTCATTGATCTCTTTGAGTGCTACAACTTCAGTCCACTTGGTAAAATAGTCTATGGTTGTAAGAACCCACTTGTGGCCAGCAATCGATGGAGGATTTATAACTCCAATAAAATATAACCCCCACCTCATAAAGGGTTGTTCAACCTAAATAGGTTGTAGTGGTTAGGCTGCCAACTTCTCCTTTCCAACAAACAAAGCACATTATTTTCACTTTATGACCCACAAGTTTGCATCTTTAAATAAACTAGGCCAATAATAGCCACCTTTCATCACCTTAAGAGTTGTTTCTCTAGGTGAAAATGGCCTCCAGTTGACCTTTCATGAAACTCATGCAATACTTTATCAACTTGGTCAGCTCTAATACATCTTAATAAAAAATTGTTAAAATATTTTCTAAATAAAATGTAATTGAGAAGTACTTAAGGTATGGATTGCAATCTGAAATACCTTCTTTTAGCCTTATCCAAACCTTGAGGAAATTCATCAATTTACAGAAAATGTACTATGTCTTGAAACTACTTGTTCTTGGTCATGCAAAGCCAAAACAACTTCTTGTACCTGTCCTTCTTTGTTGATAACACCATCAACAAGTTGTTCACATATCCCTTTGCCTCTAACCAACTTGGTAACTTTAATGTCTACATCATACTCCATTACCTTAGTTACCCAGCCAACTCTCTTATCAATGAGATCTTTACTCAACATAAATTCCTTCACACTCAAATGAGTGACCATTAGATTAATCTTATTATTAGACAACATGTGTTTAATTTTCTTTAAACTCCTTATAACAGCAAGCACATGCTTTTCTACAAAAGTATACCTCAGTTCATAATCTTTGAGTCTTTGACTAAAGAATGCAATAGGCTTCTCAAAACCTTTGTCATTACATTGTACAAGCATAGTTGAAATATAATCAATGTTCCCATAAGCATATAAAGTGATGTCCTTGGAAAAATTAGGATTCAAATGTGTAGGTGCAGTTGCCAATGCTTCTTTTATAAGCTCAAAACTCTATTTTCCTTCCCTAGTCCATCTGAAAGACACATTCTTTCTCAACATAGCAGTTAGTGAACATAACGAATCAGCAATATCAGGAATAAATATCCTGACAAAATTGATTCTACCAATGAAACTCTGCAGTCCTTTCTCGTGTGTTGATAAGGGGAGAGCTAGAATTGTGCTTACTCTTTTAGGGTCAATGGTGATAACCTATTTTGACACCACATAACCAAGCAATCTGCTCTCATGAACAGAAAAAACACACTTTTTGAGATTAAGTGATGTCCCAAACTCCCTGCATCTCTCAAAAATCTCCCTCAAGTGGTTTAGATGATACTTGGCCTCTTTGGAAAAAAATAATGATATCATCAAGGTAGACTAAGACAATCTTGTACATTAACCCCTGAAAGGCCATATCCATAGCTTTCTAAAAGGTTGCCCTAACATTAGAAAAATTGAAGGGCATCTTCTTGTAGGCCATAGTCCCCCATTTTGTGCTAAAGGCTATTTTATACTAGTCTTCCTCTTGTAATAACATCTTATTATAACCAAAATAACCATCTAGTAAGGAAAACCTCTCGGATCCTGAGACTACTTGAAGTATCTATTCCATGGAAGGAAAACAATGACGGTCTTTCAAAGAAGCTCTATTCAAGTCATGAAAATCTATGCATAGTCTTATCTCCCCATTCTTTTTCCTAACCAGTACAAGGTTTGAAAACCATGAGGTATGTTTACTAGGAAAGATTATACTACTATCAATTAGTTTGTTCAGTTCTTTCTTCATAAGAGGCTCCAACTTGGGATTCAATGGCCTATGTTTCTACCTGATAGTTTTGGCATTAGGCTCAAGTTCAATGGCATGTTGGGCAAGATGAGGGTCAAACCCCTTTAAGTCACTCTATTCCCATGCAAAAATATCATTAAATTATTGAAAAAGATAAATATTGCTTTCTTTTCTTTAGTCGTACATACCTTGCTCAATTTAAGAAGCTTCTTGAAGACCTCAACCTCTTCAAAGTGATCTTGTTGAACTTGTATGTTGACCTTGGGTTTTCTAGCTTCATCATCAGTATTAAAAATTGATTCTAAGGTGACCAAACCTTTTGGCATCTTATTATTTTTTAGCTAAATAATTTGGTCACCATACTGATGTTGGAGCTTCTCCTCATTAGCATGCGGGAACTCAACTTCTTCCCTTGAGAATTTTACTATTTGTTGGTCACTATCAAATAATTTCTAGTGAATGTTATTATTAGGTACAATAGACCTAAGAATAATCTTAACATTTTGATGACTATTACCACTACCGATCTCCTTGGTAATATCAAACTCAGCTCCTATAGCAGCTAACCTATCAGCAGGTTTATTTTGATTTCTAGGTATGGATATCAAATTAAATGCATCAAATCCCTCCAAGAGGTCCCATACCCTATGCTTGTAAGAGTTAACAAAATATTTTTTTATAACACAAATACTTCTCACCTAATTAGTAATTAACTCATTGTCCCCATATACCTTCAAGCAGCTAATACCCTTTTGTCTTACCCATTCCAAGCCATGGATAAGAGCTTCATATTTAGCAACATTGTTACTACAGCTAAAACTTAATAAAAAAGATGAAAAATATTTCTCACCTCGGGAGAGACAAGCATGCACCCACCACCAACACCAACTCTACTCCTTGAGCCCCCAAAATACAACTCCCACACCTCATTATCTTGATGTTTACCATGTTGTTATGTGCTTTTCTCAATATTAGGCATAAAGGAGTCGGACTCATGCATCATATAAACACCAAAATCAACTTCTTCTAGATTCTCACATGGACCAATCACATGAGTCTAAGTTGCCCACTCATCAAGAATAACATCTGGTATACCTTTACTTGATGTATTACCTTCTTGAACAATAGATTGTTCTTCTTGTTCACTTGAAACCAAATTGGCATTAATAGGGGGTGCATTGTAAGGCTCGATATGATCTTTGGCTATGGGTTCTAATTTTATAGTAACTTTTATACCATACATGGTCCTAAACAGCACATGAGACCAATTTGAGGATAAATAACCACCTTTCTTGGCTGTGAAATCCCTATATAAACATATGGCAAAATGGGGAGGTAGCTCAATGATATAGATATCTTATGGGATGGAGAAGTTAGGGCAGGCATGTAAAGTTAGACTTGGACCTTTAATGACCCCTATGGTGTTAACAACAGTACCATCTAGTTGCACTACCCCTTTTTCAAGTGGCTCATACTCAATACCCAGCTTATCAATAATTTGTTTAGGCATTACTGAACTACTGGCCCCTAAATCTATCATGTAGTTATGTACTAAATGGTCACCTATAATGACAAACACATAAAATGGTAGGGGTTTAACTTTTGAAGCTTGTTCCTCTTTATCATTCACAACAGTATTAGTCAACACAACCTTGGCTTTATCTCTATTAGACTCATTAGACATACTTAAATTTGACAAAGTTGATTGGAGCAGGTCCTTTTGACCAGGGATACTCAAGGAATCCCAAATAAACATAGATACATTATCATTTTTCATATGCTCAATAATGTTAAAAGAAGATTTACTTGACTTAACTTGGCTTTTAGGGGTAGTGACATCACCTTGAATAAAATCTAGTTGAACTAACGAACTGCTAAAAGAAGATGTACTTGACTTAACTTGACTTTTAGGGGCAATGACATCACCTTGAATAGAAGTTGGTTGAACTGATGAATTGGGTTGCTCCTCGCCTACCGAAGGTTGACTTCTTGGCAAAATTTGAATATTCTCAGTATTTGAAGGGCTAGGAGAACCTTGGTTCATATGAGTTTGAGCTCTATCAAACTGCTTCTCTTCATCAATATCTCTCATCTTGTTGTGTGTATTGGCCGCAATTGAAGAACCATCTTGGTTCATACCATATAATTCTTCTCCTTGCCAGTTAAGGAGTGTTGCTTCATGTATATGTTCTTCTTTTTGCTACACTAGAGCTTCTACAAGCACATTAGACTGCATTGTTGGACTGTTTTGAACCATCAAGGCCTAATTAATCACCTCATTTGCATAGGTACTTTGATTATGGGGTTGAACACATGGAAAAAACAACTCATAATCCTAGGCTAAATTATCCTAGATAGGCAATAGGCACAAGCTCCTTGGAAGTGCTAGAAAAATTGGGATTATAGGCTTGATAAGCCCTTGAGTTAAGAACAGGTCTTTGGCCTTGATTATAAGGCTGGTAAGGTGATCTGATTGACTAATTTTGTTGGTAGTTAGATTGAAATGGGGGTTGATAAGGCCTGAAACTTTGATTTTGTTGCTTCTTTAGACTCACTATCTCATTACGAAAGGTCTGCAAAAGGCCCTTGATTTCTTGTAATTCACGAGACTAAACTGGAATAGCATTCTCTTGATTATTGGGTTGGCTATTAGGTGCTGACAATGCTAGGACAACTAGAATAACAACAATAGGTGGTACTTGTAATGGTGTAGTTGGTTTAATAGTAGGGAATATTGGCAAAGAAGGTCTTGGGGCAATTTTACTAGCCTATATGAGGTTGTTCTCAGCTTTTATGGCTATGGCATAAGTAGTTGGAAGTGTGTTTTCTCCCATAGATTGGACCATTACTGAAATATCACTATTTAGAGCCCTTAAATAATAAATAAATGCATGATCAATAGTAGGCCTTAGCGTTTGTGGAATCCTATTCCAGGTCTTTTGAAAACGGAAGTTGAAGTCTACCATGAGCTCGGGAGGAGATCTCTTGATAGTGTTCATCTGCTCCACCAAAGATAAGTGATCAGACTTATCTTCAAAAAATTTGTAAAGTTCCTCACCTAGACGATCCCATGAATTTATTGAACTCATTGGCAAACTTCTAAACCGCTCTAAATCCCTTCCTTTGAAGGAAGATGCTAACAATCTAATTGCAACATTCTCTTCTATGACATGGTGAACAACACAAAGGTTGGCCATATATTTAATATGTTTATCTTGGATGGTCTGATCTTCACCAGTAAAATATGGCAAACTCTTCAAAGCAACTATAGGAATGTCATCATGATGGGTTAATTCAATGGATTGCTTTGGTTGAACGCAACAAATGGTTGATTTATTGCTCCTGGAATCATGATAACTAGGATTCTTGGCAAGATGGTATGAATTCTAACAGCAGGAGGAGTAGACTTGGCTCTCCTAAAATAAATAATAGTTTTTTCTGTCTTTTGAGTTCCTTAACCTTTTCTCCTAGGTGGAGATAATTGCAAATATTCAAAAGATGAAGAGCTACTTAGTGTTTGCACTCTTATAATAAGTTGTAATACACTAAATCTTATTCACCAAAGCTAAGAGTCGCTATGTATGTTAATAATATGTCTCTTAAAGACTGAAATTATTGTTACACACACCAACAACAACATAACAATTCTGAAATTGGATTGATAATTAGCTCTCGGTCCCACCAAGCATGCCAAAAATTGTTATCACTTAAACCTGCACCCTTTGCTAAGTTATCATCTAATCAAGCTTGTGAGACATGGGAACATTCTCAAGTTGTGGGTAACCTATAGTGAGAATGGACCTCTAGAGAAAGGGCTAGCTCCCTTGATACCTCACCTAAATCTATCTTACTAATGAGTTTGTAGAGAAAAGAGTAAGGAGGAATAACATGTAAATGAAATATAATCCTAAAGGTGATGCACCAAATGATTTATGACGTTTACACAAATGGAAACATATAACAAAAGCTTATTCTTGCACAACTCAAAACCCATAAACTTTGCATAAAAAATTTATGAGGCTAAATACTCACAATCCTAGTAGGAGAAAGCATGTTTTTCTCACAACTTGAGACTGGTTATATTTTTTACACAACTTATAACCTACAAATATATATGTAATTCTAGATAAAGGTACAATTATGAGACAATTATAAGGATAAATATATCACATGAAATTGCATCAATCACTAAGTACACAATTTCTGAAAAATGAGAAGGCTAACATTGTTTTATTACTGACAAAAGGTGTTACAATGTTGTGTAAATATCTAAAATTTGAGTTACAAAATATATCCCTTCTGCTAAAAGATTTCTTTCAAATTACAATTAGCAAGAAAATGAATAATAAAAACTAACTTCAAAAATGAAGTTAAGACCATACTTATGCTTTTCAAACAGTTACATGAAAATAACAACAAGAAATTGTTTGGGTCAAATGCCTCCAAAAAGCGTAAAATATAGCAATGAGATATTCTCCAAAAGAGCTCCAAAGTGTTGAAAAGTTTAACTTTGACCATGTCAAACATGATGACTCCTTAAAAAATGCATTAATCTTCTCAAACTAACTCATAAAGAGTCCCTAGATACCCTCCACTTGTTGGACAAGTTGTTCAAACTTTCCTATATCTCCTCATACTTATAAATTTTTTAACTCCATCCCTTGACTAAAAATTAAAGACAAATGCAATAACCTTATACCATAAATAAGATCAATTGATTCTCTTTTGAATTACAAAAATAATATTCATTGTGTTATACAACATTATTTCAGGCAAATATTATTTGGCCTATGCAAAGACACAAAAATTAAAGAAAAACCTAAGGGTTGCAGGAATTTGCTTGATGAGAATAAAATAAAAAACAAAGGCATAAAATGCCTTGTCAAAAGGTAATACTTAGGGTAAAAACCCTAAACAATATTTCATCTTCATTCATCATCCTTTTTTTCAAGCTTCCTCTGAAAGATTTGTTGTCGCCTTAGGGTTTCCTCTAGACGTTGTCTACAGAGCTTTTCATGGCATTCTTAGGCAGATTCTCAGCCTCCTATAGCATTGGTAAGCTTCTAACGAAATCGTTCTATGATTTCTTGAAGTTTATAGTCTCGAGCCTAAGCTTTCCTGGCTAGAAAATGATGAAATCTTGTTCTTTTACTCTGTCTGTAACTTCCATGCGTTTTTTGAATGTATTTTTTTGTGCTTATGGAAAATAGATAGTCTTACATCTACATCATGTACTCTTCTCTAGGTTTGATACTGCTTTTAGCCCCTGAGAAAGGAGATGATATTACTCTAAAGGTATCGGTTCTGGGCTTTTGCTTTCATTGTCCTTTTGTTCTAGCTCGCCTTCTACACAATTACTAGGGTAATGAAAGCTTTTTGAATTGTATTCTTGCTTCTAAGTAGAATTTCAAACAACACTCCAATCATTATCTAAGGTTGTTTTTTACTCTTTGAAAATAAGGTAATCTTTGTAACATCAACTTAGAAGATGGGCAGACTAAATTATGTATGACTTGCAACTAGAATGACTGTCAAACAAAGAGCCAAAGATAGTCCCTTTTTTATGGTAAATAGAGCATTTTTAAATTATGGATTAGTATTGTGTTTTGAATTCCTAATCATGGCTCTATGAATAGATGGGACTATTCTTATGAAGATAATCGGTCTATTTATCTTGACTGCAAAAAACCCCTTTATCATAATGACTCGTGGTTGCTATATATGCTCTTTCTTTTTATTGTTCTTACAGGGTGCTATGAATTTTATATTGCACTAATGACTAGTATAATGATCATTTATCTCTAATTTTCCCCTTTTCTTTGCTATTTATATTGTTTTCTCACTGTCCTGGGAATCCTTTTGAGAGATCATAACCTTTCATATGGTTTGTTGTAGCTGCATATGACCACCATTCACTTTCCATGTATATTCATATCACTGTGATTAAGGATCTAATGTGATACATTGTCCTCTAATCAATCTTTTGATAGCACTCTGACAACAGAATGTCACTGTCCTTTGATAGTGAAGACATATGGCTTTTGATTTACAAGGATTTATGAATACACAAAACCTTTAATCCTAATATGTACTCTTGTAGCTTCATATAATATTTGTGTCTTATGGCTATCATCATTAACCCTACTTGCTATCTGGTAGAGACTGAAACCTTGCCATTGTCTATGACTCAGGTTGTGACCTCTCTGAATGGATTCGACATGAATTGAGTAGGGATTGTCTTGTAGATAATTGCTGCAAGGTCATTATAATGGCTTTTAATGACTATCAATCATTATTGAAGCCTTTATTTGGACTGTGCTTTGGTAGTCACCTCATGTTAGGTCACTACCTTTTGAGATGGGTAGTCAATAATGTTGTTGATCCAATGACAAATTGACAGTGACTTTTGTGACTGTCTTTGTGATTTCCATTCATGTGTCTTTCCTTTGTACATTGGACTGTCATAATTCTCACTATCTTACTAGTCACTACCCTAGTATTCTCATTGTCTTGATGCCACGGGTATCTTATTGACTGTAATGTCAAGTATAGGTAGTGATGTTCACTAATTTTGTTCTAGGGTTTGTATGCTTATGATTGTCTTATGAGATTCTTTTATGTCTTAGACACTTGTGACTCTGTTGACTGATGTTTGATCCAAAGAGTCTTCCATTTCTCCTCTCTCTAAGAGGTGCCTTGACTGTCAATACGATGTTATCCTATGATTGAATTTGAGCTCTCGGTGATCTTTAATCTCTATCTAGATTAAGCTTCTACGGGAAAGACTTTGATATCATTACTTATAGATAGCCTTGTGTCATATATTTGCACATCTTACTCCATTGACCTTTGCTATAAGTCCCTTTCACTATCTATTTAAATATGTTGTTATAATACTTTCATGCTTTGATTTGTATCTCACAAAGATATGATTGCTTTTATATACCATTGGTACTACCTTGAGTTATAGGGTTGTGCTCACCAATTGTTGCTCAAACAATGCCTAATACCCCTATTTTGATAGTGATATGTCTTGATAGCTCTTTTACCTTGCTTAAATGCATCTACCTATGACTGCATTGTCCTTTGAGGTTAAGATTGTAACTGTCTCAAGGCTATGATAGAGATTTTTCTTTTTGATTTTGCTACTGACTTTCCTTAATCATTGCATTTTAACTATACATTTTTGGACTGTTGAATGCCTAAGACTGAAACATTGTCCTTGACATCCTTGTTGCTCATATTTCTTAATTTGTATCAAACCTCAATATTGTGTATGACTATCATGAACCCATTATGCTCTAACAGATGACTACATTATGAGATGAGTGCTCTTTGTTTTATGCATCCTTAAAGATAGTCACTTGGCATTTACTTTTCATTCTTTGTCTCATGAGCTCAATGACTACTATTTAATTGCTTTAGGGACAATGCTTTCACACTTGAAGCTTCATGAAGGCTTTGATCTTCCATTAGAGGATATCATTGTATGATTTTTTTTCTTTATGTTAGTATAATTCCATTAGGCACAAACTTGTTATCTATAACAGTGACCTCATGGCTCATCATTGTGAATGATGAGTTCCTTCCTAATGAAGAAATAATGACATAACAAGAAGTTGGGATCAACCCTTGTGGGAGCCTCATTTCACTCCACATGTTGTAATTAGATAGATGAAATAGTAATGCACTATATACTTGTATCTGCATAGTGAACAAACCTGTTAGAAAAATATGTGCATATGGTAGATGTGTTTGATAATTCTCTTATTTTCTTGAACATCTATGATATACCTTCTTTTTAATGCACAAAAATGATTAGATTATATGTTTATAAATGAATGCACATATATTGATCACCAATCTTTTATTTCTCTAACACATTATCTCTCTCTTAGATGTAGGCAACTAGGAGCAATAAGGAAGCAACCAAGGCAAACGAGGAACTGATACAATACAAAAGCAAGACAACTCAAGTCAGCCTCCTCATTTAGGCAATGACGAGTCACTTTTCCTTATATGTACATTTATTTTTATTTTCTATAAATGTATAATGATTTCATTTGTTTGCATTAGAAAAGTCAATCTCATGGCTTGTGTGAGACATTGCATATTTATATTATCAATAAAGGCTAAGTTTCTGAAAAGATTTGTATGAATCTTCCTTTATGTTAAATGCATTTGTGTAATCCAAAATGGTAGAATGGTCTTTTGATTTCTTTATGTACATGAATGTGTTGGCATATATGTAGAGTTTGATGACATGATGATATTGTATGTTGTCATTGATGTCAATATGCTGAAGTATGAACCGGTATATTGAAGAAAGCAAATAGGCAAGAGAACCGGTATGATGGTATGAAGTGAACTGGTATGATGATGTGAACTGGTATATGTGAAAAGGTGAACTGGTATGTTGGAATGTGAACTGGTATATGCAAAGTTTGTATCGGGGTTTCATTTGATATAATTATCGGTTGGTAGTCTCAACTTCAGGGTTTCCGATTGATGCATTTCAAGTCTATGCGATTCAATCGACGACATCCTGTGATGAGTTAGCATTGAAATGAAGATCAGATCATGTTGCCACATCAGCCTTATGCACGTGAATAATTTCCTTGAGGATATTGCATGAAGAAGATTGATTCTATCTACCTTGGGAATGTATGAAGTCTCAGTAAACGGTGGAGAGCGCGTGATGGGTTATTAGCTTTCAGAAGCGGTGAAGAATGAATGATGGAGAATGTCTTAAGATTTGTTCAAGACTATTTCACCCTATGCAATGTGATTGAATGGTCAGGATTGGACCGATTGTATTGTTAACCTAGATGCTTAGGGTTTTAGGTTTTGGCTACCGACCTAATTGTTGTCTATAAGGTCGATGATGATTCTCATTCAAGATTGTTGGAAAATGTTATGTGTGTATCCAAGTGAAGAGATACTTGATTCTTGTCAGACCAGTGCAGTGAGTAGAGATCTATAGAGTGTGATTGCAGATGTAAAGGAATTAAAGTGGATCTGCCTTGGCATTAAGTGTTGTTATCAAATCAGTGTATTACCTGTTGACTTCTAACCATTTCAGCAGTTGGAAAATCCCTTTACCAGATAGCTTTAACAAGCTTTTTGTAAATCCTTTAACAAGGTGACTCAAAATCATTGAGTTCTTTAAATCCTCTGACAAGGTAACCTTTAACAGGGTTTCAACCTTTAACCGGGTATTTAGCCATCCCTTAACCTGGTGATCCCTAGCAGGATCAATTCCTAGTAGAACCTATTGTAAAGTCCTTAACCGGACTAGGCTCCTAACAGATCAGACTTCTGAAGAGTTCAAGAACAACTTGTGGATATTCATCCCCACCATGGTTTTTCCTAGTTGGGTTTCCACGTGAAAAATAAGTGTGTCGTGTGTGATGCTTTTTTATGTGATGATTAGTGTTTTTTGTTAAGCGATAAAGCATGATGATCCAGTGGTCATTATATTTTTGATGTATTACTTGTTTACGCACATGGGTTAAGTGGAAATGAGATATTAGGTTTAGTGAAGATCTAAGTGTTACCGGTTTATGTCTTTCATAGTCATATTGTGTTTTACCAGTATTGCCTTGATTTAGATCGATGATGTTGTTTACCAGTTAGTGCAGTCTTTGCAGTTTAAGTTGTTAAAGAAGTTTTTATCTATACTCATTCACCCCCCCCCCCCCTCTCTCAGTGTTTGTTGAGTATTTACTGTTCATCATTATTCATCAAAATGTAACATAGCGGAATTTAAAATGTACCTTTCTTTCAATTTGAAAACACAAACTCTACCTGATTGAGCTAATAGAAAAATTAGGTAATAGCTTCAATATGGGCCTATTCCCCAATGGATGCCTCGAGAATGGAAAAAAATCAAACATGGGAAAATCTTGAGGTACCTTGGAATACCTTTTAGCATTAGGGTTCCTCTTTCTGATATATGGACCTAGTATCTTAATTGAGCAAGGAATGAACTTTTTAATTGGGGAAATAAATTATTTTCCTTGGTTGGAAAAATATAGGTTACTAGTAAAATAATTCTTGCAACACATGTTTATTATTCTTCATGTTGGATGCCTTCTAAGAAGGGGTATGATGATTTAATTAAAATTATTCATCGGTTTCTTTTGGCTAAATGGAATGGTAATAGGAGATTTATATCCACATCATGGAACCATTGTATTCAACCTAAATGTAAAGGTGTATAGGGGTTAATAGATCTAAGAATGCAAGGATTTTGTTTTGCTGCTAAAAGGATTATTAGAGTTGCTCGTGGGAATGAACCGTGGAAGATTCTCATATGGAATCACATTAATCTTGTCTTTGTCAAAGGTAAATGGCAGCATGTGGGATGACTTGATAAAGTTCTTCATGCTCATTTTTTTCTCAATCAAGGCCTATTTTCCAGTTTAGTCAATTTGGAAGGTTTGGAAACATATTTTTCGTCTTCTTAAATGGAGAGAAAAATTTCTTCAACATGGATTTAGCTTCACTTCATCTATTGGAGGGATAAACAAACTTTTTATCAGAATCAGTCCCTTGCCTTAAAGTTTCTTAATTATTCCTTTTATTTGTTTAAAAGAGGAGTTTGCAAAGTTGGGGATCTTTGGGACTTTCTTACAATGAGCTAGTTACCTTGGCATATTGTTAAAGCTTCTTTCAACTTGAGCAACAAATATAAAGTGTTCTTGACTTTGTGTAATATTTGGTTCCTTTGGATCTATCTATGAAATTATGTACTCCTATGTAATGGATTTCTTTAGGGACTGGTTAAGGATGTCTTCATATACTTTTCTATTTTTTCCTTTAAAAATGTCCACTTGCAACTAATTCCTCATATGCACCTAAATTCTTGATTGAAATCCAAATGGATTTGTAGGTTCAATGAAAATTTATGGTCAAAATGTTTTGCTCAAATTTGAAAATTAAAAGTTACTTAAAATGCTCAATTAATTGCTTGGAAGATTCTACTTTGTAAAATACCCATTGCAAGTACGATGAAATGTTTGATGGTCCAGCCATTTAATTGCCCTTTTTATCGTAAGCAATAAAGCATAAGATATGTTTTTAGGGATGTCAATTTGTTAAAAAATAGAAAAATATTGTCTTCAATGACCTACCTACTATCCTTGAACACAAACTAAGGTAGAAAGAGGCTATTCTGAAAGAAGGCTCACATGTTAATACTATTGTTGATGATGTTAAACATGTTATTTTATTGCATATTTGGAGGAACGGGTGTAAAGTTCTTTTTAATAACCACGATGATCATCAGGAATTTGAATATTTAAGGTTTTACTTTGATGTTTTATACAATCTTGCTATTGTTTTTTCTTAACTATAGGTCGAGGCCGAAAATAATTTAAAGGTGGATTTTCAAATACAATGAATCAAATCTCAAGTCACATAGTTGCTTAAAACAAAGAAGATTGGTGTGGGGAAAATTTTAAGGCCTCTCTTGCAGGATTGAATGTTGTTTATGCCACTTAGTCATGTTGTTGATCTATTTTGTATTGTTGTAATGTCACATTATCATGTTGTTGGTCTATTTTGTATTGTTGTAATGATTGGTGTTATGATAGTCATGTTATACTGATGTTAATGTTTATTTTGTGTCCATATAATTTCTTTTGCTGCTAGTCAACTTATTCTTGTAGTTTTAAACTACAAACTCTTATATAATTTACATTCTTTGAATAAAGAAAAGGTCAAGTGCCTTGGGAAACAAAAGTTTCCCATGTTTACCATATTATCCTCTGTTTCCTTAGATGCTCCATTAAATCATGACTATTATGGTCCTAGAAGAATACATCCAACCTCAACCTAGTTTTGCCAACTCTTGCCTCACCTTGTTTAACAAATGGTTAAGCCATCTATAGTTTGTATTATTATGATGCTGAAATTAGATGTTGAATGAAATATAAATTATGATGATTCGTTGATTCTACTCTTCACTTTGTTCATTGTTATTTATTGGATAGGTATACATAATGATTGAAATGGGTATGTAAAGAATTTTTATCTACTGATAAATTAATTGGAGATAAATTATATAATTTGTTTGATAATTATAAATAATAAGACTTGAGATGTTGAAACTTATCAAATCAATATCCAAATCAATTACAATTTTGAATCTCTATTGTACTATCTTGATAATTTGTTTGCTTTCTTACATACTTTTATTTATTTTCTAATTTTTATTTTAGTTATTTTAACTGAAATTTATTTAAAAAGATTTAGAGAAATGTGTACATTTCGTTGTATACTTTTATTATTTTTGCATATACATATTGATTGTCTTAAACAAAAATAATTAAACATAAGATTATATTTAAATAATCAAATATATGTTTGAAATTAAAATGAAGAATTTAAAAGTCTTTTATAGTATTATTTTTATATTTTTGGTACAAAATAAAGTGAGTTTACTATATATATACACACCTTAAAAATATTTATAGCTTTAAAAAAGTGCAAACTAACTTTCAAAATATGAGATCTTATTAGATATTTATGAGAAAAAATAAGTATTTGTTGAAATTAGATATTATCTCATATTTGAAAAAATAAGTGTGAAAAAAGATGAAAAAGGAAAAGGATTTAGATATTAGCTTATTTTGGTACAATAAAAAAAGGGAAAAATAGTGAAGTGTGTGTATGAAAGAAAATTTGAAGCTTGCCTATTGGTTCTTTTAGGAGAGAGAAAGATCTCCAACCTTACAACTTTCTAATCTTGAATTCATTGTAAACAAAAAGGTTTTCTTATGATTTTGTAGATTTAAGAAAGATATATATGATTTTAATTATCCTTATGTGAAAGAAATTCAAATTTGTTAGTATATGTGTATGATTATGTTATGTTCTCTTTGTACTTAGGCTTTGTAAGATCTAGGGGGTTTCTCTTTATGACACTCAATGTTAATACATGACAAATTTGTAACATAGTGTTTAGCAAATGAACTTCATACAAAATAACAAGGGCTTGCACAATTACATACATGACTAATTCATTCCCTGTGACCTTTACAATGTTGTTATGAAGTTATCAAATAATTACAAATACATTACATAATGATTTGAGATTTATCATTTTATAACAAACTTGAAAAATGGTGCTTCTTATGAGCTACAAAGACATAATATCATGCATTTTATATCACATCAATAAAACATATCATGATGATCTATTAAAAAATTATTAACATCCATGATACATTAAAAAAAAATCATAAATCTAACATATAGTTTATTTATGGCTTTGTTGTTTGGTGTATAGTTAAGAAAAATGAACCTTTATGCTTGACAATTGTTAGATTTTATTTACATATTATTGAAAATTTAATTTGAAAATATGAGTTTCATATCCAAATCTTTGTAAATTTTGTTTAAAAATTATGTGATAGCAAAAGTGTATCATTAGGTGAATTTGGAGAAGGGGTTTATTTCTTAATTTTGAATTTGTTTTGTACTTCGAATTTTGGATAAAATTTAATTTTTTTCTAATGGTGGACCTTGGATATTGGGAAGTTCAGGAAATAATTATCTTATTTAAGAATTTGTAATTTGTGAGTAGTTTTTTATTTTTGTGAGATATAGATTTTTGCCACAAAAATGGTGTGTTGGTGTCTCTAGGGATGTGTTTGCATGCAAACTATACCTTACCCATCTTTAAGCATTTTTGCAAAAGTTAGTCACTTGGATTGTCTTAGGAGTCAAGATGAAATTAGGGGCCTGAAGTGAGACACTGAACTGGTCTATTGAGGGATTGAGAGCAATGCTTAATGAAATAAATATGTTTTGAGTCTAAACTAAATTATATTATGGTACCAAACCATTGTATGGATAATGATTGGTGTCAAACAAGAATTAAAATAAATCCATCATCGAACTAATCTATTGAAGGATTGAGGGTATGATCAATGAAAAGTGTTATTTGAGGTGAATACTTAGTGATATGATAATATCTTATATTCTGCTTGTGTTTTGTAATGCCAAGTAGGATGTCATTACTCTTCTTTACATACTTTACTAGATGAATTGATGCCAATCGTGTGATAAAGAAAGCATGATGTGTTTTATGTGACAAAGAAACCATATGGTATGTCGTGTCTTTAAGACCAACTTTATATCTCATGTTTATGCTTGTAACCATGGTGTTCATTTCTTAGTATAGAGGGAGTAGAGGGAGCGGGCATCAAGGTCCCACATGGTTAAGTAGTGTTGGTCACTATTGGAATGTGTTATAAGATCATGGTGGTGTGCCTTGAAAAATGTGTAGGGATCTCATCTCTATTGGAAAATGTGTCTAAACACTGCTCCTAATGTTAATATTACAAAAGGTGCAATTTAGGATATAAAATGGTAAAACTCAATTTTTGGAATATAGAGTTAGTTTTTGGCCAAAATAAAAAATTCAATTGTTTGACATTGCTTATAGTAGTGCTTGTTGCATAGATCTTTTGAGCATTTTTTTAAAGGCCCAATTAGCCTACTAGATTAAAAGTTTTGGCCTCCAAAAGTTTGTATAGAAAACATAAAAAATTGTTGGACACATAAAAGAGTTGTAAAGGGGATTTATACATATTGACCAGCTTATGACACATCATAAGATAAATTTGATTGAGGGATAATTTGGGCACCGCATTTGGGTGTTTTTATTCCATGGGTTTCTAAATACCATTTGATGGTTTCAAGTTTTGTATCTCCTTTATATTAAGTGCTTGAGATGGAGGTTGAATGTAGAGGTTTGTAGATACTATTAAACTACAAGAATTCCTCCAGATCTTTGGTTAGTGATATTCTCATGAAGGCTTTCTTTGCAAACATATTGTACTCGTGGTTTATTGGATAATACATTTTGATTAAGAAAAAACAGGTATTTGAAAGGTACCCGAACCTTATACAAGCCAAGAAAATAGAAAAGCTAAAAAAAAAAGTGCCTGATCACTTCAAAAAGTCAAAATGAACCCACCGGAAGGGCACAGCTTAGTACATCATTACATAAAACTCGGAACAGATAGCAAAAGGAAAAGACAACAAAGAGACAGAACCAAGGACAGCAACTGGAGCCTAGTTTATTGGATAATACGTTGAGTTGCTTTGCACTATAGAGTTTTTCTTCTAGAAGGGTTTTTCCTCATGTACACCTATGTTATGGTATTTATTATTTTTCCATTTAAATGTATTTTTTACTTTTTAAAAATAAAAATTTGAAACTTGCACAACTCTCCTCAAAATATTAGTGTAGGAAGCATCTTAATGCATCCCACTTTCTTTTTATTTGGCATCAAAGCTTGATCACCTCAAATTCTAGGTGTTGGGTAGAGGATTTTTTATACTAATCTTCATTTGAGTGGTAGCTTGCACAAAGATGGTTTTGATCTTATTACGAGAAGAGATGGAAAGCACGTCAAGGATATAGATTGAAAAGTTCTCAAGCACAAAATTTGAGTTGTGGAATCTCAAGATAGAGGACGTTCTTGTAGATTGAGATTTATGGGTTGTAGTATCTAGATCCAAACATTAGTTCTACATCACAAGAAGACTAGGACAAGATGGATATAAAAGGGTTTTATTAGAGACTATTTAGTTGATTTAGTGTTATTGATTGTGCATGAAGAGACTACTACAATGAATCTTGGAACAATACATGGTGAAATGCTAAATCCCTTGTGAGAAAGAATTTGCATACCTTCAAGATGGAGGATGGTGGTTTTGTGGCTAAACATATAGATTCCTTCAAGATGATTGTTACCTAGTTGCACTATGTGAGAGTGAAAATAGAGGAGGCGGATCAATGTATGACTGTTGTATTTTTTGCCAAATTCACAAAACCACCTTGTTATGGCCATTGAGAGCACTCCCACCAAGTTCAAGATGGACAAAGTAGTTGCATCTTTGCTTTCAAAAGAAACAAGAATTAGAGTTTCTAGTCGGCTAAAAAAACCCTAGTGGTTCATAGAAGATTAAAATAAAAAGACAAGAAAGACAAGAAGCCAAATAACTCTAGATCTAAATCTCGAGGTAAGTTTAAGATGAAATATGATAAAATTGTACATTTGAGAAGGGATTTTAAGGAGGAGAAGAAAAAGCCTTGAAGACAAAGGAGAGATTTTGATGTTGAGTTTGAAAGATCCTCCCAAAATGAAGGTGAAGCTTTTGTTGTTGTCTTGACTACTTGTTCATTAAGTGTGTGGTTGATAGTTTTGTAAACATTGTTAACATGTAAGAATTCTTTCAAATCTTTGGTTGGTGGTACTCTTCTAAATCCTTGAGTGCGTGGTTTATTGAATAATACACTAAGTTGCTTTGAAGAAAAGGATTTCTCCTAGAACATATTTTTACTTTTTATAATTGTTAAAAGATTGAAATTTGCATCTCTCACAAAATATTAATGTAGGAAGCATTTTCACATAGCCTACTTAATTTAAATCTGTCATCTTTTTCTCTCATCTTATCACTATAATTTGTCATATTTGTGCAAGTTGTAAAATTTAATTATTAGTATTTTATTAAACCATGAAAAAGTGTAAATTGGATATGTTCCTTGTTCGCATGTTTGTTTGTGTCATTATTGTATTAAGTGAATGTACACTTTTACATGAGAAATAATGCACTTTCGGTTAAAAAAGAATATTAGTGTTTTGTTAGTCAGGGTTATTAATTTGTCACTTAGCTCTCTTAAATTGGTTGTTTCAAACCATTCTTAAGTAATTCATAACTCAAGAAAGATATTTGGTGTTTTGTGAGTTAGGGTTATCAAGTTGTAACTTAGCTCTCTTAAATTGGTTGTTTCAAACCATTCTTAAGTAATTCATAACTCAAAAAAGATATGTTATGTCTCGCATAGATTGTTTTAAACTTGTGTATGCCCAAATCTAAAAAGATATGTTATGTCTCGCATAGATTGTTTTAAACTTGTGTATGCCCAAATCTGTACCCGTTTTAGGGATTTGAATCTTATTCATGGCTTTTTTGTCAATGTGTTTGAGCATTGTGAATCCATCCTTGTATGTTTTCTGTTATTCTTTGATGGCCTGCTTTGACCTTCTGTTATCATACAATTTATGGTGCCATTGTGTACAAGCATGAGATTTTGACTTTTTTTTTTTTTTTTTTCAATTGTCATCAATATTTTATCTACTACTATTCTATTGTAAAAAATCAAGTATTACACATAAAACCTAGACAACTTTTATATTTATCCAAACGAACCATTTTTCCTACTTTGCAAGAAGACTTGTTATCTCTAAACTCACGACGAGTAAAATTCCAGACAAATTTTATAAATAATATCAATTCTTGTAGAGCTTCTGGATTAAATTGTGTGTCAAAAATTTTGGCACACAATCTAATCCAGAAGCTCTACAAGAATTATAATATGGATTGTGGAAATCTGATAGCATTAATAATATCAACTTTTAAATTTTATTCTGAAAATCAGTCTTATGAATGAAAATCAGTCTTATGAAAGAACGTGGAGTTGAAGATACTTTTTGCTGCCAGATTCAAATTATACCCCAAACAAAATCTAAAATTGACTAAGAGTGAACATACAAGATGCGAAGAAATCTCGATCAATCTCAAAGAGCTTTACACCCTACTGGACCAATATAGAACCTTACACCCTACTAGACGAATATAGAGCTTTAGACCCTACCAGACCAATATCTGTTGTAATGCCTCTGAGGTCTATAATTGGCACAACAGGTCAATAGCGTATAGCTAAGACAAGGCTATTCAACATGTCAAGGAAAATGTAATAATCCCAGGTAATCTACCACGAAGAAATTTTTTTCATTTTCAAGTAGAAACGTGCCAGAGCAACAGAACAATCCAGAAAATATTGACGTTTCTTCACCCTAAAAGTCAACTCCCCCCTGTTATAGAGGGGATTTACAAATTTAACTATAAAATTTAGCATTGAATAATACAAGTAGATTACAGACGCAATCAAAAGGTTAATTTTAAAATATACCCAATAAGCTTCGTTCTTTCCTTTTTTACTTCAGATCTTCATAAGGTTTACAGGTTTATCATATATAAAACAAATTAAAAATGTCATGACAATATACTACTTTCTATATTAGATTATGTAGAATTTTTGTTGCCAACATTTCGAATCGAACTCTATGAGGATAGATAGCCAGAGAAGAGATCTTCATAAGGTTTACAGGTTTATCATATATAAAACAAATTAAAAAAGGTTTATCATATATAAAACAAATTAAAAATGTCATGTCAATATACTCCTTTCTATATACTCCTTTCTATATTAGATCATGTAGAACTTTTGTTGCCAACATTTCGAATCGAACTCTATGACGATAGATAGCCAGAGAAGAGAATTGTTCATTTGAAAAAGTCTCAATCAGACTAGAAGTTAAATTGATATGGAGACTTCTTACCCATGAGATTTACCTTATGTATTGTTTATTAAGATATACAACCTTACACCCTTCCATGTTAAAACTTGTAACCTCTAAAACAAAGCTCACAAGATCCTAAAGTAATAAGTGGTCAACTTAAAAAATGACTTACAGTTGGGCAGTGTATCAAATAAATGAGCCTCGCCAAATTAGCAACATCAAAAAAGATCCTCCTTAACTATCAAAGTTTTACGTTGTAGAAGTTCAACCATAATACGGCTCAGCCCAGAAACGAGATAAATACGAAGTTGTCTTCAATCAAGAACTGAAAATAAATATTTCCAAACATTTATGGACAATGCAAAACAATCATTGATTCTATATGAAGGCTTTGTGTACACTACACAAGTAGAAACCAAAGTAAAAAGAAATTTGTGTTCTGATTAATGGTTAATATTAAAACCATATACACAACGCAGCAAAATCAGTTTATTTATTACATAGTTTTCATTCACAAAGTTCCCAGAATAAGCTAAGACCCCATCATCAAATCTGTGGGATGACAGAAAGCATAATTAACATGATAGAAAAACTATCCACAGTCATTGTCAATGGTATAGTGCAGTAACAAATTTTCATCCAATTTTAAAGCCTCTTTGCAGCATATCAGAGAAAGAGGAGTTGTAAAGGAGAAAGAATAAAAGAAAATTCAGTCCTTTGAACCATTGGGCTCAACATTTTTTTTATTACAAGGTGTACCGTTATTGAGGTGCCCATTTGATTCAACGTTAGTTTTATGACATGGAGCTACACTGTGGAGGTGCTCTTGACAATATTTCTTCTGCCAGGCTCTCCCTGTATCCACGGTTTTTCCGTTCCCATATTCCTCCAGCAAGTTGAGTCCATTTGGAAGCTGAATTCAAGCATATAAGAAATACCAACAAAAAATATAGCATAAGCAAATAAACCATGACTTTTTTTTTCTGTAATTCCAAGATCCCAAGGACAAACCAAAGGCCAGTCACCTGTGAAAAGTGGACTACACTTGAGGCAATTAAATCTCAGAGCAGACGACACAGAGGGAAAAGGCAAAAAGAAAATAAATTTCACAGCAGCTACAACTAAGCACATACTCATCTAGCTTGGAAGTAGAAAACGTATGTGTTTACCTCGACTCTTTGCCCCAATAACAGGTACCTTTGGTGGGTTCTTTTCCCACCTATATGGACATCCATATCACATTGGAGGCACAAGGATGATCCATCAATGCTACAATGCAGAAAAGCTGCGGTGGAAGTCCAATATGCACAGTAAATAACTGGATTTTTTATGAACTATACATGAGTGGTAAACTGAGAAGCTGCACCTCACGGTTCAAAAATATACTACATGCACGTCTGACCATTTAATTTATGGCAAGTAAAACATATCAGTGAAACATAGAGACCTAGAGTCACAGATAACATCCAACAAAGCTTGTACACGTATCAACAAATACTGGTTCCACAAGGCAAAGATGTGAATACCTGGTGCAGTTTCACAAATGTCACAGCGTGGTACCGACCAGGACTCTCGCAGTTGCAGCCTTATATGCCTGCTTGCCAGCTTGTTGCAACTATGGACCTTCACAGCTACATACACAAAATTAATTCACCCTTGGATTTACAAATTTTATATAAGTAATTACTAATTATTCATATGCAATGATTAGTAGAAAATATATGTGATCTAATTCTGTGGTTCAGCATGTCACATAGATAATGACCAGGAGGCATGGAGTACAGGTAAAAGGACACCATTTCAGATCGAAGATATTAGGGCACATGAAAAAGGTAATGTTTAGCACATTCATGTACCCAACTTTTATGGAGAACGTAATGGAGCAGTTTTGGATTTTTTGTGAACAACTTTATTTTCTCTGTTCTTTTCTTCTTTGGATTTAAGCACATGTGCCTGCCATCCATGAGGCAGTCCTGAGGGGAATGATAACCTTGGAGATCGTTTCAATGTGAATTCCATGCAATTATTTGAGGTGTATGGTTTCACTATCTGCAAGACTCGGGTTTTCTTGTCTCATTTTCGTTTAGACTCCGCCATATATCTTTGCCAACTTAAGCCAGTCCTTATTGCAATTCTATGCAGTTTACTTTATATTCTTAGATTTCAGTCAGTAAAATTAGTGTTAGTTTTGGAGCACAAAAGCTATAAATTGCATATAAAGTAAAGAGTGGTTATTGTATTACCAAATCATATTCTATCAATATCTGACAAAATTAAGTGCAGACAAACAGTGATTTTGCACAACCCTCCTATGGCATGGAAGAAAGTATGCATCGTATTAATGGGCACGTAGTACAGCCCACGATTTCTCAAGCTACTTGGGAACCTGTAACCACCAGTTTGCTCTCCCCTCTGGATAAAATACTTTTGCTCTTTATGCTACAGTTGCCTAACACATGATGCCCTGATATAGTACATCTACAATATTGTGAACAAATCTGTAACGATCATTATACCATGGTGAAACTAAAAAGGCATATCCAGAACTAACACCCCGGACCAAAATGTATGCAAAGACGAAAGAGAGCTAAGATGGCCAATGCTTCAAGAGCTTATTAAATACCTACACACTAAGGAAACCATGGCCAAGACAAGTTTTATTACAACGTATAGAAGGGGCTGGGATTAAGTTCCAACGAAAAATAAACCTACTAAAGAATGGCACCATAAAAACCTGCTAAATCTGGGCAGAAGAGTTTGAGGAAAACAATCACATGATTTGTTTTGAGTTATATATATTAGATTTCTTTCATTAGACCCAGGGATTTAAAGAAGGTTAGGTCGGATAGCTATATCACAAGAAATGAAAGTGAAAGGAATTCAATTTCCAAACAACTTAAAATGAATGCCATAAATCTGATAAATCCCCATAATGATATGTATAAAACAAAAAGTTTTGGGAAGAAAAGAGAGCTTAATGATAAACATCATTTGATTAAATTCGGTGGTTTTGCCAACTTAGCTAGATAGCTTTATCCCACCAAGTTACTAAAGGAGCTGAGATTGAATCCCAAACAATTACGCTAACTTCAGATCAACACCAGAACAATCTGGTAAATCCTTGTTAAGATGTGCATTAAAAAAAGGTTTGAGAATAACAATCACGAGTTTTGATTTTGAGCTAATTGGTAAACCCTATTAAGACCCAGGGACTTCAATATAATGGTTGGATAGCTTTGTCCCAATAAGTTACGAAAGGAGTTTGAACTTAGGATTGAATGCCAAAAAAACGCTAATTCCAGTACAATGCCATAACAAATTGTAAAACATCAGAACAATATGCATGAAAAGTGACTTGAGAAAAACTTCATTTGATTAGACCCAGGGACTTTACAAATTGGGTTGGACACACTTAATCAGAAAATGTTACAAAAAGGAGCTGGGATTAAAAAACAAACAAAATATACACTAACACGTTTATCACAACAAGTTACAACAGGAGCTGGGATTGAATTGCAAACAAATACACTACCCAATCTAAGAACAATGACATAAAAACCTGCTAAAGCCTGGAATTGATATGCATAAAAACAAAAAGGTTTAAAATGATAAACATCCATAACTTTATCTTGCAACCAGGTGCATGGATAATTGGTCTTCTTTGACTGAGAGCTAAGGATGCTGGCATAATCTCTTGAACTATTGGGTCACTATACTCAACAACAAGTTTCCCCTGGTGAGCTCTTTTAAATCAAGCAACTTCAACAGTAGAATAAAAGCTTCAAGGGAATTGATTAGGAGTTGGTAAAACAAGGGGCTTTAGAAACTTGCACAGGATAGCTTTTCATAACCTAGGGAACTGAAACCCTGCTAGATCGAACTCTTACTTCATACAAATACATAGAGCTCCAGGCCTGACATGGTTGGACCTGAGTGGTTTGACAAAAACAATGGATGTTGGTAAAGAAATGGGGGAGGGTATCACACCACAGCACTAGAAAACATTCAATCTAAGAGACTACTCTAATGAGTATTTATTCATGGACTGAAGTCCTCCTTCCATCAATAGCTAAAGCAGAGGACCACACACCTCCGAGGGTTAGTGCACACAAGCAGGAGTTCGGACTACTGGAGTTCTAGATATCTCTTCATTTAAAAAAAACACCTCTCAAACCTAGTTTATCGCTTCCTCGAAATAAAACAAAATATGGGTAGTAGCCATATAAAAAAAGGATTACATCAAACCACTAGAAATTACTCCATTTCATAGCAGGTATTTGTTATTACAAAAGAACACAGGCTGACCCACAATTACAACAATTTAATCCCAACCAACACGGTGCACTTATTACTTGGACAGGCAAAAGCCATTGACGAAATTGACCATGATACTTACCCAAATTACACCTTATCCACGTATAGTAAAAACCAGAAAATACTCTATCAAATGAACAGTACAAATCCAGATGACCTCCCTATCCAATAAAATCACAAATAACAAACCAAAGAATTTTCATAAAAAAGAAAATGAATTTAAAAAATTTTATGGGTTTGCCAAAGAGCACCTTTTCATCACACTGGGCACACAGAGCAGCCTCATCAGCAGCACAAAAGAACTGGGCAGCTGCAGCCTCACAGCTATCACAGAGAGTCCGCATTATCAATGTCCTGTTTTTGTAATCGTCGTTGTTTTCACCGCCGCCAAACAAATTTATAGCTTTTCTCGGAACCCAACCCTAAATACAGCTCTATCTATAAGTTCACCATTTTCTTTATCGTTTGATGGCCTGTACTCTCTCTCCTTTCTATACAAGGCCGACAAACTATCAAAATCAGATCAAACTCCAATTTAATATAATACCCAAAATCCAAAAAACAATGTTATGCATCTGTAAATCCAGCATTAGCCTATTTTATACTCCCAAAAGTATTCTACAACGAAATCACAACTTCCCTCTGGTTTTTTAACAGCGAGGAAAGGCAAAAATAAGTAACCCAACTGAGCTTTTAAGGCCTGAGAGTACAGGGATCTGATATCCTTTTTTCTGTTACTGGACAGAAAAAAACTTGAATAGAATCTGTCTGGCTCAGGAGTCAGAATTGTTTGTGGTGATTTTCGCATGAGACCAACTAGTGGCTGAGAACAATTCCATGGTGTGACTAGGATTACACAGTCCGATTTACCAAGGATTGAGATATTGATTCTCTTCTAGATCTAGTCGGCAGATCCTGGCCATTAATCAAGGGAAAGTACGGCGCAGATCAATTCTAGGGTTCACAGCCCCATGGCCTACAGAATCTGGGCCCAGGTATTTAATCTGACTACTTGGGACCCTTATAAATGTTAAGGTTTTAAGTTCTCTATGGTGGGGCCTGCGTATTATCCCGAGACGGATATCTCAAGGGACATTATTATCTATAATGAATGGTGGCATGATGCATGAACCTGTGTCTAGGCTAGGTGGGTTCCTGTAATTAGTACAGAGCGTGAGTGCGACGTAAGCAGATCTTAATGACAGAGAGAGAAGGTAAGGAATGGCTGGAATTCATATTGTGGGATTTCTTTTGGTAGTTGTTTGCCACAAATCACAATCCCACTCCATCTGTTTTACAACAGCACAGTTGTAAGGCGTGGGAGGTACGATTTCTGAAAGCAACTGGCTAGCCAAGCACAACCATTTCTTTGGGAACGAACCTTCGCAAGGACACAAATTCACATTTACAATAATTGCATACTACAAAATTTCATGTATGATGGAATGATAAAATTATTACATATTGTATGATGGAATGATAAAATTATTACATAGGTAGGTTTACTCTCACAAATTTGGAAGTAGTGGTCCAATATTTATGTAGTAGGTATATATTTGAACTTAATTTACAAGTTTAAAGTTGATATATATTTGTTTAAGAGTTTGGATAAGAGGTTAGGTATCAAGTAGTATCAATTTCATCAAAGTTATCTTGAATGACATCCCAACCTCATCTTTTATAGCATTGAGGGACTTATACTCAACAAGACACCATCCCTAGTGAGCCTATTCATAACCATTCAACATCATTGCTATACTAATGACTCCTTGATTTAGTGTTTTTATTTGATAGCTATCACTTTCATCATTTTATTATCTTGTGGAATTCTAATTGTTATTGAACATGTATCCTTCATTCAAATATAATCATTTACACAAATAAGCATTTTGTTTTCCTTGTCCCTAACTTTTTGCACCCTAGATACTAGTGAAGTATGCTAATGTTCTCTAAACAAGACTATGCACCATCACATCACCCCAAATTTAGAATCAGTATTTCCTACCCAAACATTTGTCTTTCGACACATCAAAGATCCAAATTTGCATCCAATGATCAAAGAGGGTTGTTTTATAAAAAAGAAGATAAAAGGAAATGATCATAATAATGAGTAGTAAGTTGCATGCTTGAACATCTAAGACACTTAAAGGAGAATGTACACATATGCAAGAACAATGAGACCTCAATTGATAGACTACCATGTTTATAGTAGCTCGCACCTTGCACCTAGGGTTTATTCACACTATTAAAATATTATGTGTCGCTTAAAACTTTTAAATTTGTCTAAGCATCTAATTGAGAATTCCTAAATGTGCCAGAAGCACCTTCTTTATCATCTTTAGTAGTTATTTTGAGTGAAGGTGGAAATGCAGGCAAATATGTTAGTGCTTGAAGGTTTCCACTAGAAAGTTACAAAGGACATCATTGCAACCATATGGATGTTAGTGTGCTCGAGAAAAAAAGATTGCACATGCACAAATATTAGTCCATTAGGCATGGCATTACTACTTATTATTTCATTGAAGACAACACAAGTCCAAAATGTAGAAAACAAGTATATTATCTTTCCCTTCCTCTTTCTTTTGTGCATTATATTTTTTTATTATAGTTCATTGTCAATCTCAAATTTGTTTCTCTTTGCTTTTAAAATCTAAAATGTAAATTTAGTATCTTGTTAAATTTCTTTCTAAGTTTAGCTTATAAATAGAAAAGAAATAATGATTAAAATGTGACTTAAACTATCTATATTTTTTTTTTTTCATTTTGGTGAACTTGATAATATTCTATCAAAAAAAATCCTTCTTCATTATGCACTGTTACATATCTCTAATTGCAAACTAAATTAGCAAAATGAGATCTACACAAAAACTATCATGCTTGTCGAATAGTTGCATGACTAAATAGATGTGACTACACATATTCAAATGTAACTATGTATCAAACAAGATAGGACCATGCTTGGGTTCATCCAGGTAACAAAGATCCTACAAATTGAGGACAAACATGATAGTACATCATCCTAATTTGTGTCAATTATCATAATCTTCATCATGTCAAATCACAATATGTTAAATCCATTTCCTTCTACTTCATACATACATTATTTGCTTTTTGTTTTCAAATTTTATTTCAAAATTATTCAATTACCTTTATTAAAGAATATAATTATTAAAATAACATATTTAATCTTTCTCAATTTCAACACATAAAAAAAAACCTCACCTCATTATCTTTTGACCTCTTCCTATCTATCTATAATCTAGTGGTGTCTTTTTTTTTAAGGTGTTAAATTTTTGTACATTTAAAACCATGCATGCATTCTCATCTATTCTAAACATTCTCACTACATTAGCCTAGCGTCTTGCTAATATTGATCCTTCTTTCATGCATATGACAATGATTCCATCCTTATACAATCTTGAGCTATCTAGGGATAACAATGATAAGGAAGGCCAAGAAACAAGGCAAATGGAAGCCAAGGGATATCTCCAATTTAGCTTAAATAAAAGGCACTTATAATGTGATGTGGAATTGCACAAGGTGCAATTTACAACATTACATTTTGCAACCACTTTAGCGAGCATATAAATGAGAAACACAAAAAAAAGTAGAGAGAAAAAAAATTGAGAAAGGTGTACCAAGATACGAAGAGAACATAGAATCCTCTATTTGTGTGAAGTTCCCCCAAGGAAGAGACTTGAACCTTCATGAGATGTTCCTAAGATCTCTCACTACAAACATGCTAGATTCAAAAAATAAACTTTTTATACAAAAATGATTGATGATCAAACATAGATTGCAAGATAGTTATCGCTAAGATTAAGGATTGTTAGATTGTGTTGGTATGGGTACCAAGTTGTGCTATGTTAGATAGCCATACGATAGGGTGACATGTGACTGGTACAAACCACATAAGAGATTAATGATCAATAAGATAGTGGTTTGGACCCCACAAAGGGAACAAATAAAAGATATGATAAAATGTTATGATAAATATGATATGAATGCAGATATGCAGAAGTGCAAATATGATAGCCCCCCTTAGAATGATATGTGTTGCACAGAGGGAACACGAGTCATTTTAAGGAGAATAGAAATTGTGTCATGTTAACATAACTAGATGTTTCCATGGAATGCTACCTTGCAATAGATGATGCATGATACCCACAACATCAACAAAGTCTCACAAAGATCTAAGGGGATTTGATTATTCGACAGGAGAAGAACTCGCAATAGTGAAATTAGATAATGCATACATTTGCATATGAGTTACTCATCATGGTTTCAAATTTTTTAGATTTGAAGAAAAGCACATGAAGACAAAGATAGAATAAAAATTTGAGTCAACATGGAAGAAGGCCTAAATGCCCCAAATGCTTTGCATCATCCCCAAATGTTGAAACTCAAGATATGACAAATAGAAGAAAGATGATTAACAAATAGAGGAAGGACATGACACATAATCCCCTATTTCCAAGCACCTATAGAGTAACTCAAGGTTCCTCCAGGAGAGCACAAACACATAAAAACCAATACAAACTCATGTTTCCAAGTACCTACGGAGTAACTTAGGTCCTTCAAAAGGGCACAAATATGTAAAAGCATATACAACCTCTTGTTTCCAAGTACCTATGGAGTAACTTGGGTCCTTCAGGAGGGCACAAACATGTAAAAACAAGCACAAGGGAACACAAGCAGGCACACTCCAATCTACAAGATAAAAAGATTTGTTGCCCCTCTTGGCCATTGATTGGCATTAATGTCAAATTATAAGACATCATGGTGGTTTTACATCTTGCATTGGTTTGATATATTTTGAACAAGGCATACTTAGTTGGTCCTAATGAAGTGTTATACTTGTTGAAAAAGTGCACAAATTAAAGTCTAAATGACTTTAGACATAACATATTTTTCAATGGTATTAAAGGTTTGATTACACTTCCTAAGGTAGAAAATTGGTCAAGTCACTAGGACTTGGTGGGGTCATTAATTTGCTTTGACATCCCACCGAAATACATGGTGAGTGGGACATAATGTGTGATCGACATTTTATGAGTTTTTTTACGAAGACATATCCCACTGAAATACTTGGTGAGTGGACATAATGTATTATTGGCATTTTATACAAATAGTACAAGCATTTTGTTTTTGTTTGAGCTCTTTTTCGAGCTAGGGCATGAAGATAAATAACTGGGGTTTGATCTACAACAATTTCAGCTTGAAAGTAGTATATGGTATGTGACGACATGGACAAAACTCAGATGGCAACACTAGTTTTCAATAACTTATTTGTTCAAGGTGTTTCTACTCCTTAATCTTCGGTTTCAAATAACACAAATAGTTAAGGGTTATTTGCTTTGTGTTAGTTTGATGCAGGTAAGCATTTGGGTAGCCTTTGCTTTTCTTGGTTTGAAAGTGTTCTTTCTTTTGTGAGTCATTGTCTCATTTTGTTAACTCGAGAAAAGTAATGGTTTTTAGTTTCTCAATTAAAAGGGTTTTTGTTTTAGTTTTTTTTTTAAATAAAAATACATATTTGGACAAGTTGTAAGTGGTGTTCTTGAAATAGTAGGCCCTAGTTCGGGTCTGTGTAGTTTATGTGAAATAAAATGCTACAGTTTTGGTTTTATTAACCTGAGTACATGTGGTTAGAAGATATCAAAGTAGTTCATCTAGTTATTTGTTAAGGTTCAATTATGAAGAAATCAGTTTTGTTTCAATTTAAAAACATAGAACGATATAAATGTATTGTGAAGACTTTCAAATTGTGTGTTAAAAAAAAATATCTTTCTCAGACTGTGAGGCATTGTATTGAAAAATATTATGTATCTTGATAGCACATTCTATGCTCTGAAAAATTGCAATTGCGGAAATATTTCATAGTATTGTGTATACAAAATATACACACTACTATGTCTTATTTGGAACTATGTCTCTGAATCTTAGATGATGCAAGATCAGAGAATGTACTTGAATGAAACAAAGATGATACTCTTTGATTGAAATAAAATGATTGTGAAAGTGTTGAAAAGCTAGTGAGGCATTGAAAAGTATATCAGTGAGATAGCATTGTCAGTGAGACATACAAAATAGCCAGTGAGGCATTGTAAAAGAGAATGTTTTAGATAAGCCATTGAGGCAATTTTGAGTGGTTTTATTCCCCGGGAGCGTTTCCACTCAAGACATATCATTGTGTCATATTCTTGTGTATGTTTTGTTTATTCTATTGTTTATTCTATTTGTTTCATATTGCTCAAATAAGTCAATTTTGAAAAGGCATTTAATAAGAGAAAAATTGTGTATGAACACCGATTCACCCCCACCCCCCTCTTAGTGTTCATTGTACTCCAACAAGTGGTATTAGAGCCAAACCCTTGTTCAAAATCAAACTAGGGGTTTCTTGGTAGGAGTACTTATGGAAATTCAAGAAGGTCTATCCTCTATCAGACACCATTATTTGATGGTATTGACTATGCTTTCTAGAAGTTCAAAATAAAAAAAGACATATAACTTCTCTAGGATATGAAGTCTAGGTTGTAGTTGACACTGCATATATTTCCACCAAAGCTTCTACTACTCCTGATGAGAAAAGAGCTTATGAATGTGATGCAAAGGTTGCAAATGCCATTTGTTGTGGTTTGACAAATGATGTACTTGTCAAAATAATGGATTGTAAGTAATGCAAAATCCATTTCTAGGATAAACTCTCCAATATATATGAGGGTGATGGCAAAGTTAAAGAAGCAAAACTTCAAACCTTTAGGGCTAAATTTGAAAGTCTTAAGATAATTGAGGAAGAGAAAATAGCTTATTTCTTTCTAAGAATCTCAAAGGTTGTTAATTCAATCCGAGGACTTGGTGAAACATTGGAAGAAAAGGTAGTTGTAAAAAAGGTGCTGAGATCCTTAACACCTAAATATGATTCTAAAATCTCTTCCTTAGAAGAAATAGATCTAAATAAGTTTACTATAGATGAGATGCATGGCATCTTAACTGCTTATGAAATGAGAATTTTTGAAATGTCTCAACTAGTAAAGAAACAACTTTTAGAACTCAAAAAAATGATATTGAATCTAAATCTGAAAATCTTGATAAAAATGAGTCTGTTTTTGTAAGTAGACTAAAAAGAGAATCAAGTAGGTATAAGGAAAAATTGCCCTTTAAATGTTTCAATTGTGGTAAAATTGGGCATTATGCCTCTCAATGTCCAAATAATGATTTTGTAGTGATGAAGAAGAAAGTAGTAAATCAGAAAAGGAAAAGCATTTAAATTTTAAAAATAAAAATGTTTTCAAAAAGAAGAAAAACTTGTATGCAAATGCGGTTGATAGTTGTTTAGAGGAATTTCTAGAGGAATGAGAGGAAACTCTCTTCATGGCCATTATAACTCCACATGAAAAACAAAAGGAAATTATTTTTGACAATTCAAAATTAGAAATAGATCTAGAAGGAGAGCTAAAATCTGCTCTCAAAGATTAAAAGAAATCAAGAAAAGAAGCTATGAATCTAAGAGATCAAAATCAAAAGTATATTAAATATATTTATGAGCATAAACTACAAATTGAAGAAAACAAAATAATTGTCGAGGTGATTCAAGAAAAAATGAATCATAAAGAGAAGGAATGTTGCTCTTTAGAAGAAGAAGTTGTTAACTTGCGAACGAGGCTTCACTTGTGTGACAAGTCATCTGATTCATTGAACAAGCAAGGTTTTTTAGAAGGGCAATTCTCAAAGCAAGCTGAGAAAGAAAAAATTATTAACAAAGAAAGTAAGTCTTTTTGTTATAATTTCTTTGGTTATTGCTTTTACTATAAACAATTTGGACATAAAGCAGTTGAATGTAGGATGGTATCTAGTAGAAAGGCTAATCTTTTAAATGGCAATCTTTACAAGTTCTTAAACAAACTCCAATTCTATAAATGTGGTGAACTAGGACACATAGCTAAATTTTGCAAATTTACTTCAAGAAAACATAATGTAAAGACTGATAAAATTTATTTTCAAATCAATAAAACAAAACTAGTATGGAAACCAAAGAAGATTGATGTAAAGAAGGTAGCCATGATTGTTCACATACTTCAGTATTCACAGATAAAAGAGCAATGGATTATTGACAGCGGATGCTCTCATCACAAGAGAAAATTTGTTGAATATGTAGAATTTGTTGGTGGCTCAGTCAAATTTGGCAATAATTCTTGTTTTCAAATAGAAGGTAAAGTTACTATATTCTTGGATAGTGTCACTCCTGTGATTGGTGTTTACTTTGTAAAAGGTATGACTCATAATCTTCTCAGTGTGAGTCAAATTTGTGATAACAATCTCATGGTAACATTTACTGATTTAGGGTGTCAGATTATTGAAAAGTATGGAAGAATTATTGCAGAAAGTATAAGAACATAAGGTAATGTGTATAGTTTAAAAGAAGTTTTAAAATTTACAAGTTATGATGAAACTTGCCTTGTAGAGTCAATTGTGAATGTGGAACTCAAAGATGTATGTGAAGAAAATGACAATCATATAGACTATGAAGATTAATTGATCAATGCTTTAAAAGAAAAGGAAGAGTGTAAAGAAGTCTTTCAGAAAGAATTAAAGTTTAAAACAGGGGAATGTCAAAAGTCTAAGAATAATTTTTGTTGGCTAAAGGACAAACTAGCAAAATTTGACACAAAAGTTGAATCAACGTTCATGAAAAGACATTCTCAGAATCTAATGAATAATTTGATATTTTTTGATATTCATACCATTTTTTATTAGCAGATATGAATGACATATTCAGGATAGAAATTGGGAGGTGTTTCCCTTTCGATTTTTACTTAGAAATTATGTTTTTGGTTTTAGGGGGAGCTATATCCTTCTTTCCTCTGAAATCTATTATGCTTCTATGAAGGATGTTTGATATCTACATGATTAATTGAGTGGTTGTAGTTCTAGTAATCTATCTATCACAGGTTTGAGTGTAATAATTATTTTTACTCCAGATCATGAAGTTAAGGGGAGTTCTTTATATTTATTGTTACCCCCTGTTGTAGATGTTTTGGCATTCTAGATCTTGCATAGTATTTTGTATGATGCATGTTTGTACATTGTAATTTCATGTACCATGCATTATGCTTTATTGCCCATCTTTACCTGGCTCTCTTTCAAGATATTTTCTTTCTCTCCTTTGGCATTGTTGTCAAAAGGGGGAGAATTTGTGGTGCAATGAGTGATTTATGTGTAGTACAATGATTTAGCATTGATTTATTTATAGTGGTACAATGATTTACCAATACAGTGATTGTGAATTCAGTGATTCTGTGCAGTGATTTCTACTATGTTCTCAGTTATTTTAGTGATTCTGTGCAGTGATTTCTGCTATGTTCTCAGATATTTTAGTGATTCTGTGTAGTGATTTCTGCTATATTCTTAATGATTTAGCATTACAGTGATTGTGATTTCTGCTATGTTCTTTCAGTGATTATGTCCAATGATTGTTGCTATGTTTAGTGATTTTTATTTATAGTTTCTCACTTTGCAGTAATTTATGTAATGTCCATGTGACTGACATTTCTATTTGCTCCCAGTATTCAAGCAGATCATGTGGCTACCATGTCATTTGTTTTGGTATAGGTATATCCTTTATTTAGAATTTGACTCTGATTATTTTTATGGTATTTGACATCAATGCCAAAGAGGGAGTTTGTTGGCCCTCTTGGTCATTGATTGGCATTAATGTCAAATTCTAAGACATCATGGTGGATTTACATCTTGCATTGATCCGATATCTTTTGAACAAGGCATACTCAGTTGGTCCTAATGAAGTGCTATTCTTGTTGACAAAGTGCACAAATTTTTAAGTCTAAATTACTTTAGACATAACATATTTTTCAATGCTATTGAAGGTTTGATTACACTTCCTAAGGCAAAAAAGTGGCCAAGTCACTAGGACTTAGTGGGGTCATTAATTTTCTTTGACATCCCACCGAAATACATGGTGAGTGGGACATAATGTGTTATCGATATTTTATGAGTTTTTGTACATAGACATATCCCACCGAAATACTTGGTGAGTGGAAATAATGTATTATCGATATTTTATACAAAGAGGAAAAGCATTGTGTTTTTGT
Source organism: Cryptomeria japonica (assembly GCF_030272615.1). Classification (NCBI taxonomy): domain Eukaryota; kingdom Viridiplantae; phylum Streptophyta; class Pinopsida; order Cupressales; family Cupressaceae; genus Cryptomeria; species Cryptomeria japonica. The sequence continues at coordinate 319,099,675 of NC_081409.1, read as the reverse complement.
TTGAGCTCTTTTTCGAGCTAGGGCACGAAGATACATAACTAGGGTTTGATTTGCAACATTTTCAACTTGAAAGTAGTATATGGCATGATGGTATGTGACGTATGGACAAAACATCAGATGGTAACACCAGTTTTCAGTAACCGATTTGTTCCAAGTGTTTCTACTCCTTAATCTTCTTTGGTTTCAAATAACACAAATAATTAAGGGTTATTTGCTTTGTGTTAGTTTGATGCAAGTAAGCATTTCTGTATCCTTTTCTTTTCTTGGTCTGAAAGTGTTCTTTCTTTCATGATTATTGCCTCATTTTGTTAACTCGAGAAAAGTAATGGTTTTTAGTTTCTCAATTAAAAGGTTTTTTGTTTCAGTTCTTTTTTGAAATAAAAATACAGTTATTTGTACAAGTTGTAAGTATATTTCTTGAAACAGTAAACCCTAATTTGGGTATGTGTAGTTTATGTGAAATGAAATGCTACAACTTTGGCTTTATTAACCCGAGTACATGTGGTTAGTAGAATCAAAGTAGTTCATCTAGTTATTTGTTAAGGTTCAATTATGAAGAAACCAGTTTTGTTTTAGTTTAAAAACAAAGAAAAAATAAATGTATTGTGAAGACTTTCAGATTGTGTGTGTTAAAAAATATATATATTTCTTAGACTGTGAGGCATTGTATTGATCAATGTTCGGTATCTTGATAGCACATTTTGTGCTCTAAAAAAATTGCAATTGTTGAAATATTTCATAGAATTGTGTATACAAAATATACACACTATTATGTCTTATTTGGAACTATGTCTCTGAATCTTAGATGATGCAAAATCAGATAATGTACTTGAATAAAACAGAGATGATACTCTATGATTGAAATAAAGTGATTGTGAAAGTGTTGAAAAGCCAGTGAGGCATTGAAAAGTCTATCAGTGAGATAGCATTGTCAGTGAGACATACAAAATATCTAGTGAGGCATTGTAAAAGAGAATGTTTTAGATAAGCTAGTTAGGCAATTTCGAGTGGTTTTATTCCCCAGGAGGGTTTCCACTCAGGACATATCTAGTGAGGCATTTTAAAAGAGAATGTTTTAGATAAGCTAATTAGGCAATTTTGAGTGGTTTTATTCCTCGGGAGGGTTTCCACTCAAGACATATCATCGTGTCATCATCATCCTCCCCCATTAGATCATCATCCTCCCAATATTGATCATACAAGGAGGCAGGAGGATCTTGAAGAAGGACAATTGCTAAGGCAGTTGTAGACACCTCACCAACAACAAGAGCCAAGGAAGATGCAACCTCAACATTCTCATCCAAGAACTCTTGAGAGGTAAGAGTCGACGACCATGTGAAGATCATAGAAAATGTTGGGATGTTCTCTAAAGAGTCAAACAGATGCCCCTCCATAGAAGAGGAGGGTGACTTGGCCTAAGGCAAAAAATAAGGAGCCACACTATTGACATCTGAAATAGGGGCATTGAATAAATTGGGAGGAGGAAGAGACTCCTCAACAACACACATAGAAGAAAGAAAAGAAGTCATTGAAGCTAATTTTTAATGACAAAACTTTGAAATGGACCCTACTCAAACTTTCATTTAGGCTTCTACAGTGGTGAAGGCCTCCTATCAAGAATAGTTGGTTTGAGTTTCTTGAGAAAGATGTAATAAAGATGTAGTTGAAAAGAAGGAGGGTCTAAAAATGCTACACTAGACACAAACTTTGTATGCAACATGTCAATTGGTTGGGAGAACGAAGGGATATTAGACAAGGAGGTGATAAGGGGAGGGTCCAAGGAGGGATCAATGGAAACTTGTACCTATTTAAGTTGAGGCTCATCAACTATCCACAAAGTGGTATGTAACAACATGGAGGATGTAGTGGATGAAAGTGCAGATCTAGCAGTCAGAGCTATTGGAGAAGAAGTGGGCATAGACACAACAAGAGAAAGCGCGGGCATCAATGACTTACCCTCAGAAAGCCTCATGTTCTCAAGCCATTGTCTACCGCCAACACTTATAGTCACATGCAAGCTAGTTTCAGTATAGATGGGGACTAGGTAGAGAAGCCTGAGAAGGACCACTAGCATCCCACTCCATAGGAGAGACCATCTACATCATTTTTAGCATAGAAAAAGGCCCAACCTGAGGTAGGAGGTGTCATTGTAGCAGGAAATACATGCTCATCCATAAATACCCTTCCCTATTTTTCTCTGGGAGAAATTGGAGGAATAGGGGATACCCTCAAAGATGTAGATACATGAGCTGAAAGTGAAGGATGAGCACGAGGAAAATGCCTACCCTTATCATATTAAGAAGGATGAGGGATATCAATTGTTGAATATCCAAGACAATTGAGAGGGGAGGTGAATCAGTTGTTAATTAAAAATATTTTACTTTTCTCACAGAAACAGATCTAGAAAGTTAAACTCAAATAACTTAACCATAAGCATATATAGACATGAGAGATCATACACATGAAACACTAGATATGACATGGAAAACCCAAGAAGAGAAAAACCACGAAGAATGTTAGTTTTTAATATGAAAACACTTGTTAGGGTGACATTGGTTAAGGTGATTTTTAAAAAGGTGGCTCATTGCCAGAATGCTCACTATAGGTGGGCTCACTGTCCAGCTAAAATAGCCAAAAAAAGGAGGGCTCACTTCCCAAAAGAAGAAATAATCCACCACTGAGGCACAACTACCACACAACTATAATGTCAGAAGAAACCTTAGGTTCACTGCCACCGGTACCAAACAACATCAACTCACAACCATATTGATCAACCACTTCGCATCAACAAGGATAGATCTTTCTTTTCCGATCAACTTCCTTCTATATTTTCTTCATTATAAGCATCCTTTATTTATATTGATCTTTGAAATAGAATTTTCCAAGTCGGCCAAAGAGATAAAGAAACATAATTCAAAATAGGTCTTCACTAAACATTCTTGTGGTGGAGAGGAATGAGAAGTGGACCACAATATAACACATTGTTGATCAAATCAACATGTTATCAAAATGCCACAATCATCGGAGCAAAATATGGAGTATTCAAGATCAATCAAACCTAGAATGGATATATAGGAACAACCACAACTCCAGAGCACACCATCACATGTTGAATCAAAATAACAAAGATAAATATATGAATAACATAAATCCAAAACCTTATCAACAAAATTGGAAATGCAGAGAAATGTGAAGCTCTGCAAACTCTGCCAGAAAACATCATTATCACTTCATCGACTTGCGAAGCACAACTTCTGGACCACCAAAACACAAGAGTAGCATCTCAAGGAAATATCCAACAAGATACCAACCCATCCTGAACATATCTGCAACATATCAAAAATGTGGACCAAAACCAAACACTAAAACACATAATTAGTACATTGACATCAATGATAATCAATGACAACCATATTGACACATCAAACATCTTCACATTTTCAACAATCAATAAGGATTGGGAGCTTGAAAGGAGGGCAGGCCAAGTACAGGTCAACAACATGGGTGTCTTTCCCTTGTTTGTGTTGGGCACAAATGTAGGAACGAAAGACACCATTGGAGATTTTGTAGTCCTCAATGAACAAGGAGGTCTACCCTAAGGAACAAGTCATTCCTTAGCCCCAAACAAAGAAGGGGAAAAAGGCACAACTAATTGTAGTACAATAAAAGATAGGGAAGGAGTAGAAACTAATGCAGGAAGAGCTAAAGAAATTGCAAATTGAACTAAAATAGGTGCTAGCTTCCCCAACTTAAACTTATAATAATCTTTGTATAACAAGTCACTATGGGGAAGCATGGGCTCAATTGAAGCAAGCCAAAAATGATCCAATGAAAAGCTCCCACAGGCCACCAGTGACTAGTATCTAGTGTCCTAGACAATGTGCACTATAACTTCATGAGAAAACAAAAAATATCATAAAAGCTCTTGGAAAAGAACTAAAAAATAAAAAAACAACAAAAGAAAATTGCAATAAAATGTCTCGCAAGAATCAAACACCCTAGCATATATCCAGCAAACACTTCGCATGAAGTTAACAAAGGATACAACTATCAAAGCAACAATCTGCAATCAAACTAATCAAGTTGTCTAATAAATCGTATCAACTATCCATATCAAGTGGTCATTATCTTGTCTTAAACAAAAGAGGATACACTTGGAAATCAAACAGGTCAGTCTTAAACGAGGTCCACACTTTTTGAGATCAGACATTATCAACCATCACATCAAACAATAAAAGCAAAGGTACATATCAGTATGGCTGCTGAATTTTGTCCTAGTTAGTCTTTATCTTTTATCATTTGGTGACAGGTCATGTTTCTATGCTACTCAAGGACATCCATGAGTGACTAAAGGAGTCGTGATGGGCATGATCCTTTTCTTTGTTTTGTGGTGTGACCCAAATGAAGTTCTGGGGCTATAGTGCCTTGGGTGTTTGTGTTGGTATGTTCATTTTAGAAAATATATAATGAAAAATATCATGGATAGTTATACTTGTGACTATCGCACATACCTCGACCCCTGGCATTATTCCCATAATGGGGGGTTGACTCCTTGTCTACAATGTGTGTTTTTGCAATGAGATATCATTTACACCTTGGTTCCTTATACTCTGGTGTGCAAAGCTCCATTGTTACATAATAAGGCTCAGTGATGAATATATATTGTGCTATGAATAAAGGAACACAAGTTCATGTATCCATTGTCATCAATCATTTTCATTTCATTTTCTCATCTTAATTTTGTTGATTCTTTCTCCTTATCGTTCTCTCATCAATCAAATATCTTTTTTGGAATCAATTCTATCATTTCATCTAACACGTTCTTTCATCAATTCTCTCTTTCATTACACTAACAATTCTTCTATTTCTCACTAGCATGATACTGTTAAATTCGTCTCAGTTCCATAATTTTTCAACCAATTTTTGAAGGGGGCATAATTATACCGTAAGCATCATCAGGGCATACTAGGGCAGGAGTTTTTTTTTTTTCTTTGAAACAACATCATTTCAACATTGTCTTAAAGAGGGGCAAATGTAGACACCTAAAAATGTCTCATTAATCATATACTAATTATTCGTCTAATTGATTAAATAATTATTTAATTATTTAATTAAATTAATTAATCTTATTCTTCTAAATTCACATTTCTTCACCATCTTACTAATTATCCTATTTCAATTTCTATTCCTCGTCAGTTAGTCATTTAACCTTTTTTCTAAATATTAATTAAATATTAATTATTTAATTAATTTTGATTTAATTCATTTGATTAAATATTCTTTAATATTTAATTAAATTCAATTTCTAAATAAATAAATAATTTCTTTAAATTATTTAATTAACTAATTTATTCTTCTAATTCAAATTTCAATCCCCGAATTCCAATTTCATCTAATTTCAAATATTCTTCTAATTCAAATTCAAATTTGAATTTCCCCAAATTCCAATTTCATTTACAAGTGCATTTCAATTTCATGATTTCAAAAATCAAAGTCAAAGACATGCAAAAATCAAATTTAATGTCTAAATCAAGTTCTAAACATATTCAAAAATTAAATTGAATTTAAATAATTCAATTCTCATGCAAAGATTAAATTGAATTCCTAAATCAAGTTCAAAAGCATGCAAATAAGAAATTGAACTTCAAATAAAATATCCTACATCACATGCTAAATTTATAACTAATTGATCAATTCAATTAATTGATTAATTAAATCATTTTCTTTAATTCTCTCCAATCATTATTTTTCTATTTTCCAATTAGCTTTTTTCCAAAAAGCATTTCATCAGTTAACTCCTCGATCATTCCTTTTTCTATCTTTCAATCAGCTTTTTCTCAATCAGTCATCTCCCCAATTAACTCAATTAACCATTCAATCTATTCAATCAATTAAGTTCCACCTCTTTAACTATCAATCAGCATGTGACCTCACTTGAGTTCCACCTTTCATTCAATCTCCTCCAAAAATCTATAAATTTAGCATCAAATCTCCATTTTCAACAATCATGAACTTTGAATCTTTGTGCCATATTTATGTAGGTTAGCAACGCAATATCTGAGAGCCACAACATTATTACTCAAAGAAGAAGAAGGACAATGGAAGGAAAGTACAAGCATGGAATAGGGAGTTTTTGATTGATTTTTTATACCCCTATTGTTGTATTTGCATTATTTCATTGGTCTTATTAGAATTCTTAGCTAGAGTAGGATTCATGATTTCCTATTTGATTCTAGTTAATTTAATGATGAATTTTAGTTAGAAACATTTGGTGAACCTGATGTGAACCTACAACTAACTATCTTCTATATTTTTTTCATGTTTTTTCAAATTTGTATGGATTTTTGCAGGTTGTAGGTTTTTTGTACGAATTTCACAGACATGACTAACTATTTCGCATTCGTCCAGACACTATGTCACATTCGTTCTGACAAAAAAATTGCAATCATGTTAATAGAAATTCACAATCATTCAAACATCATGTCGCAATCATCCTTAAGGCAATTCACATTCATCTAGATCAGTTTTCCATTCATTTAGATTAGTCATTTAGGGTTGTAACTTTGTCTTCTAGCTAAACCCATCATTAATTTGTCAAATTCTTGAGTCATTATTATCATATGATGCTTAAAATACATGAAATCTTATGGCAGACAAGGTAAGGTTTAAAATTTCAGGTTCTAGAAGAACAATGGAGTAGGGAAGACAAGCAAGACACTTTTAGGGAATGCAAAAACCGGAAAAAAGAATCCAAGACTTGGAAGATCAAATTTCCTCATTTAAATACCATAATATGGTGAAAAATTACATTATGAGATACAATATGATGAACGAAGATGAAGTAATGGATAATGTGATTCTGGACTAATTTTTTGTTTTGCAGGTTCCTTTATTTTTTTAGGTTTTTATGTTTTGCATGTTGTATTAGTCTAGTCAGAAATTCGCAATCATTTAGACATAAATTCACATTCGTAGTTTCAATAAATCACATTAGTTTAGATATCATGTCACAATCGTTCAAATAGAATGTCATGTTAGTCTGTTGAAATAGGAAATTCATTGTCTCTAGTTTTTATGTTTTGTTCTGGCTTTTGGATATTACTAATAATATGTTTGCAGCCCGTGGCGAGGAAAAAAGGGAAGGCCTTGATCAATCCAAGATTTTTGGTGAAACTAATAATGTGTTTAATCGCAGGATCTTGTAGATTTTAGTGCACTTTTCGATTTGGTGTTTAAAATTGACATGCATGATCTCATCTTTCGATTTGGTGCTTAAAATTGACATGAGATGCAAGTAAAAGTGACATACAATACAATTTTACATTTGAGCTTTGGTGCTTAAAATTGACATGAACATGAGTATCTCACACCTCAATTTTGGGTTCTAAAATAGACGTGAATCTGGCTTTTGATTAGACTACCTCACACATTGCAATATTTTTTAAAGGAAAATAACTTTTTTGTGTATGGCGTGGTCCTACTGCTAACACACACTATCCTCTGCCCTGGCTTTTGTGGACTTGGGTGCAAGAGAAAAGTGTTAGCGACACTCAAATTTTATTTTTAGTAGTAAGGGGTATCTTTGACTGGGGATTTCATCACCCCACAGAGGTTCTTCCAATTAGGATGTGTTGGGGATATCATCTCTCCCAGCATACTCTTGAGTGGGTTTTTCAATCCGTTATATAAATATACTGGCTAGGCGGCTGAAGTGTTGAGTGAATTCAACATATGTAGGGGTCATACCTGCACAGATAAACTTAACTAAATCCTTAAGTGGCCTGCTTTAAGAATCCATCATTCGATTGAGACCTCTTGAAATTACACCAAGAACCAATATAGTAGCCCAAATCCCGCATTTATGATTCTAGGAGTGTGGATTGTACCCCATAGACACCCTTCATGTACCTTGCATTATGAGACAAAAATACCTTGGTGATAAGATCTTCGGGGTAAGAGAAATTGGCATGCCCGAGAAGTGTGTGTCGTGGAGTGGAGAGAGTGCTTCTAGATTCTCTAGTTGTCCATCTTGTTTTGGTATTTTGTAAGGGCCTCATTAAATGGTTTCAAATTTCCAGCCTAGGCTTTGTATGTTGTGTATTGCTTGTCTTGAACCAGTATTGAGTTAGTTCTTGGGATAATCTAGGCCCTTCACCTTGCGTTACTCTAGGTCACAGAGTCTGTCAGCAAAAAAATTCAAATGGTCATACTCATTTATACATAGTGTTCTCAAAATTGGCAAAATTAGTCAGTCCAAACAAAGTTACCTTAGCAAAATTTCAGTAGAAACAAATAAACATTGCAAACATGGTCCGCACTTGTCAAAACAAAAACATCTTATCTTTGTGATCATAGGTTCATAGTCCTCACATTGTCCTTGCATAAGTCCTTGCATAATTCCTCATTATCATCCTCATACTAGTCCTCATATAGTTTTCACATAAGTCCTCATTATCGTCCTCATATAGTTTTTACATAAGTCCTTGTATAAGTTCTCATTAGCGTCCTCATTATCTTCCTCATTATCATCCTCATTTTGCGCTTAGCTTAAAGTCCAAATTTTAACAAGGTTGGCATTTAGCATAGTCCTCATATCAGTCCTTGCATAGTTTGTTACGTAGACCTCATATAGCATCATTTTGGCATAAGTCCTCACGTAGTCTACACTTATGTATGTCATAGTTTTCCACTAGTTGCATAGTCATTGTAGAAGTCATAGGCATGTGTCGAAATGGGTCTCCCAGGTGACTGTTTATTCCCATTTGAACAACCTAATTTACGGCCAAACAACAGTCAAAGAGAAATCCCTGACGAATTGGACAACCTAGCTTGGGGATTAAAAAATAGTGCACCCCAGTATATAGGAGTTGAATAAAAAATAAATCAAGAATATAGGAAGTCCCGCAAAATTGATAGAGAAATTGCAGAAGAACTCTTTCGACAAGATCTTGAGAGGCTCACATTACAATAACAACTTCCTCAACAATCTCCTTAACAACTCCCCCGTCCTAATCCTCAATAGGGTCATTATAGTCTGCATACAGTATAGTCCTTCAGTCTTGAGTCTCGCATTTGCAACCTAGGTGCATCAAAGTATTGCATAAGTATTAGTGTCATAATTAGCCTCATCACTAGTGTCATTAGCCCATAACTAGATCATAAAAAGCAAAGAATAAGATGGATCCAAATAGTGACCCATTGTATAATCCCACATGGAACATGGACATCTCAAACAGTCAAACCCAGAGAAATACAACAGTGTCTGGAAACGTTTACACTATGCCTTTAATAGAATCTAGGTTCAACAAAACTTGACACATGAGGAAATTGAGGCTGCCCAACAAGATCCATAGGTCCTCATGATTCTAAATGTTCTTATTAACAATGATAGGGATAGATATCTTTCCCTATTGTTACAAAATAGTGCCAAGTTACCTCAAAATTTTGACATCATAACAATCTTACCACCAGGTATCACTTTGAGTCAAAATATCAGTCCAACATCTAATATATCACGAACACAAGTTGTATCGTCGAGCTCAACACAAAATGCTACTCAAAGTACACAAGTCTCGTCAACCCAAGAAGTTGTGGTTTCAACTAAAAGTTCACAATATGGCACGGTATCATCCAATATAAACGTTACTACTCAACCACTTGCCAGTGTCACTACACCAACTATAACAAGTACCCCTCCACAGAGTCAGACTCAAATACTTCATATATCAAATCCAATGAGTGTGACTCAACCTCTGGTTTCTGTATCACTGGGGTCAACGTATAGTCATCAAAATGTGAACCCAGGTCCCACTAGCTCATTTGGTGCAACTTAGCCAAATGTTAATACACAATTTGCTTATTTTACTCTACCTAGTGGGACTTAGAACACACAAAGTTACAACTATGGTACATTTCAACAACCTCCCATATACACAAGTGCAACTCCATTTGTGGGAAATACATACATACCAAGTGCACCATTAACTCAAATAGAAATACTTTCTTATCAAGTACAAAATATTCAACAACAAACATGCAATCAATAAATGATAAGAAAAACTATACGATGCAAGACTTATGTCTGTATCCTTTTGATCACACACTATACATGCCGATTTTTCCTCCTCACTTTGAAACACCAAAATTTGATAGATACAGAGGAAAAGGGGATCCTAGAGACCATATCAGAGATTTTTTCATCGTCTATGTAGAGGTTACATATGAAGATACATACCTAATGAGATTGTTCCCCAAGAGTCTTGGAGGTTTGACTTTGGGATGGTTCTCACATCTCCCGCCAAAGATTACATCATGGGGTGAGATAGTTGAATAGTTTATATAAAACTTCTCACACAACATTGATACCCCAATCACTTTGATGGATCTATGTGCTACACGACAAAAAGAAAATGAAAGCTTTGCGTCCTTTCTACAATGATGGATATCTTTATACCACAAATGCTCAAGTCATGTTCCCGAAATTGAACAAGTTGGTATTTTCATGGAAAACTTAATACCTCAAATCAAGTATCCAATACAAATTCAATGTCTTACCTCGTTCAAACAAATCATGGAAAAGGCCCTAAAATGTGAGGAAGGACTTATAGAACAAGGCATTCTGAAATACTGTGGTACAGTCAATAATGCAAATAATGAAAAACCAAGGTTTTGGTCCAAGAACAAGAATGTGACCAATGACAGTGTTGTGGATGCTCATGTGGTAAATAGATCTCAGTCGTCAGTATCATTACAAGGACCAGTTCAATCACTAATAGTAAACATAAATCAGTCATAGGATAACACCGCTATTAATACATTACAATCCACTAATACAAGGTTTCCAAGGATCAACACCCCAAGAAGAAATTATACACCACTTGGAGAACCCATTGAGTCTGAACTGAAAACATTGATACAAACTAATGTGATCACATTACAAGAAATCAGGGTATATGAACCAGGTCCATTCAAATGACTTGGTGGAATGATAATGACTTCTGTGATTACCATCATGCAAAGGGCCATAAGATAGAAAGTTGCAACAAATTGAAAAACTTGATTCAAGATCTTATAGACCAGGGTGAAATCATAGTGGACACCAACAAAGGATAAACAAATAAAAATCATACTATATTTAAGGATCCTTTTGTTAAGCATGACAAGGGAAAAGCTTCTAGCTCAAGAAAACAAGATAATAATGAAAATTATACCAAGGTCGTGTACGACTATATATACAATCAATGCTACCAGTTCAGGAGATGAGGTAGTTGCTACCATCACTATAAACCCAAGGGATAGGGATTGTGTAGTTATCACACGTCGGTCAAAAGATACCCTACAAGGAGTGCCTTCCAACCCTCCTCCAAGAGTAGAAAATTACAATATAGTTGATCAATTGAAGAAAACTCTCGCTCAAATGTCACTTTTTGAGTTGCTATAGATATTGCCAAATCATAGGGCTCTTCTAGATAAGGCTCTCCAAGATTCAATTGTTGCACAAGACATAGATATGAGCACTTTCCAATGCATGGTGGTAAATTTAAGTGCTTCTATCTATATTGCTTTCACAGAGCAAGATGTTCCTATAGACAAACCCTTACATAATGATCCTCTACACTTAGAGGCGTAGATACACAAGAAAATGGTTAGAAGAATACTGATAGATGGAGGAGCTGGTCTCAACATATGTACACTCAAATTTATCAAAGCATTGGGCTATTTTGACTTTCACATTGGCCCCACAAAGAGAATAAACATTAACGCATATGATGATGAGGAACACCCATCAAAAGGGGTGGTTACTCTATGAGTACAAGTAGTACCAATTACAACTGATATTAGATTCCAAGTATTGAATAGAGAGCTCAGTTATACCATGTTGCTAGGGAACCCATGGATTCATGATATGAGGGCCATGCCACCAACATTTCACCAATGTGTCAAATTCCCATATAATGGCATTGAGATCACCATACAGGGTGATCCAGACACCTTCCAGCATTGCAATCATTTAAAGTCAAGTGTTGATAACCAAGTACCTATTAATCAAGAAGCTCCACTCACATCACAAGTGGAGTCATTAGCAATCACAAATACACATACTTATGCACCTTGTATACCTACAACACCCTCTTCACAAATGAAAGAAGTAGGATGTGGGGAGTATTCCATTGCATAGGCACCAACGGTTAGGAAAATATCTCTTTCTTAAAGATCTTTTGGGAAACCCCAATCTACTATAAGTAGACAAGACAAAGGGAAATAGATAGTTAGATATTCAGACTCATGCTCATTCATTAGATGGGGAGATTTACAGGAAGAGTATCTAGATGAAGATGTGAACCAATGGATATACAAAGAAGAGGATGACATGACTGTAGTCAAGCTTCCTTTAGATCAATATGGAAATGGTTTCAAAATGTTGCATAAACATGGCTATGATGGTACAATGGGCTTGGGACCACAAAGACAAGGAAGGAAAGAACCTGTTTTACCTCAAGAGAACCCAAAGAATCAAGGTTTGGGATACAAACACATAACAAAAGTATCAAAGGCTAGACAACAAACATTGGATTTATTAAAAAGACCTACACATGATTCTAAATTGATACCTCAAAGCAATTCATCAATGGTGGTGTGTATCCCATCATCTCAAAGAAGTGAATTAATTGAAGATGACCCTACTGATGATTCAGTTGTTGAGAGATTCCAACTTTTCATCCAGGATACAAATATAGTACCATCTAGTGATATGGAACTTGCAACATCTTCACAGGCCAACATGGTGACAAAAACGGGTTTAGCGCCAACAAGTGATTTAGTTATAGAAAGACTAGAATGCCTTATACCAGAAATGAGGGCTTTCTCTACAACAGAACAAGGATCCACAAGTCATCGCAATGTCCCACTATTTGTCAATATAGATGAAACCCCTCTTTCTTCTATTGAGGAAGGTGGTGAATTAAATGAAGAAATATCAGACATTGAGACATACATGGAAAGCATAACTGACTCTCATGATTATGAATTCTTGTCTACTCATAGTTGTATCACATATACAATATTTAGAGATTATGACAATCAACCACCTATGGATAATGGCATCACATATGAAGACAAAGAACTAGATCATGTGTCAATAAAGTATGTTTATAACAGTCAAGCATGCATCATATCAGCAACACCTTACACAGAAGAAAGTAAGGATTTGTGTCTTATCCATCCACACTTAATTGACTGGGGGAAAGAAGAACCACTATATGTGGATTGGTTTGAAAATGATGAAGCTATAGCAGATTTCCTAGGTGTCAGAGATGGATTTCCATATGATGACCAAAAAGTTGGTTTTGCAATAGACCTTGACAGGACCACATATTTTGGAGAAGCAAGCTCCTCTACTTCGGAAGATGGTGATGAGATTAACAATACTAGAAAGAGAAGACTAGATGATCTTCCTATTGATCAAGAGAAATTAACATTACTTATTGAAAAGACAGAAGAGGTCAACATAGAAGGCAAAGTTATAAATAAGATACACTTGGCTAAGTCATTAAATTTAGAGAAAGACAAATTCATCCATTTCTTCACACAAAAACCAATAAAGTTTGCTTGGTCATATGCTGACATGCCAGGGTTGGATACAAAATTAGTGTTACAGCATCTGCCATTGTTACCAGGAATCAAACCATATAAGCAACAAAAATGTAAGATGCATCCATAGATCACCTTGCTAGTGAAGGTAGAACTACAAAAATTGTTAGATGTGGGCTTCATAAGACCCATTGATTATGCATAGTGGATATCAAACTTAGTACTAGTGAAAAAATCCACTTGGGGCATATGAATCTACACAGATTTCAAAGATTTAAACAAGACTTGTCCTAAGGATGACTTACCCCTTCCAAACATAGACATGATTGTCAACCTCACTACTGGTAATGAAATGCTATCACTTATGGACAGATTCTCAGGCTATAACCAAGTTAGGATCGCACCAGAGGACCAACACAAAACAAATTTCACTTGTCCATGGGGGACATACTATTGGAATGTGATGTCATATGGTTTAAAGAACGCTGGTGCAGCTTATCAAAGGGATATGACAATATTAATTCATGACATGATACATGATATCATGGAGGATTATGTTGATGATAATTAGCAAAGTTAAAAACCAAAGATGGTCACCTTGACGTTCTAGCCAAGATCTTTGACAAATTGGAACAACAAGGTTAGGCTCAATCCAAAGAAATGTGTGTTCAATGTAATAGTAGGAAAGCTCTTAGGTTTCATTGTTTCTAATAAAGGAATTGAGGTGGATCCCGCAAAAGTGAAGACTATTCTTGAAATGCCAGCACCATCCATGCTCAAAAAATTAAGAAACTTATAGGGAAGGTTGAAATTGATAAGAAGGTTCATAGCACAATTGGCAAACAAGTGTCATCCATTCCAACATCTATTAAAGAAAGGAGTCACCTTCAAGTGGAGAAAATAGTGTCAAGAAGAATTCCAGGTATTAAAAGATTATTTGTTAGCCACACCAGTTTTAGTTCCACCCACACAAGGAAAACATTTACTATTATACATATCAACAACTAATTCCTCTTTGGGATCTCTCTTAGTGCAACATGATGACCAAGGAAAGGAAAGAGAAATATACTACATAAGTAGAATACTAATTGGTTATGAGCTTAATTACACTCCCATTGTGAGAGAATGTCTAGCAGTACTCTTTGTTTCTCAAAATCTTAGACATTGTATGATGAGCCACAAAATTCAACTCATTGCATGCTTTGATCCTCTCAAGTATCTTTTGAGTAGAGCTACATTAACAGGGAGATTGGCCAAATGCGCCATGATCTTAAGTGACTTCAATATTGAATATTTTTATAGAAAGGTTATAAAAGGACAAATCATTGTAGACCGGTTGGCAGAAGCTCCCGTACAAGATAGTCATCCATTGTTGATATATTTTCCTAATGAGTCCGTGTTCACAATTATAGAATCTACCAGATGGAAATTATACTTTGATGGTTCATACACTAACCATGGAGCAGGAGTTGGAATTATCTTTATCACCCCTCAAGGTGACTCAATTCCTAAGTTATTTAGAATCAGATGTACAAATAATATAGCTGAATACGAGGCCCTCATCATAGGACTTCACACTTCTATATAGTGGAAAATAACATAGCCACAAGTTTATGGCGATTCTCAACTAATTATCAATCAAGTCAATGATGATTATAACACTAAAGATGATAAATTGATGCCCTATAAACACATGGTCAAATATTTCAAGCAACAATTCAACCATATTACTTTTAAGAAAATACCAAGGATGCAAAACAAGGTAATTGATGCAATGACTACTATAGGGTCTCTCCTAGACATGTTGAACAACAAAACTCTGTTCAAGTTCCTAGTAGAATAATTCATGGTACCGACATATGAGATTCCTTCATTTTAATATGTGTGTGTAATTGTGGGTCCTGAATCCCCATGGTATAATAAGATATATGCATATTTACATGAACAATACATGTC
Organism: Cryptomeria japonica; assembly: GCF_030272615.1. Classification (NCBI taxonomy): domain Eukaryota; kingdom Viridiplantae; phylum Streptophyta; class Pinopsida; order Cupressales; family Cupressaceae; genus Cryptomeria; species Cryptomeria japonica. The sequence continues at coordinate 319,084,129 of NC_081409.1, read as the reverse complement.
TCCAGACTTATGAAGAAATCAAAGAAAAACTCACATTCATCAGGCATCCAGACATACCATTCTTGTTGACACATTGTATAAAAAAAGACTAGATGGAACACTTCTTCTTTGCCTAAATTCCGAAGAAGCTCAACTTGCCTTAAAATAGGTACATGACAAGATTTTTGGTGCACATTCCAATGGTCTTGCACTAGAAAAGAAACTACTAAGAACCAGATATTATTGGCCTACAATGAAAAAAGATGCCTATAAATATGTACAAAAATATAGACAATGCCAAATACATGGGATCTCATTCATGCACCATATCGTCATGGCCATTCTCACAATGGGGGCTAGATCTTGTTGGTAAAATTAATCCTACTTCTTCCAATGGACACAAGTTCATTCTCACTGCCACAGAGTATTTCACCAAGTGGGTTGAGGAAATCCCTCTAACTTATACCACTGGTAAGAAGATAAAAAAATTCATGCTTAATTATATATATCATCTGTAGATATGGAGTCCCAATGTGTATAGTAACCAATAATGGGCATCCCTTCAAGAATCAAGAGATGCGGGAACTGTGTGATCAATTCCATATACAACAAAGATTTACAACTCCCTATTACCCACAAAGTAATGGTCAAGTAGAGGCAACTAATAAAATGATCCTAAAAATCTTAAATAAAGTTGTCAATGATGTAGGACGGGATTGGCATCTGCAAATGAATCCCGCACTATGGGCATACAGAATAGGTGTTTGCACAACTACAAGTGTTACACCATACAACTTGGTCTATGGTTCAGAAGATATTCTACCAATTGAGGTAGAATTACCATCGTTAAGAGCCTCCGTGAAACACATCACATCAGAGGAAGACTATAGAGTTGCAAGACTCTAAGAGCTAGAACTATTAGATAAAAAGCGACAGAGCACCCTGAATCACCTACAAGGCTATCATAATAGGCTAAGAAGGATCTACAATAAAAGAGTAAGGCCAAGAAAATTTGAAGTGGGAGATCTAGTCGTCAAAGAGAATCAAAGGAACCTAGCAGATCGAGAAAAACCAGGCAAGTTCGAACCAAACTAGTTGGGTCCTTTTATAATAACAAGGGTTGTTGGCAATGGTTCTTATAACTTGGCTACCATGGAGGGAGATCCACTCCTTGATCTCGTGAACAACATGCACCTTAAACACTATTACATCTAATAGCAGGGTAGTTTAGGTTCATTTTTATTGTATTTCTGCATATCTTTCCTAAGCATTGCATTGCATATCATTTTACTTTCACAGTTGCATCTCCATAGCATATAGTCATCCCTTTCACATGTAGCTGCATCAATAAAACAAGGCAATTGTCTCAGTTAATCACTTCTTTGCACATGAAAGAAGAAAAGGTTACCTCATTTCTTAGATACTTGGACATAAAGTTTTCGTAAACCTAAGATCAATCCTCTTCAACATTACCTTGTGGTTAAGCTTTGTCTATGGTTGGGTAAAAATTTCACTGTTGTGCCTTGCCTTCCAAATCTATCAATTTCTATATCTCACACATTAAACAGTTTCTCTAAATCATTATAGATACCTAGTTAATCACGTGGCTAGTGGAAAATCCAAAATTTTGCTTCAGCATTTCTATAATTATCACAACCATGTAGGTTTCATTACTTATAAGTCAATGCAAGAGAATAAAAGAGAAAATATAGCTATGTTTACATATCTATCAAAAGAAAAAGAAAAAAGATATATAACTAAAATATCATGCATCAAAAGTACAATAAAAGATTGGCTATGGCAACATGCGAGTAACTCCATCATGGCTATGGATGCATGCTGACAATGGAGCAATATTAGAGAGATTGCACTGATAACCTCATCGAGGCTATAGACGTTCACTGGCAGTGAGGCTCTATCCAAGATTCTTTTGAGAAGTCAGAATAAACTACATAGCTAGTCACATAGGATGCTAAGGCTCTCCAGTGATCATAAGAGCTGGAATAAATTCAATTGCACACACATAGGCAAAAGAAGACCAAAAGTTTCAACAATCAGTGGATAAGTTTTCTGCATCTCCATTTACAAATTTTAGTCACCTAGTGTGTTAAGATGGGTGGTCCAAGGGTTCTTGACAATCGATTGAACATCAATCTCTGAAATGTTTTATACCTTTGAATCAACTAGTGTATAACATAGTGATAAACACAAACAATCATCCTTGTCCAAATAGGAAATGCATTTTCATCCTACACATCATTGCATTAAGCATAGTCTCATATCAAAAATTTCATTGTTTCCACTTGCATTTTGTTAGTCATCATATCATAACAGGTTTGCATATTGGGGGCATCACTGAAAAAATCCTAAAAAGCATAAAAAGTCCTGAAAAAATCCCCCCAAAAAAGAATTAAAAAAATTGAAAACAACAAAATCCAAAAAACATCGAAAAAAAACATTCAAATAAAGGCCTGAAAAAATCAACCAAAAACATTCAAATAAAGTCCTAAAAAAATCAACCAAAAACATTCAAATAAAGTCCTGAAAAAATCAATCAAAAAACATTCAAAAAAATCTTGAAAAAATCAACCAAAAACATTCAAATATGATCCTGATCGAATCTAAAAACATCGAAAAATATCTTGGAAAAGAAAAAAAATCTAAAAACAACAGAAAAAATTGCAATAAAATGTCTGACAAGAATCAAACACCCTAGCAGATATCCAACAAACACTTCACATGAAGTTAACAAAGGATGCAACTATCAAAGCAATAATCTGCAATCAAACTGATCAGGCTATCTAATCAATCGTATCAACTATCCATACCAAGTGATCATTATCTTGTCTTAAACAGAACAGGACACACTCGAAATTGGAAAGGTCAATATTAAATAGGGTCCACACTTTTGGACATCAGACATTCAACCATCACATCAAACAATCAAAGCAAAGACACAAATCAATATGGCTGCTAAATTTTGTACTAGTTAGTCTTTATCTTTTATCATTTGGTGACAAGTCATGTTTCTATGCTACTCAAGGACTTGTGGAGCCGTGATAGGCATGATCCTTTTCTTTGTTTGTTGTTTGTGGTGTAAACCAATGAATTTATGGGGCTATGGTGCCTTGGGTTTTTGTGTTGGTACGTTCATTTCAACAAATATCTCATGCAAAATATCATGGCTAGTTATGCTTGTGACTATCGCACATACCTCGACTCCTAACATTATTCCCATAATGGAGGGTTCACTCCTTGTTTGCAATGTCGTTTGTTTTTGCAATGAGATATCATTTATACCTTGGTTCCTTATACCCTGGTGTGCAAAGCTCCATTGTTACATAATAAGGCTTAGTGATGAATATATATTGCACTATGAATAAAGACACACAAGTTCATGTATCCATTGTCATCAATCATTTTCATTTCATTTTCTCATCTTAGTTTTGCTATTCTTTCTCCTCATCATTCTCTCATTAATCAAATATCTTTTTTCAAATCAATTCTATCATTTCATCTAACATGTTCTTTCATCATTTCTCTCTTGCATTAGACTAACAATTCTTCTATTACTCACTAGCATGATATCATTAAATTGGTCTCAATTCCATAATTTTTCGACCAATTTTCCTAGGGGGCATAATTATAACCTAAGCATCACTAGGGCATAATTTTTTTATATTTTCTTTGAAACAACATCGTTACGACATTGTCTCAAAGAGGGGCAAATGTAGACACCGAAAAAATGTCTCATTAATCATGTACTAATTATTTGTCTAATTGATTAAATAATTATTTAATTATTTAATTAAATTAATTAATCTTATTCTTCTAAATTCATATTTCTTCACCATCTTACTAATTATCCTATTTCAATTTCTATTCCTCATCAGTTAATCATTTAACCTTTTTTCTAAATATTAATTATTTGATTAATTATAATTTAATTCCTTTGATTAAATATTCTTTATTATCTACTTAAATTCAATTTCTAAATAATTAAATAATTTTTTAAATTATTAATTAACTAATTTATTCTTCTAATTCAAATTTCAATCCTCAAATTCCAATTTCATCTAATTTTAAATATTCTTCTAATCCAAATTCAAATTTGAATTTTCCCAAATTCCAATTTCAATTAATTTCATTTACATGGGCATTTTAATTTCATGATTTCAAAAATCAAAGTCAAAGACATGCAAAAATCAAATTTAATGTCTAAATCAAGTTTTAAATATATTCAAAAATGAAATTTAATTTAAATTATTCAATTCTCATGCAAAGATTAAATTGAATTCCTAAATCAAGTTCAAAAGCATGCAAATAAAAAAATTGAATTTCAAATAAAATATCCTACAACACATGCTAAATTTATAACTAATTGATCAATTCAATTAATTGATTAATTAAATCATTTTCTTTTAATTCTCTCTAATCATTCTTTTTCTATCTTCCAAATAGCTTTTTTCCAAAAAGCATTCCATCAGTTAACCCCTCAATCATTCCTTTTTCTATCTTTCAATCAGCTTTTTCTCAATCAGTCATCTCCCTAGTTAACTCAATTAACCATTCAATCTATTCAATTAACAATTCAATCAATTAAGTTCCACCTCTTCAACTATCAATCAACATGTGAGCTCACTTGAGTTTCACCTTTCATTCAATCTCCTCCAAAAATCTATAAATTCAACATCAAATCTCCATTTTCAACGATCATGAACTTCAAATCTTTGTGCCATCTTTTTGCAGGTTAGCAACACAATATCTGAGAGCCAACATCATTACTAAAAGAAGCAAAAGGACAATGGAAGCAAAGTGCAAGCATAGAATAGGGAGTTTTTGATTGATTGTTTTATACCCCTATTGTTGTATTTGCATTATTTCATTGGTTTTATTAGAATTTAGACCCATCATACCAATGAGCGTATGGTCTATTGTCAAGTAATAATCTAATATCAGGAAGGGTCACAAGATTATCCTTTAACAATTTTCGCAATATGGTCAAATATGAATCAAATAATTTAGTAAAGACCTAATTTCATTATGGTTCCTATGTATTCTCTCAAATGCCTAAGGCACATTAATAACATTTGCCACAAATTTACTCTTTCTAGACCCTCCTAAAGAAGATGCATCCCCAAAGGCATCAACATGAGAGTTCAAAGTATAATTTCTAAACTGAGTCACTGTATGTTGATATTTAGTGAGTGTGGAATAAAGATTGGCAAAATTTGAATATCGATTAAGAGAGAGATTTTCCCTCAATTTCGGATATAGCTTCACAATGAACTTTCATTGAAGGTTTCTATCTGGTAGGGTAAAGGGGACCTTAGTAGATATAGACTAAAAATGAGAGAAAATTCATGACCTTCTTATTCAACTTTTTCTTACAGTGAAAAAGGTTAGCAATGGTGACCTTACTGCCAATATTCACTTGAAACCTCTTCACAAATGCATCCATAATTTGATCTAATTTTTTAGTAGAATGATCAAGCAAGAAACTATATAGTTCTAACGAGATCCCCTAAAGAGATTATTTTTAGCATAACAAAGTCCAAGTTGTGATAATAGCTACACACAGTCATGGAAGAATCAATATGCACATGTGGATCTCCTTCTCCATTATACCGATCAAACTTCAATGCCTCATCCCCTTGGGGAATAATAGTGTTCAGGATAGTCAAGTCAAGCAGACTATGCCAATAATATGCATGGAGCAAAGATTGGTTAATAGTAGATGCAAGGTTGGTGGGTTGTTGTTACAACTGCCCCATGTTATGCAAGATGGTATTCAGGATAATATTATTAGGTGGAGGAGGCAAAGGAGAGTTATGCATTACAGCAGAGACACAGGCACCAAATCCACCCCTAAGACTAGGGCTAGTACTAGCACCCACACCAATGCTAGCAGAAGCAAATTGAACAGTGGAAGTGACAATAGTGGAGCTAGTGGCCATGCTAGTTGTTGGTCCAAAACAATAGGTGTTAAACACATCATTATACTCAATCTTAGATACAACTATTCCTAATTGAGAAGCTATCCAAAACCCCACTATCTTGGCTCATTTATCTTACCAATCTGAGGACGTACAACTTGAAATGGGACAACAAAATATATGCACCAAGAATTTTAAGGAACATGTCTATCATATTCTAAATAAATGGAAATGTTGAATAAATCTTCATACGGAAATAACTTGCTTCAATATTATAACTCCGGAAACCTATGCCAACTTTTATAAACAAAATATAAGCTCTTCTAGCCTATGCAGAAATAACTATTAAATTATTTTGTTATGGCTACAAGAATAGACACAGATTATCAATCTAGTGGCTACAGGATCAGACAACGAACAACTTACCAAAACATAATTAAATTACTTCACAAAATAAAGTGCATAAGAACAAATGTACAAAATCATCACCAAATGGGCCCCCTTGAGTGAGTCTCCTAAATTATAAGTTACAACAAAATTTAACTATGAAGCTCGCATAACCATATCAAAACACCATAAAATTATTCAAGATAGTAAATCTGCTTCTTATTCAGAATCAACTCGACAACATAACATAGTCTGATATCAAAATAGTAACTAACTAAACTAGAAAATTTCAGAAGGATTTATATAACATTCATCCTTGCAACAATTTTCCATAATAGCCACTCCACTCCAAATATCTAGGTGGAGGATTTTATTTAAAATATAAAGTCTAAGAGAGTTAAGAAAAACAAGACTCTGTTCCATCCTTGAACATTTGTGAATCTTCCCTAGATTTGCTCTAACACACAACATGGTTATTTAACAAAATCATTAATAGAACATGATTGTTCTTGAAGGCTCCTTAATCACTTCAAAAATCTAGTGCCTGAATTGTAACAACCTTTGACCCTTTCATGCCTTGTTGTCCAATTATGTCCATGTTGCCATTCCGCTGATAATAAAACCCTATTTCATCAGAAAAATTCTTCCACGTGGCTACATCACCAAGGTTGGCACAAGTACTTCTATTCACTTTTCATGACCATTCATTGCAACACATTTATCATCATACAAAGATAAAGTAAATACTTATATTTGCATTCATAAGGTTCATTGTTTTGTCATAATGAAGGTTTCAAATTATAGACAACATGAGCATCATATAGGCTCAAAAAATTCAATCAAAACATAATATAGAATCATAATAGTAGGCATATAAGATTCCCAAGCATGATAAAATGACTGCAAATAAAGACATAAACTAGGGCTCATCATTCTCCCCAATTGAAGATTTTGTTGGTTCATCAACAAGAGGTTTATGGTTCTCTTTCTAAGTGAGCAGCCTGAAATTTGCAATAGAAGTCTCTCCTCTTGTTTTAGCAATAGGACTCCAATAGAACCCTTGGTCCTTTTTAAATTTTTCCCATCTATCTTTTTCCCGCTCTACATAATAGTATTGAAGCTCTTCCTAGTGTGGAACATGCCACCATAACATAGGTGGTTGAAAGATTAGTGGTATCCATTTCTCTTGTTGAGTCCGACCCAAATGAATGTAGGTAGATTCCCTTTTGAGTGTTGCATGGTAATTTTTAAGTGAAAGAGGCTCTATTCTTTTTAGGTCTGCAGGCAGCCAGTTCCACCTATGAGCTAAGTATCCATACACTACCCTTGCTACTATTTCTAACACTTGCTCATATTCATTATAAACTTACTCTCTTAATGTCAACACTCTCTTCTTAATATCAGGTTCAGAGGTTAGTTGATTCCGCCTATAATAAATTTCATCAGGGTCCCTTACTTCGGCTCTCAATGGCAATGGAACAATTTGCTCCATATCTAAGTATTCCTTGGCTTGTTCACCTCTATTATTTTCATTCTAGATATAGGACATGAATGCTCTAAGATGAATATCTCCAATTGTGAGCAATGGATTCCACTGTGGGGTACAAGGGATGGTATAGTTATAGAGATAAAACTCATACAATAATTTTTTTCTGTTGAGGAGATGAAGTGTTATAAGCATTCATAAATTCCTTGGGAGTCATCAAAGATGAATTTAACTCAGACAATTCTCTGCTTATCTTATATGAAAGATGCAATTATTTTAGGTAAAGGGAGTATAACCTAGGAGGTGGTCTACATTCAATTGCTTGAGGCAGTAAAGTAGCTATATTATCTATTCTATCCTCCAATTTATATATTTCTACATCTTTCTTTTTCAATTTATCCTCTAACACTTCCTTCTTTTCCTTCCATTCCTTCTTTTTTTCTAACAATTCCCACAATTCAAAAGTGATTGAAGCCCAAGAAAATGAGGGGTGTCTATGTTTACTTACCATGGTTCTCATCCTCTGCTACTCCAGATTAACTTTTTCTACAACTTCTGCTAAGTTCTTTAACCCGGATGCGATATTCTCTTTCTCAATAACAAGTTCTTCATTTGTGGCTACTGAGGTTCATGAGTGATTTCAATTTTAAGTTCAACCTAGATCTCTCTAGAATGAACTAATGCCTCTTCTGCAATTTCTTCCTCCTCTACTATGACATCTTGTGTTCCCTACTCTGTAATAGGCTGAATTACATCCTAGGCCATGTCCCCTACTTCATAGTAGGTTGCATCCCCTAATTCTTTCTCTCCTAATTTTCCTTCAAACTCTTCTTCAAATAACTCTTCAGAATGGGATGCTTCTTGGTCTTGGCTTTCCTCCTCAATCGGAGAAGAAGATGGAGATGGAAGTTCATGGGAATTCCTTTTAAGAATTTCTTCTTCCTCGATATTTAAACTTTGGATGTCAATCTTTTCCCCTTGAGAATTCTTGCTTTTGAACTTCTTCTTCAGTTTATGAGTGCTCCTAGTAGGATGTTTTCTCGTAGAAGTTTTATCTATTTTCTTTCATTTCTAACCAGTTTGTATTGCTTTAACAACTACTTTCTTCAATTTATGAGTTGCTCCAGGGAGTTTAGACTTCTTCACTTTTTGTTTTTCAGATATAGATGTTTGTAGTGTTGGCTATCTCAAAGTAACACCAGAAGGATTAACCTTCATTCTTTTCTTCATCATTTTTTCCTGTGTTTGTTTCTTATTTTTGCCCTTAGCAGCTACTAACCCTTGTGCCACATGAGTTTCTTCTATAACTTTTTGAGCAGAACCCTCATCTTCACTAGGAATTTTAGTCGCTTTGGAAGATGAAGCACTTGTAGCTTCTCTAATACTAGGTACCTACCTTAATGGTCGAGCTCTAGTTATAGCAAGAAAATATACCCATTGCATTCCAACATTTGTTTCACCTAGGGTTTGCTCAATTAATAGTTGGATTAAAAAATGGTGAGAAACTAACTGAATGTTACCTTTCTGCACTTGGGCAGCCATCTGTTATAGCTTATCGTAAAGGAAGTTGGGAATATTCATGCGTCGTCCATGCATTAAATGACCGAGTGGCTTAAAATGAATGGAATGCAACCATGATTGTCATCCTTCACAAGTGAGATACATAATAACAAACGTTACCTTGTGAGCCAAGAGAGGTGGAAGTGACAACTGAATTGTCCCTTGTTTGGTAATATGCAGTGGAGGGTCACTATGTTCTGTAAACTAAGCTCTGGCAGACTTAGCATCCATTTTTTCAGGAAAAGGTTCTCCATTACTAGGAAAGCCCGTGACTTATTAAATGCATTCTTCTGAAATAGGCACTCTTAACCCTTTTAACACCACCTGGTCATCTTTTAATGTTTGTGTAAACTCTAGGGCAACACCATCATCAAAGGTATGTAGCTTCAGAAAGTAATCTAGCCACCCACATCCTCTAAACAGAGGTTCACAATCTTGGTCATTCAACAAAAGACTATGATCAGTAGGTTCATGTCGAATTGGAGGACCTCCCATTATTGATACAAACACCAACTTCCTCAAGAAAACCCCTCTATTATGCTAAAATTCAAATATAAATTCCTTTCTTTAGTGAGTCTTAACAAGAAATAGCAGGATGCACTTATGACAAAGCTTCTCATATGTAACAAGTGTTGGCAAGAGACACTCCTCTAGAAGAGATTAGTGCTTAAGAATTGTTTAGGAGTTGACTTAGATCAAATGTGTTATCCAGTATATGCAAATTCATTCTACCAGAAGTTCTAAGCTAGTTTTGCTTAAGTCTAGAAGGTGGAACACAATGTTTGATAGAGTATGAGTACATTGAGCGGAACTCGAGTTTGGGTCCACATTTTTGTTTGTTGTGGAAGAGGTAGTCGATTTGTTGGCTAGAATTGCTTAGTCCACAATCCTAGCTTTTGGTGTTGATTTAGATGTAAGTTTGATGATTTGGTATCCGGTATTCGGTATTTCAGGAAGAACAAGGTTATTTTGGTATAGCATGTTATGCGGAATCACCAGGATGATTTTGTTGATTGGTACCATGCTCGAGGTTGTTGTGCCAACTTATATGAATTGTATTATCAATCTGTTTTGGTCCACATGTGTATTGGTGATCGGATTGAGCCGACTTCTTGTTACACGTTTCATATTTTTGGAGCCGACATGTTGGTGACCTAATCAAGTATTGTGGATATATAATACCAATATATTTGAGAATTTTGGTGATTGATGTGAGTTTGCAAAGATTATATGAGCATTGGTGCGCAATTTCACATGCACTGTCCTTGGATTTATGCTTTGGTATGTGACAGAGCATAGCAGAACATAGTAGTGTGCCAGAACAGTGGAAGAAGACTCTTTGCGCTTAACCGGAACTACATATTGATATTTGTAGATGATATTCATTAGTTCATACAATCAGTTATCATCTATAATCATTTGTAGGACAATGAGTCCTCCGAGGGTTGTAGCCCTCTTCTTTATAAGTGAACAGTGAGCTCTAAGCAGTGTGCTTGAATGCATGTCAATTCCCTTGTATTATTATTATACTCCTAATCAAAATATTATAATATTGTGGGTTTCAATCCCACCATGGTTTTTCCCTTTCTGGGTTTCCATGTAAAAATTCTGGTGTTATGGTTTTGTGCTTGTTTGTGTTGAGTTTCTGCATTTTACTTTCATTCTTTTGCATCTAATGGTTTAAGAATCAGTTAAAGAAAATTATAAATTGCAAAACACTTATTCACCCCCTCTCAATGTTCATTGATTCCAACAATTGGTATTAGAGCCTAGTTCCTCTGAGGAAGTCTAACAACTTGAGGAAGATGCGGGAGAGAGAATCAATGGACTCTGGTTTACAGAAACAACTTACTGTGGCACTTGAAGATCTAGATACAACAAGAAATGAAGTAAATAGCCCGAGAAGAAATTTGAACAATGATAAAGATTTCATTGAGTCTTTGAAGAAGAAATTAAACACATTCAGAGAAAAGAGAAAGGATCTTATGGACAAACTGAAAGAGAAAGAAGATGAAAGCATTGATAACCAAGCCTTGAAAGACAAGACAAATGAATGTGGAAAACTTGCTAGAGATAATGCAGTCTTGAAGAATGAAATGCAATCCATTGTGATGAAGCTGACAAATGAGATTGAAGATAGGAAGAAGAATGAGGAAAGATTGACTCAGTCACTAAAGGATAGATCAGATGAATGTTGCAGACTAAATCATGAAAATGACCTACTGAAGCTTGAATTGATACAATCCAGAAATAATGAGCAAGAGCCTGAAAGTCAAATCATAATTTTGAGAGATTAACTTACCACTACTAATGAGCACAAAGAAAAATTCAATGCTAACTCAACTAAGCTGGATGAAATACTACAAAGTTAGAAGAATAAAGGTGATATGGGAGGACATGAATTTGAGAAAGGGGAAAGCTTCAGATCTAGTCAAAGCAAACATCAAAAGAACAAGAGATCTCTGGTAAGGCAACCTAATGCTTATAAATTCAATGGTAAATGTTTTGCTTGCAATAAATTTGGTCATATGGCAAGTCAATCTAGAAATAGGGAAAATCAGAATAATTTATCATTCTCTAGACAATGTTTCAATTATAATAAATATGGTCATAAGTCAGTTGAATGCAGAAGTATGGTAAATAGGAGAAATGTAAGATTCTATTCTTGTGGAAGATTTGGACATATTGCTAACCAATGCAGATCAAAGGGAAATCAAGGTAATTTTAGGCCTAATCAGAGAAACAACAGTGTTTGCTATGCTTGCAACAAATTCGATCATATTGCAAAATACTGTAGAAGCAAGAATTTTTTGGTAGACAAGAACAAATCCGATGATAAGGGAAAAGTGAAGGTTGAAGAGATTAGAGAGTAGTACAAGAAGAAATGGGTCAAAAAGGGTGATTCAGATGAGTTTGTACTTGATTTCGGTGTTGGAACCTCATTCGGTAACTAAGGCACTTGGCCTTAGGTGGAAGCTTTCCATGCAGATCCTAAAAACCCCCTATCTGAGATCTGTAACATGTCGTGGGAGGTTATAAATGGTTGTGAATGATTGTGCATGTTGGCAATTGACACTCAATTGGTTGATTTCACTATGTTGTCATTGATGGCAATATGACAGCTTATTTTGGCTTCATATTTTGGGTCAGTTGTGTACTGGCAGGCACTTCACCAGCACTGATAGGTTGGAAGGAATTATTTGGTTACCGACAATGCAGACCAACATGGTTTAGAATCGGGTTATCGGTATTGGAGCTTGACATCTTTTGGATCCAACATCAACAATTGATTTTGATATTCATGTATTTATGTTATCTAGCTGACATGTATATTGATATTGTAATTATCTTTGTAAGCCAACATAAGGCATGATAAATTGTATAGGGTATATAGGTCAGTTGGATTAGATCATTTCGATGTATCTGATATGAAGCGAATATGTATTAGGAAGGAAATAATGAAGGAGATGCAAAATATATTATAGAGAATCATGTATGTGAGGATATTTATGTAAGGGATATTCTGGTAAAGCATTTAGGGTTTCAGACCGGAATAGATAGAGCTGAACTAGAACTGTATTCAGGCATAGAAAAATGCTATCTTAGCAGTTCACTCATTTCTCTAGATTGTAGTGTGGATTTATATGTAGTCAGTGAAGCTCCTTTTGTGATTTAGCAGTGTGCTCTAGGCTGTAAGCCTTCCTGCAAGTGCAGGCCCCTTAAATTTTGTAATATCTCTTCATATGGCCAGTGAATTGATATTGTGGGTCACAAATCCCACCGTGGTTTTTCCTCTTTGAGGTTTTCCACATATAATTTTGTGTGTTATGGTATCCATTTATGTGATTGGCTTATTGGTTTCTTTACTTCTTTCAATTCTATATGTACCGGTATACTGGTTGGTGTATGCATGTTTTAATAAGGTTAAAATTGATCATACCGGTAGAAAACTGATTCACCCCCCCTCTTAGTCTTCTTTGATTCTAACAACTGGCATCAGAGCCTTGTGCCTCAGAGGAAGTTTAACAGCTTGAGGGAGATCTTGAATCTAGAATCCATGGATATGGGTTTGGAGAAAAAACTTGAGATGGCACTTGAAGATTATGACGCTGAAAGGATGAAGAACTTAAAGCTACAAAATGAATTGAATTCTGCTCAGGAATTCATTTTTCTCCTACAAGAGAGGTTTTCATCTATTCAAGCTAGGAGGAAGGAACTTTTACAAATTCAGGATGATGAAGAGAAAGATGCACTTAAGGAACAATGTCAAAAACTGAGTCAGGAGAACATGGTTATGAGAAATGAAATGCAAGCTATAACTATGACAATGTCTAAAGAGATTGAGGACCGAAACAAAAATAAAGAAAATATTGTTGTATCTCTGAAGAACAAATTTCAAGAATGTGGAAGGTTGGTTCATGAGAATGATATGTTGTGAACTGATTTAGTACAATCGCAGAGCAATGAACAAGAGCTTGACATAAAAATGATAATTATGAGAGAAGATCTAACTATTGCAAGTGAGTATAAAGAAAAATTCAAGATTAGTTCAACACAACTCAATGAGTTATTGAAGAGACAAAGGCAGAATGGAGATTCCAATGGACTTGGATTTGAGCAAGGACAGAGTTCCGGTACTGCTAATGAAGATCAAAACCATAAGGCACCGGTAAGGCAATTCAATGCTTATAAATTTAATGCTAGATGTTTTGTTTGCAATAAATTTGATCACATGGCTAGGCAATGTAGGAATAGAGCAAATCAGAACCTTGATTCTGCTCCTGGTCAATGTTCTAAATGTAATAAGTATGGTCATAAGACATAAGATTGTAGAATGAATGCTAAATTCTATGTATGTGGAAAATTTGGACATATAGCTAATCAGTGCAGGTCAAACAATTATTTTGGTTTTAGCAAAGCAATTCAAAAGAATAATATTACTGTGCGTGGGAAAAGTGGTGCGATGAAACGAATATTATGAATTTAGGACTAGTCCACACACTAATGGGACTCTTGGTGAAAGTTATGGAGTTATATGGAATAACTCAACTTCCCAAGGGATGTTCCATTGTTCTCTATCTCACAAGACCCCTCAAGCCAATGCCTTTGCTCTCATATCACTGAGCAAAGTGACTTAGGGATGACAATCATGAAAATGAGGGATGTTTGATCACTTTAACATGAATGTAATCCTAATGTGCATGATATTAACAAAAGATGAACTAAACTAGCATGTATACGATGATAAGATAAAAGGATTAGTAAAAGAACTATCCTAACATGATACATTAGCTTAATATGATTATTATGATAAAGAGAAATACTTCTAAAATGCTTATTAGATTATTTCTATTCAAAGAGAGACTAAAATGCTTGATAAGAATGAGTATAGATTAGATGTATAAAACTAATGGCTCTATTTATATGGAAAATAGGGCAATGAAGGGTCAAGATTGGATGATCCTATCAAGGGTCAGGATTGAAAGTTATCAATCCATGTTTGCAATTATCGACAATGAAATGGTGACAATTGTCAACATAAGACTACTTGAGAGGAGATGTAAGAAGCATTAAATGCTTGAGAAGACCTCATGGTTACCTTAGGAGGTAAGGGTTAAGGTTAGGTTAAGGTTATCCATTGGATAAAACTTTTACCCAAAGCATAAACTCTTGTGCAAGGGTTAAAGAAATAACCAAGGTTAAAGCCATCAATGATTGATGAGACCCTTGGGTTAGATGAGGGTTGAGTTAGAGAGAAAGTCTCTAATCATACAAGAGGGTTGAGTTAACCATTAATGGTTTGGAATACTTTCAAGGCTAACTTGTTGAAGACATA
The DNA here is from genome assembly GCF_030272615.1 of Cryptomeria japonica. Taxonomy (NCBI): domain Eukaryota; kingdom Viridiplantae; phylum Streptophyta; class Pinopsida; order Cupressales; family Cupressaceae; genus Cryptomeria; species Cryptomeria japonica. The sequence goes on along the minus strand of NC_081409.1, from coordinate 319,068,945 downwards.
AAGCCTTTAATGGTTTCCAAAGACTTTGAGGGTTTGAGAAGTGACTTCCCTTTACTTAGGGATGTGACAATATTTAGTAGATGGGTTAGGATAATTTAGAAGGGATTAGAAGAATCTAGAAGGGGGTTTAGAGAGGCAAGTGGGAGATGTAGGAAAATGCAAGTGGATGGGGGGTAATTTTAATTAAAATAAATTACTTTATTTAAACAAAATAGATGCAAGTGGGGGATTTAAATAAATTAGATTTATTTATTTGAAGTGAACAATTTAATTAAATGTAAATCTAATTAAAAAGAGTAGAAAGGGGATTTAATTAAATAAAGTGATTTATTCAATTAAATGATATGAAAGGTCTAAGTGAATTTAATTAAATAAATTGAATAACTTATTTAATCAAATAGATGAATGTGAATGCTTTAATGAAATTTAATTTAATTAAATAGAGAAATGAGAATAAAATGAATATTAAATATTCACTTAGGAAAGTGGTCATTTTTATACGTCTATAGTTACATGTTATGCATGTAATGAGGTTGGACATATTGCTAAATTCTGTAGAAGCAGAAATCCACCGGTTGGTAATGGAGGATCAAATGAGAAAGGGAAAGAGAAGGTTAATGAAATCCGACAAGATCATACCCAGAGATGGGTCAGGAAGACTGGAGATCAATCTGCAGATGGGAATTCACCAGTTACTTATCTGACAAAGGAGGTTGCTCCTGCACTGACAGGTAACTCATTTGGTAACTAATGCAGATGCTTTAGGGGTAGGCAAAATTCATGAAAATATTGCATATGCCCTGGGAAGAGGTTTTGGAAGATGTTCCAAACATTGGAGATGCTTATCCGACATGGAGATGTTTTGTTCGAGATCTAGTATCTTTCACCGGAAGTCATTGATGTCAATGAAAGATTAGGGTTTTTCTTGGAGGATAAAAGATCAAATTCACTTCATTTTTTATCACCTTGCATTCAGAGCGATCAAAGGTGATTCAATGCAATCAAATATTTGGGTTAGTGCAGGATCATGGGGGGCCAAAAAGTGGCGATGTGAAAAAATAACCTTCTCCACTTGCCTAAAAAGGCGAAAATCCGTGTTGACTTTTTGCTTGGCATGGGTGTCAGTACACCTTGGCATGGTAATTACCTAAGCAAATTGGATATAGGATAAAATCGAATATCTGATTAAATCGGATCGATAATATATATATATATATATATATATATATATTATATAATATATAATAGAATATAATATTATATATTATATAATACGTATTATATAATATATTATTCTATTATATATTATATAATATATAATTATATTATATTATATATTATATAATACGTATTATATAATATATAATTATATTATATTATATATTATATAATATATAATTATATTATATTATATATTATATAATATATAATTATATTTTATAATATAATATAATACGTATTATATAATATATTATTATATTATATAATATATTATTATATTATATAATATATTATTATATTATATAATATAATGTTATTTTAAAATAATTTAAGTATAAAAATTAGATATCCGATTTTCTGAGACAATATATTTCGACTATGATAGCTCGTGAGTCATTTTTAACCCATGGGTTGCGCGATTTTATAGAAATCTGATATCCAATTGCATCCAATATTCGGTGTGTTGCCCAAAAATTGCTAAAAAATAGATTGAAAGGTAAGATTTTTATTGTTTTCAATCATTTTCATTCAATTTTTATATTTTTTTAAATGTTTATTTGATTTTTCATTGAAAATATGGTTTTTTTCATGAAAACTAGGTTTTTAAAAATCAAATACAAAATTGTTTAAATTTGTTAACTAAATTCAATTGTTTACATTCAGTTAGGTTAAAAATGGGGGATAATAATGAAAACATTGATCAATCACAACCGCAACAACCAAACCCTCATTTGCCAAACCCCCCACTCAATTCAGGATTTGATAACACAAAATTTGAATGAATTGAGGGGGATTGCAGATGTATATCGTAGGATCCCTCGTCTAAACCCAATGTTTGATCCTCTCACGTCAATCATAAAGAGTATGGAAACCATGACTAAGGAGCACAATGCCGCCCTTTTGTGGCGAGATTCCATAAGGGAACAATATGCAGATGGCTTGTCGTATAAGGAGATCAAGGATCTCGAGATATCGAAAGCCGATATCACCTCATTGTTTGTGAATCCATGCACTAGTCAACCCATAGACCCCCCCAAAAAAAACTTTCTATTAATTGGTGCACAAATGATGGTATTGTGAAATTTTTTTGGGATCATTGGTGGATGGTTTTCGACAAACCACCCAACAACATTCTTGATGTCCCCTTCTACTTCATAAAAAAATTGTATGCTGAGTTTGTTTTACGCAAACATGTGAACTACTTTGACATCCAACCTTTCCAGGGTGTGGGTTTAGGTATGCCCCAAAATAGACCTAGGGCAGTCAGAGTAGTCCAGGGTTCATATGTCCCCCCTCCTCCTATTGATCCCCCACCTCCAGTGCAGCATCCAGATATCATTTGTGAGGCGGCTTTACAAACCATATCGGCTATTCACTCTTTGAGTAGCCTTTTGGTTTCTCAGGCTAGGTCAGTATCTTAGCCTACTTTTGATGGTAGCGGTGCATCCGGTGGCGCTGACACATCATCCTCAGCTCCACACATATGCATGCCCCATAGTTGTGTCATGTGTGGGAACTTATGCTTGGGTCTAGTTGGACAACCTGTTGATCCTCCTGCGGATAGTGCAAATTATGAGGTGCATGAGATGCATGATGCACCAAATGTTATGACACAAACTGGAGGATACCTTGGGGAGTCCTCGCATGCTAGAGGCGAGGAGGCACCATCATCATACATTGATGATGTAGTGGTAAGATTTGTATTTTCACAATTCATGCTATATTTTAAATGAATATTTATAATCTAGATAATATTAAGTACTAATTTTTATTTACATGGTCTATTTAACAGTTGATGACTGAGGAGGAGTTGAGACAGATTTAGGAGGGCACCTCGTCAGCCATTTCATTTGGCCTTGATAGCTCGACGGTACATATATTATTGCACCTAGTTATTTGTATTTTATTGTACATACGTGCTCATCATTTATATTGGTATTAATTAGATTATGTAGTAACTTGCATGTATATCTTATTTTACTCTTGTAGGGCACAAGCAGCATGAGTGTGGGGCAATGTGATTTAGGATCTGGTAGTGCAGTTGGAGACAAGGGAAAGGTAATTGAATGCAAATATGATTGAATGAATCGTTTAAATAACTTATAGTGATTATACACGTCTAGACATAGATTGATAGTTTCATATACTTGTTGTGTATATGTACAGAGAATTATTGGCTTCACATCCTTGATGACTACACCCAATATACTTGAAGATGAAGAAGAAGAAGAGATGCCTCGAGTAGATGTGTGTTTATTTTATTTTGTGTTTAGTAGATATAGTTTGTTATTATCAGTGACAATTATATGCTAACTTGTATCAATGTCATGTTTTTGAATATATGTCATATGGTGTCCTACGACCCCTTAGGACACAATATGACCCATTAGGACACAATATGACCCATAATGACCCAATATGGTGTCTTAAGGGGTCATATGGTGTCCTAGGACACTATATAACCCCTATGGACACCATATGACCCCTTATGACATCATATGGTGTTGTTAGGGGTCATATGGTGTCCTAAGGGGTCATGGGACACCATATGACCCCTTAAGACACTAAATTATGTCGTTATGGGTCATATTGTGTTTTAAGGGGTCATGGGACAACATATGAACCCTTAGGACACCATATGACCCCTAATGAAACCATATCCTAAGGGATCATATGTTATCCCATGACCCCTTAGGACACAATATGACCCATAAGGACACACTATGACCCATAACGACCCAATATGGTGTCTTAAGGGGTCATATAGTGTCCTAGGACACCATATGACCCCTTATGACACCATATGGTGTCCTAAGGGGTCATGGGACACCATATGACCCCTTAAGACACCAAATTGTGTGGTTATGGGACATATTATGTCCTAAGGGGTCATATGTTGTCCTAAGGGGTCATATGTTGTTCTAAGGGGTCATGAGACAACATATGACCCCTTAGGACAACATAATATGGTGTCGTTAGGGGTCATATGGTGTCCTAAGGGGTCATATGTTGTTCCATGACCCCTTAGGACACAATATGACCCATAACAACCCAATATGATGTCTTAAGGGGTCATATAGTGTCCTAGGACACTATATGATATGGTGTCCTAAGGGGTCATGGGACACCATATGACCCCTAACGACACCATATCCTAAGGGGTCATGTGTTGTCCCATGACCCCTTAGGACACAATATGACCCATAAGGACACAATATGACCCATAACGACCCAATATGGTGTCTTAAGGGGTCATATAGTGTCCTAGGACACCATATGACCCCTTATGACACCATATGGTGTCGTTAGGGATCATATGGTGTCCTAAGGGGTCATGGGACACCATATGACCCCTTAAGACACCAAATTGTGTCATTATGGGACATATTATGTCATTAGGGGTCATATGTTGTCGTAAGGGGTCATATGTTGTCCCATGACCCCTTAGGACACAATATGACCCATAATGACACAATTTGTTGTCTTAAGGGGTCCTATGGTTTCCATAGGGGTCATATGGTGTCCTACGACCCCTTAGGACACCATATGACTCCTTAAGATACCATATTGGGTCTTTATGGGTCCTATGGTGTCCTAAGGGGTCATATTGTGTTCTATGACCCCTTAGGACACCATATGACCCCTAACGAAACCATATGGTGTCATTAGGGGTCCTATGGTGTCCATAGGGGTCATATGGTGTCCTACAACCCCTTAGGACACCATATGACCCCTTAAGACACCATATTAGGTCGTTATGTGTCCTATGGTGTCCTAAGGGGTCATATTGTGTCAAATGACCCCTTAAGACACCATATGACCCTTTAAGACACCAAATTGTGTTGTTATGAGTCATATTGTGTCCTAATGGGTCATATTTTGTCATATGACCCCTTTAAGACATCATATGACCCCTTAGGACATAATATGACCCATAACGATACAATTTGGTGTCTTAAGGGGTCATATGGTGTCCCATGACCCCTTATGATGTCCTAGGACACCATATGACCCCTTATGACACCATATGGTGTCATTAGGGGTCATATGGTGTCCTAATGGGTCATATGAAATATGACCCCTTTAAGACATCATATGACCCCTTAGGACACAATATGACCCCTTATGACACCATATTGGGTTGCTTTGGGTCCTATGGTGTCCTAAGGGGTCATATTGTGTCCTATGACTCCTTAGGACACCATATGACCCATAACAACACAATTTGGTGTCTTAAGGGGTCATATGGTGTCCTACCCCTATGGACACTATATGACCCCTTATGACACCATATAGTGTCATTCAGGGTCATATGATGTCCTAAGGGGTCATGGGACACCATATGACCCCTTAAGACACCAAATTGTGTCGTTATGGGTCATATTGTGTCCTAAGGGGTCATGGGACAACATATGACCCCTTAGCACACCATATGACCCCTAACAACACCATATGGTGTCATAAGGGGTCCTATGTGTTAGAGTAAAGGTTTTAATTTAATCATGTTGATTAAATTACCTTTATTCCTCTCTTAAGATTTCACTTTAGTTTGCATTTGTGACATTTAATAATTATATTAATTATTAAATGTCTACCTATTAGGGTTTCTTTTAGGGTTGCACAATATCCTTTTATAAGGATTCATCATTGTAATTTATCTCTCTCTTGGATGAATACATTTTTCAGCTTTCAGAGCACCCTTGCTTGTTTGTCTCCATCTCTTCTTTCTGTGACAGGTTATTTGCATGCAGGTGATCTTCGGGGTTTGTGAAGTTGGCTTTCTCAACTTCTACATGGTATCAGAGCTCCAGACCTGTTGCTTCCTGTTCGTCTTCTAAAGAATTTGGAGCTACGAGGGTTAGATCTGATTTTCAGGTTTTGGTTGCATCAGATCTGTGTTTGTCTTCTGTTTTTTATTTTGGAATAGGGGGGTATTTTTTTTCGATGCATTTTTAGCCCAAACGGACCTCACCGTTGAGCTCGTAGCACCCAAAAACCCCTATTTCCATATAAAATTTGTTCGATTTGGACACAGTTGCTCCAAAAGGCAAATTTTTTTATGCCCCAATGCCGTACAGCCCCAGGGCACGAATTTCGAGGCAAAAATTTCAAAAAAAAATTAAAAAAAAAAAATTAAAAAAGTGCTGTTTTTTTAACAGCGCGGGCGCAACCGTTTACCACGCAGCGCCGTCGGTGAGCCGCCCGGCGGCCACTGCCAGGCCACCGCCGCCGGCGCAGCCCGCCGCCCGAGCGCCGCCCGGCCGCCGCCCGTGCCCAACCCGCGCCCCGCCCGAGCGCCGCCGCCGCCATAGCGCCGCCAGCCCCAGCGCTAGCCCCTGGTCGCCCAACGGACCAGGGGCTTTTTTTTTTTTAGCCCTTGAGGGCTGTAAGGGCCTATATGGGTTTTTTGGAGCTGTTTTTACAAAATCGGGCATAACTCGGGCATTTTAGCTCGGATTTTCGAATGGAAATAGGCGTTGGAAAGCTGGTTCTGAGCCCGATCTAATTGATGCAGGTCTTTTTCTCTGATTTTGCCGTTTTGTAGTGTTTTTTGCTAGTCAAAGTTAGAACAAGTTTTTTGCACTCCAGGAGCCATATCTTTTGCATACGGACTCCGTTTTTCGCAAACGAATAGGCGTTGGAAAGGGGTTTCTATGCTCTTTCTAGATCTGTCATTTATTTTTCTAGAATCTACACCAGATACATTTTATTCAGTACTTTGTGTTTTCACATATCTGTCACTTACTTGGACGTTTCAGACTTGGAAATGATTTGTTTACGTGGGATGGCTTTATTTGATCTGCTTTATCAGTATTAAAGTCATTTAGTCTCAGATTTGTTAATTTGAAGAGTTATCATGGGTTTTTCTACTCACCCTTCAGTTGTATTTTTAGAACGGGGTAATTATGAGTCATGGGCAAAGGGCATACTTACACACTGTAGGTGGCTTAATATTTTGCCTTATTTGTATGATCTCATACTTGAACCAGCAACTTTAGAGGGAAAACTAGCTTGGGATATCATTAGAAATCACATAGTAGGAGTTATTTTGTCTAGTGTTGATTCTGACACTGTGTGGGCTATATCGGGCATTGATTGTCCTCACTCACTTTGGACATGTCTTTGGGAGATCTATGGAAACCCCAGTCTTTCTCCATTCCCAAAGGATCCTGCTTCAGATTGTCTTGTACCCATTGGTTGGAGAGATAACACACCTTTTGATCATGATACTTTAAAGGAACTTCAATATTTAGACACCCTTACATATTCTGATGAATCAGAGGATTGTCTCACAGTTCCTACTCTTCAGACTGAGATTATACATGTATCAACATCATCTCCTTTTGTTCCTGATCAGTTTGATATTGCCTCTTCTTTGGCTCCTATTGATTCAGCTAAGCAGGACATCATACATCTTTCAGACATGGCTACTTGGGATTCTTATCTTGTAGGCATTTCGTCTTTGTTTGTAGAGTTCTATATTGCAGACTTGGAGGATTACTTTGAGGATTTTCACTCCTCTTTGTTGACAGCCATATTCCAGCTGTTAGCCCACCATCATCTGTGCATTCAGAGGTTGCAGTTTTTGAGTCTTCAGTTCAGTTTGGATTTGACATCTTTTGTTTCAATTCAGACAGAGGGATTCTTCAGCATCCTATTATGGCACACATCTTGAGACAGATTGATTCTTCTCTCTTCACAGGGTTTCTTCATCTTCGTCCTTTGGATCCATTTCTTCCCAAGGGGAGGAATATTATATGCCGCTTTAGGATCTCTTTCTGGATTCTACCTCAGGCATCCATATGTGCGACAGGAGTTTCTTCATTGTGGGGGGGGCTTCTAGTCTCTTTCTTTTTCTCCTATGGAGACCATTGTATATGTACTTATATGATAGAAGTTGTCTATGGGGGGTATCATGTTATCCACCTCCTATCCTTCCGTTATTAGTGCATTTATTTCTTTCATCTCTTTTTGGAGTAGAGTTTTTCCCATGAGGTTTTCTCTATTTCTCCACTTTACAGAGATTTGGTTGTAATTGGGTACCTGATCAGGCCTTGTTGCCGGGACCCAAGTTTACTTTCTTGCATTGTAGTTACCTTTGCTTTCTTGCACATGTTTGTAACTACACTTTTGCTCATCTTAAGGGGGGGTGTTAGAGTAAAGGTTTTAATTTAATCATGTTGATTAAATTACCTTTATTCCTCTCTTAAGATTTCACTTTAGTTTGCATTTGTGACATTTAATAATTATATTAATTATTAAATGTCTACCTATTAGGGTTTCTTTTAGGGTTGCACAATATCCTTTTATAAGGATTCATCATTGTAATTTATCTCTCTCTTGGATGAATACATTTTTCAGCTTTCAGAGCACCCTTGCTTGTTTGTCTCCATCTCTTCTTTCTGTGACAGGTTATTTGCATGCAGGTGATCTTCGGGGTTTGTGAAGTTGGCTTTCTCAACTTCTACACTATGGTGACCTACGACCCCTTAGGACACCATATGACCCCTTAAGATACCATATTTGGTCGTTATGGGCAATATTGTCTCATAATGGGTCATATTGTGTCATATGACCCCTTTAAGACATCATATGGCCCCTTAGGACACAATATGACCCCTTATGACACCATATTGGGTTGCTTTGGGTCCTATGGTGTCCTAAGGGATCATAGGACACAATATGACCCCTTAAGACACCATAGGACCCAAAGCGACCCAACATGGTGTCATATTGTGTCCTAAGGGGTCATATGATGTCTTAAAGGGGTCATATGACACAATACGACCCATTAGGACACAATATGACCCATAACAACCCAATATAGTGTCATAAGGGGTCATATGGTGTCATAAGGTGTCATATGGTGTTCATAGGGGTCATATGGTGTCCTAGGACCCCTTAGGACACCATATGACCCCTTAAGACACCATATTGGGTTGTTATGGGTTGTATGGTGTCCTAATGGGTCATATTATGTCATATGACCCCTTAGGACACAATATGACCCCTTAGGACACAATATGACCCCTTATGACACCATATTGGGTTGTTTTGGGTCCTATGGTGTCCTAAGGGGTCATATTGTGTCCTATGACCCCTTAGGACACCATCTGACCCATAATAACACCATTTGGTGTCTTCAAGGGTCATATGGTGTCCTAGGACACCATATGACCCTTGTGGACACCATATGACCCCTAATGACACCATATGGTGTCATAAGGGGTCGTATGTTGTCCTTAGGGGTCATATGGTGTCCCATGAACCCTTATGACCCCTTAGGATACCACACAACTCTTTATGACACCATATTGCGTCATTATGGGTCCTATGGTGTCCTAAGGGGTCATATTATGTCCTACGACCCCTTAGGACACCATATGACCCCTAACGACACCATATGGTGTCATAAGGGGTCCTATGGTGTCCATAGGGGTCATATGGCATCCTACAACCCCTTAGGACACCATATGACCCCTTAAGACACCATATTGGGTCGTTATGGGTACTATGGTGTCCTAAGGGGTCATATTATGTCCTACGACCCCTTAGGACACCATATGACCTCTAACAACACCATATGGTGTCATAAGGAGTCCTATGATGTCCATAAGGGTCATATGGTGTCTTACGACTGCTTAGGACACCATATGACCCCTTAAGACATCATATTGGGTCGTTATGGGTCCTATGGTGTCCTAAGGGGTCATATTGTGTCCTACAACCCCTTAGGACACCATATGATCCCTTAAGACACCAAATTGTATCATTATGAGTCATATTGTGTCCTAATGGGTCATATTGTGTCATATGACCCCTTTAAGACATCATATGACCCCTCAAGACACAATATGACCCCTTATGACACCATATTGGGTCGCTATGGGTCCTATGGTGTCCTATGGTGTCTTAAGGGGTCATATTGTGTCCTACAACCCCTTAGGACACCATATGACCCATTACGACACAATTTGGTGTCTTAATCTCTCTCTCTCCCCCTCTCCCCTATTCTATCTCTCCCTCTCCTCTCTCTCTCTCCCCTAATCTCTCTCTATCCCTCTCCCTTAATATTCCATCTCTCTCTCTCTCTCTCTCTCTCTCTCTCTCTCTCTTTATCCCTATCCCCTAATCTCTCTCTCTCTCTCTCTCTCTCTCTCTCTCCCCCTAATATCATATACTAATTTATTTATAAATTAATATATTAAAATATTATATATTAATATATTGATAAACATTAGATTAATTATGTGCAAATTTAGTTAGTGAATTTACTTATTAAAATTGGATATCCAATATAATCGGATATTCAATTTGTGTTGTAAAATTTTCAAATTTCAAATTTCGGCTCAAGAATGCTTTGGGATTTGGCTTGGAAGTGACAAGCCTGGAAAGTCAACTGAAAAAATGTGTTTTTCAGTATTCCTTGATTTTCCAAACTTTACACTGGTGGCTGATGACTTTTTTTGTAGCCAAAATTGATAAAATGAAAAGGGTTTTTTTAGGACGTTCTCAGATTTCCAACAATATAAGGCTTGTCTTATTTCGACTTTAATAAATAATTATTATTTATTTTCTAATTGAATTCTGACAATAGTCCTGATTGATAGATTGATTGAAAAACACTCATAACTTTCAAATGGTATAACATTTTTTGAATCCAAAACATGCATCACATCCTATGCTTCATCTAATATAGGGAAAAATTTTAAAAAATTAAATTTCATAAGGTTTTGACCAAGTTAAGGTGGTCAGACGTAGGAGTTTCTGAATTTCTGAAAAGTAGTAAAAAATTTATAAATAATTATTTACTTTATAAAAAAATATGTGTCACATCTGGACATGAGTCTAATACTTATATTATAAATATTATAAAAAAATATTATGATTTGATTGTGATTAGGGTGGTCAGACATACATCTACTTCTTATCTTTTTTCTGAAATTTTAGTACCACTGCATTGAAATTTGAAATTTTCATCAAATAGGATTTTTTTTCTTCCAAAAAACAACTAGTAGCTTAGAAACTACATTCAATTTTCTATAGATTCTCTTCTTACATATTTTAAAAATAATGTTCACAACTTATTCAAATTTTCATATCAAGTTGCATAACTCTGATTTTATGAAATTTCATTGCCACTTAAGGGCCTGTTTGGCACACCATGATCCTGCACATACCCATCTTCTTGAGCGATTTCACCGACGACTGAAAGAGTTTGTTAGGGTTTCACCGACAACGATTAACAGGTACTTATCTTTAATCAAGAAAATGAGATCATCATCTGTTCCTATCTTTGTTGCAAACTTGAGTGTTGTTGAGGTCAAGGACTGTCCCAGGCCAACTTTCAAGTGATATCCGCATGTGGCTACCCTAGATGACTCGGTTGGAGCATTTTTATGTGCTCTAGAAGGAGTTGTGTATGTCAAAAATGTTAGGGCATACATACACTATCACATTGAGGATTTGGGGACATCTGATATAATGGGCATGTACATGAGCTAGATAATGGGAAATTCTAGAAAGATCAAACTTGAATACCAGCACATTGAAGACTTAGGGTTTACCGAAATTTTGGACATTCCAGAATTCGAAGATGAAATAGTTAGGTATGTTTTAAGCAGAGTACATGGAGAGTTTATTTGGTTGGATAGACCATACAAGATTACCAAGGAAGCCATCAGGGAACTCACCGATTTGCCACAGGTTGGGCAATGTCCAGATAAGAAGGTTTCTAATGATTATGTCAACAAAATCACTGGCGCAACATCAGATAGGTGATACATGAGAATCAACACTATTACCGACGCAAACATCAAATTCGGTAGCATGGTCATCGGTTATAAGGTAACTTAGTCAAACCGACAAAATTCTGTTTCTAGCTCCTGCATTTTCACAGCTTATAAGATGATGAGAGAAAATGATAAATTGGATCTATGTGATTGGATGTTAGATGAATTATTGATAAACCTAGGAAAGATTAAAGGAGAAATTAAAGGAACTTTCCGATATGGAAACTTAATTATCTGTTTAATTCTATTTTTCATGAATGAAACTCCTGGTTTTGGGAAGAGGCAATGGGCATTTGATATCTTGGTAGGGAGGCAACTGAAATAGTCAATTGCTACATTGATGACAAAGTATGGGGATATTTTAGAGCATTGCAGAAATCTATGAAATCTAGAGAAAGGGTTCCTAAGCACATTGTTGAGAAATACTCAATTGATATATGCTTCATGGTGAAGAAATATGAAACACTCATGGAAGCGGTTAAGCCCTGAAAGATCTGGATTGAGGAAATGGGCTATGAAGTAGATGGACAAATTTAAGATGGTTATGCAAAAATGTTGATTGATGCACTTATTGATGAAGCTGAGAAGCCTTGTGGTACTGCTAAATAGAAGTCATAAGAGGTTGAAACAGAGTTCAACTGGAAGAAGAGAGAGAAGCAGGAAGGAAAGACAAGTAAGTTTGTAGAAAAGGTTTCACAAGACATCAAAGCATTGATTGATGTTGTCTCAGAGAAAGGTAGGAAGAGGAAAGAACCAAAAGTGTTCATTAAGTCTATTACAATAGAGTCTACATCTGAGGATGAAACACCCCTGGCTTTCAAAAGGGTTATAAGGAAGAAAAAAAAAGAAACCAAGGTAGAAGCTAAAAAGAAACCAGTTAGGAAAGTTACATTCAAGTTACCGACACAGAAACAAGCACCAAAAGTAACACCTTTAGCTCCATCCAGTACTACAAGAAGGAAGAAGAATGCTGACATTGATCTAGCAATTGAATCTGGTAATGCAACTATCATTCCACCAAAAACTTGTGCAAAATTAGTTGATGAGATCACTAAGGATGGTATGTTAAAGAATGTACAGTTTTATTATGAGAATTTAGAGGATGATGAACAAAGAGAGATAGAGGAAGCAATGTTGCTATATTTGGATATTTATAAGAAAGCCTTGATAGAAATTGAAGACCAAATACCGATAAAATTGTATGATATGCTAGATGCTAGGAGACTATTATCAATGCAAGAAGACAAGCACATAAAAATTCAAGAGTTGTTATCTGTTTGTGTTTCTATTACTCCAAAGGAAATGGATAGGACACTTGAGGTTGTAGATAGAAAAGTCTTTAACAACAAACATAGAATAACCAGTCTGATGCTAGGAAGGGTAAATGAGATAGTAAAGGAGACCCACAAGGCATGGGTTAAGTTCTTTGAAGATAACTGAGGTTTCTTTACTTCACAACAATAAAAAACATAAATTGTAGACACCCCGGTTGAAGGGAAAGGAAAGGGTATTATGGGTACTTCACCCTTAATTTTGAAAAACATTAAGATTGTGGAAATTAAGCCCCTGGTAGATATAAATGTACAGGAAAATGTTGAGATACCGACAAATACAGAGAGTGTAATGGTCGATAATGTACAAGATACTAATGTTGAGGACAACAGTCCTCCGTATACAAATGTACATGATGAGGTTACAGTTCCTAGGGAGGAACCGACAGTTACTGAGACTAAACCAAGTGGTGAAGCCACCGGTACAAGTAAGGAAGCTATAAGGACAAATCATCTGAGGAGAAGAAGGGGGAATCCGACAGGGAATCGGTAGTGAGTCCATCATTGTTGTCAATTGACACCTCGTAGGTTGTAAAGAAAAACATAACTGAGATGAGTTCTACTGAACTCATGATGATGACTGCACAAAAATTAATGAAAGAGGGATCTATGGATAAAAGGATTATTGAACAATCTACCACTGTTTTGCACAAACTAGTCCCATATTGCAAGTTTGATAGAGAAGCAAGCTCATCCGGAAAGATTAAGACAATTATAGAGCACATTTCAAAGGATTTTCAATCCTTGTAGCAGATTTCAAACCGACAAGCACTGGAGAGGTTCACATAGGCTAAAAGAGCTACATTTGATTAGATGATTGAGCCTAAGAGAAAGGAAATTGATGAAAAATTAAAATTGATAGATAAATCTTTAAAGCAGTGTACAAATATTTATAGAGTATGTTGTAACATATATACTCTTACATTTAATTTGGATAATAAGATTAAGGAATTCCGAGAGAAAATTGCAAGTATAGCTAATTCTTTTGATGGATTGAATTCATTGACTACATCCATTGATGGTCAAATTTTGGTTTTGGAAGCTCAAGTTTCCACTCTTGAGAAAGAAAAAGACAAAATCATAAGAAGAGATAGAAGTCAAAGAGGTTTGATGAGTCTCTGGTTGGATTCACTCAATGTACATAAGGAGTGTATAGATATGGTTGGCAAGCCCACACCGGCAGAGCTATATTAGAAAGAGTCCTTTGCCCATATGATAAATGGACTTGTATCTATTTCCATCACTTTCAAATCTGGTTGGGATACTTATCTTGAGCTTTTGGAGAAGGCATATCCAAATATTTTCAAATATATTAAGCTTTGGTAAGATATTTTTGGGATATTCATTGTACAATATCTTTCATTCTTTATCCCGATTTTGGATCTTTGGCATTCTTTTTGGAAATTTTGATGGCATTGATGTCAAAGGGGGAGTGATATAGACATGAAAAAGAAAAAGGGAGTTGTATACATTAGGGAGAGATATGGAGATATGAAGATATGGAATATGGAGTATTTTGTATTGATGGATATTCAGCTTAGGGGGAGCAGGCAGGATGAAACCTATAGATGAAACCATGATCATTTTTCACATGAGTGTTGCCATCAATGCCAAAGGGGGAGATTATTGGCAATTGACACTCAATTGGTTGGTTTCACTATATTGTCATTGATGGCAACATGGCAGCTTATTCCGACTTCATATTTTGAGTCAGTTGTGTACTAGTAGGCACTTCACCGACAAGCACTTTACCGACACTGACACTGGCACTGGCACATATAGGTTGGAAGGAATTCTTTGGTTACTGGCAATGCAGGTTGAAATGGTTTAGAATCAGGTTATCGGTATTGGAGGCTGACATCTTTTGGATCCAACATCAACAATTGATTTTGATATTCATGTATTTATGTTATCTAGCTGACATGTATATTGATATTGTAATTATCTTTGTAAGCATGATAAATTGTATAGGGTATATAGGTCAGTTGGATTAGATCATTTTGATGTATGTGATATGATGTGGATATGTATTAGGAAGGAAATAATGAAGGAGATGTGAAATATATCAGAGATAATCATGTATGTGAGGATATTTATGTAAGGGATATTCCGGTAAAGGGTTTAGGGTTTCAGACTAGAACAAATAGAGCTTAACTGGAACTGTATTCAGGCATAGAAAGATGTTATCTTAGTAGTTCACTCATTTCTCTGGATTGTAGTCTGGATTTATATGTAGTCAATGAGTATCCTTTTGTGATTGAGCAGTGTGATCTAGGCTGTAAGCCTTCCTGCAAGTGCATACCCCTTATATTTTGTAATATCTCTTCATATGGCCAGTGAATTGATATTGTGGGTCACAAATCCCACCGTGGTTTTTCCTCTTTGAGGGTTTCCACATATAATTTTGTGTGTTATGGTATCCATTTATGTGATTGGCTTATTGGTTTCTTTACTTCTTTCAATTCTATATGTACCGGTATACCGGTTGGTGTATGCATGTTTTAATAAGGTTAAAATTGATCATACCAATAGAACACTGATTCACCCCCCCCTCTTAGTGTTCTTGGATTCTAACAGTGTAGTCAATCTTGAAGGATCTCTGGAAGACTTCATTCCGATTTGAGACTCCGGAAGAATAATCATGAGATACAGAACATCCAGTGGAGTTAGGGGTGAGCATTTATTATACCTAAAAGTTAGGTATGCGATGGATAAAAAGGTGATTTAACTCTCATTTAACCCATTGCATTCAAAGAGAAAGAGCATGAGAACTTGGGAAGAGATTGTGAATAGAACTCATAGCTTTAAGAGACTTGACAAAGATTTCTTGCATCTGGTTGAAGGCTAAAAGGTATTTTTCAAAGTTCGATAACTTTCTCTGTTCATAACCTAGAATTCGATAATGGCATCATTTGGTGTGGCGACTTCATTGGTTGTTGACATAACTGATAGGGAAAGACCTAAGTTCAAGAAACACCCATATAAATTGATGGAAGATGATCCACAAGGGACATTTTTGTCTGTTTTGTATGGTGTTTTGCATGTTCAAGACATTGGGGCATACATTCATTGCAATTTCAAAGAGCTCAAAAATGTTGAAGCTTCACAGAAAACACACGGTAGATGGCATGGGTAACCTTAAAACTGAATTTCAATCACTCCAAAATAAGGGTTTCATCAAATTCATGAATTTTTTGGTCTTTGACAAACCCGAATGGGTTAGATTCATCTTGAGAAAAATTCATGGCGAGTTTATATGGCTTGACATGCCGCACAAGATCACAAAGCAAGCAATCAAAGTTGTAACATGCTTGAATGCAACCAATGATGTTCTTTCCCTAAGGAATGTGAAGAACACAATGGTGACAGAGGCAACTGGTTCCAAACATGATGGAAGGTCCATGAAAATCAGTACATTGTTGAACATGATGTTATATTTGCATCCATGGTAATAGGATACAAGGTCTTTCAGTCCAGCAGAGATAACTTAGTATCTGGTAAAACTATTTATGCTTCTTTTCAAATCCTCAAGGAAGATAAGCTATATGATTTGTGTGAGGTGCTTCATAATGAGATCTTGAATAATATGAAGAAGATTAAGTGGGATAAATAACATATTTTCAAGTTCGGTACCCTGATTATCTACATGTACTTCTATTTCATGAATGAGGTCCCCGGTGTGGGAAAAGTTCAATGGGCCTATGACAAGTTGGTGGCAGTACAGATAAAGGAAACTCTAAGTGGATTAGGTGATGTAGAAGATCAGAGAGCTACTCTCTGGGGTTACTTTAAAACTTTCCAAGGCATGATACATAGTAGGGAAATGATCCCTAAGGAAATTGTTGAGAAGTATGAAGACACCATATGCTTCATGGTAGACATTGATCAATTCTTGATGGAGGCTATCGAACCCAGGACAGTTTGGATCATGCCCATGGGGTATGAGATTAGTGGTGACATTCTTGATGCATATGCTCAACACCTCTTGAGCAAGACGATAGACACAAATGAGGAAAGGTTTGGTACATAAAAGGAGAAATCTTGAGTCTGCACTCTCAGTTTACCAAACCCGAAATGTAGAGGAGAATGAGGAAGGAAGTGGAGTAGCTTGCAAAAGATATGGGAATCACAAAGGAGGTAGTTCAAAGGGCCTGAGAGAAGAACATTTTGAAGGAAGAGGATATGGTGAATCCTAAGAAGACCAAACCAGAATCTCCTTCACCAAAGCTAAGGCAAACAAGGAAGCCAACACCTTCCTTCGGTGCTCAAAAGCCTATTCCTCCACCTAAGCCTCAATCAAAACCATCCAATGGAGATGAGAAGAGGAAGAAAGGAAAACCTCAAAGAGTTTATACAACAACCACTATGGAAGAATAGACTAAATTGGATGAAGCAATGAGAGAAGTGAAGAAAAATGCTACTGCTGCTAGGGTTGTGAAGATGCAATCCTCCGGTGGAAGTCAGACCCGCAAGAAGCCAAGAGTTGATACTGATCCATCTGGTATAACTCTCAAGCAAGTCAAGGAAGCAATAAAAGAACAAGGTAACCTTAAATTGCTTTCTCAATTTTATGATCTTTTTGATGAGAAAGGGAAAAGATCTCTAGAAGAAGTTACCATTTTATATTTGAATAAGTATAGCAGAGCGCTTATTAAAATTGCGTCTGAAATCCCTAAGAGTATATATGATATTTTAGATATGAGAAAAGAAACAACAAGAGTAGAAGAGGAGAGAATTAGGGAGTATGAACTAGTGCAACTCTATCCAGTGATTGCTAAGACAAAAGTTGATAGAATACTTAAAGAAAATAAAGAAAGATTCAAGAGTAAAACTAGAGTTAATAAAATCATGATTGGAAAGAATACAAAAGTTCATAAGGAGGACTACAGAAATTTTGAGAGAAATAATAAAGAAATATAATTATGATGTAGTTCCTGAAAGATCTCAGGAAAGTGTTCAAAAGTTTGTTCTGAAAGTGTTAGAATCAAGGGAACATTGAGAGGGGGGGGGGGTGAATCAATGTTCAACAAAATTGATTTTAATAACCTAATCATACAACCACACTATGCAAATGAAGTAAAGTAAATGCAGAAACACAAAGCCAAGATCATCAACACCATGACACCAAGATTTTTACGTGGAACCTTGATTAAGGGAAAAACCACGATGGGATTAAGACCCACAATATTATAATACCATGATCAGAAGTAAAATAATATTACAAAGGGAAATGCACATGCATTAAAGCACACTGCCTAGAGCTCATTGCTCAGAGCTCGCTGCTCAATTACAAAGAGGGATACAACCCAAAAGAAGACTCACTTCCTTACAAGTAATTACAAATAAGAACAAGAATATCTAAACTGAATGGTAGCATCTTGTTGGTTAACAGATTTGTCACTTCAATTTTATACTCTTTTGCCCATGTTAATGACAATTTGACCAACAGTTGAGTCACTTGCAATGGTATTTGCAAGTGCTCTCTACTTATTTTACAAGACACAACTACCTTCGAATGATATGCAATGAATGAAAACACAGGGTATGCTTTTCACCAGAAAGCAGAAAAGGCAAACTAGCACCTACCCATAACCATGAAAGTAGATGCGAAGGATTGATTTCATAATGAAGTGAATGTAGACAAACAACCAAAATTTTACTTATCTCACACTCACAATTGATATCCAGGGAAAGAAAGAGAAACAAACCCTTTTAAATAGATGAATTAATCTAAATTCAAAGCCTCAGAATTAAATACATACATAGTTCAATATAATAGAATGCCACTGAAAGTAATTAAAAAGAAGTGCAATTCATTGTAATTTAAATAAAACATAAATAAATTCAAAGGCTCAGAAATATCCTCTTTATTCCTTCAATGTCAAAATGTGAGTTCACAGACTCAACACTCCTGTACAATTAAACTATGCAGAAAAGAAAACTATGCTGCCTTTTCCCCTTTTTCTTCCTTTTTTTTTATAACCTGTTGATTACATATTTAAAGACTCTCCAAAAAGCCTTTTCAGTTTCTATAACTGCTTCTTTTTTTTAAGAATGAAATAACCCTTTCAAATTCCCTTGAAATTTTTGCTCTCAAAATGATTTAAAACATCTTAAAATGTTTTAAATTATTATATATAAACTATAGAGAAATTGAGAAATTCTTAATTTCTCATGCAACTACTTTAGAGTAAATTCACTGTGGGTTAATCGGGAATCCTGCGACCATTAACATTTGTGAGAGTTTATGATAATTAAAGTAAAACATGGGGTTTTAACCATTTTTTAACATCTCACAAACTTGAGGTACTTCCTTTGTAAACTGGCCTTGTCAACCATATCGTTCCATAGAGAAAATATTAAAATAACATATCATATGAGCTTGTATGTCCATAAAATTAAAAATGGGGACATTTGAGACCAAAATATTAGGTGGGTTGTCTTTATATTTAAGATATTTGCAAATTTTTTTGGATGCATTTTTAGGCTTGTGAATCAGTGATGTTGGGAAATCGGGAATTTTTGAAAGTTTGAAAGTCGGGAAATTTTAGAAGTTTAGAACCATTGTCGGTAAATCAGCCATTTTCATAACTTTAAAACCATTGTTGACAAGTCGGCCATTTTCATAACTTTAGAACCATTGTCAGCAAGTCGACCATTTTTATAACTTTAGAACCATTGTCGACAAGTCGAGAATTTTTGAAAGTTTAGAACTTAAAAAATTGAAAAAGGCCGACTATGAACTAGGAATTAAATTTTTTAATTTGGCCAAGTTCAAAATTGGACTAACAGTTCCGATTAAGCACAATTAGTCTTTTGTCATTGTTCTATCTCTCTGCTCTGCTCTGTTGCTCTGTCATATACAGAGCACAAGACTTTCAATCTCTCACACAAAAATTCGCACAATCTCTCATACAATCTTCTTCCATCATCACACACTAACCAAATGATCATTTCAATGGACTAATATATATGCATCATTAAATTAGATCAATTCCATGTCGGCCTAATAACCGCATAACACACAACATGAAACATATAATCCAAGTCGGCTTAAACCAATCCAAAAATTGACTATCCATACCAAAATAATATGTCCACATGCTTCCCATATGTCAGCTCATCAACCTCAAACACACAAACAATCATCAAAATTATTGTGCACAATCCACACAACAAATCTTTACACGTTACTACACCAAGACACTGTTATACCGGAAAAATGGTCTATCAGATTTTCTAACCAACACCAAACTTAACATTGAAGGTCACAATCATGGAATAAGGTGAATTGCATATCCACAACACATCTCCCAAATCCACAAAGTAAAATAATTAGCCATAATAATCCGCTAACCACCAAACTGTACACTTCGTCGGTTACACTGTTCTTCTTACCAGACATCATTGAACCTTAATCAATCTTTCAGAATGAAGGAATCATAAACTGTGGATTGGATATCTAACTCACCAGATGCCAATTTCCATCAATGACAACAACTAATCATCAATGCAGTGTCTCATGCCAAAAATCTCCCCCTTTGGCATTGATGATAACACTTAGTGAAAAATGACTAAGTGTTGGCATCAAAACCAAAATCAAACTTATGAACCTTCTGGTCAAAGAATCAAGAATCTCCCCCTAAGATCAACATTTTTCACTCATCTACTCTCCGCCTTTCACATCAATGATAAAGGTAGAGTTCCAGAAAAAAAAAATGCTATTTACACATGTGCATGCACGATCTTTATACATTCACAAAAATTTGAAAATATTAGCATAAGAATTCTTCAACGAATCTAAGTGACTATCCCAACCTTTATGCAGATTCTCCAATACAATTATGAACCCACTAAGCAGGTAATCTTGTTCCTCTTTTGTCTTCACATCATTCGGATCACCACTACTCAAAGCATCTTCAGCATCTTTGAAAGCACTCTGCATAATGTCCAACTTAGGAGTAATGAGACTCCTAACTTCGCTAACTCTCCCAATTATTTTCTCCTCGTCATGGTTCAGGCTCCTAATTTTCTCTAGTAGAGATGTTACTTGATTCTCATGACTACCCAGTGATGTTGTTAGGGAGTCAACTGATTGAGATATTCGTTCAAGATCATTCTCATGCACCTTAGACTTCTACTCAATATCTATAGTGAACTTGTTCAAAGATAGACATGACTTGTACAAATTCCCAGCTATGGATAGTGCATCTTGCATGCTCTTCGCACACTCTTCTAATGTGGTTTTATCTTTGACAATCATTCCTTTCAGATTTTGAAGCCTTTTTGCATTAAATTCATTTAGGATTTTTTCTTCAGCTGACCTTTCAAAAGACTCAAAATGTTTATCAGTAGAATCAATCAAATTCTTTAAACACCCAGATGGATATCTGAAGTATCTTTTTGAAACAAGGGCATCAACTTCTCAAGAACACCCGTTGCTAAATTTAGCAACATATTATCCTCAGCATGGTGCTTCAAAAGATCTTCGCTGGCTTTGGCTTGTGCAAACGATGTGCTTGGAGAGATTTAGCATTTGTGTGCTACCCAATTCCTCAATGGGATAGTGCGTATATACCCTTATATCCTCAATACGCATCACTCCGTAGGGCATGCATGAAAATATACTCTCAGGATCATCTTACATCAAAATGAATGGATGATTCTTGAAATTCGGACGCACACACTCAGTGATTTCTACAACCAAGGGAGTTGCAGTGCTAGACGTAGCCATTTTATTGAATTCAAACTTCAAACTTCAACCGGATAGGGAGTTTCACAGTTAAATACCTTTCAATCGGACACAAGATCGCACACCAAAGCTGGATATCGCTTCGAAATTTCTCCAAGCTCTCCTTTATTGTGCTCTTTTGCTCTTCTGCTTCTAATGCAAGGTGAGAAATGAATGATTAACTCGCCTTGTATCCTTAGCAAACCTAACTTTTTACTGCAATAAATGCTCTTAACCCTAATACCTATGGATACCCTTCATTTCACAAAGAGCTTCTGCGGACCTATAAATTCTTTCAAAAATCTATCATGGATATCTGCAATCGTCATATATACCTCTGTAACCTGTCAGAATTAGGCACAAATCTAAGACAGGGGGTTTGAAAGATTTTCATGAAAGCTTCCCCCAAGGCCGGATGCCTTAGCTTAGTTATCAGATGAGGTTTCAACACTAGAATCAGGTGTGAACCCATCTCCTACCTTAGATTCACTCTTCTTGACGCATTTGTTTTGTATCGCTCTCTAATTTCTTCAAACTTCACCTTCCCCTTATCATCAGATTTGTTTTGGTTTGCCAAAGAATTCTTCACTTTCTTGCTTCTACAGTATTTTGCAATGTGATCGGTTTTGTTGCAAGCATAGAAAGTTATGTTGTTTCTCTGATAAGGCCTAAAATTACTTTGGTTTCCCTTTGATCTGCATTGATTAGCAATATGTCCAAGTCTTCCACAAGCATAGCATCTTACATTCCTCCTATTTACCATGCTTCTACATTCAACTGACTTATGACCATATTTATTGCAATTGAAACATTGACCGGTGAATGATGAATTATTCTGATTTGTCTTATTTCTGCATTGACTTGACATATGACCAAATTTATTGCAAATAAAGCATTTACCATTGAATTTATAAGCATTAGGTTGTCTTACCAGAGGCCTCTTGTTCTTCTATTGATTACTTTGACCAAATCCATAGCTTTCTCCTTTCTCAAAGCCTAGTCCCCCATATCACCTTTACTCTTCAGACTTTATAGCATTCCATCCAACTTGCATTGAATTTTTCTTTGTACTCATTAGTAGTGCTAATTTCATCTCTCAGAATTATGATATGTATTTCAAGCTCTTGCTCATTATTTTTGGATTGCATCAATTCAAGCTTCAGCAGGTCATTTTCATGATTTAGTCTGCAACATTCATCAGATCTATCATTTAGAGATAGAGTCAAGCTTTCCTCATTCTTCTTCCGGTCTGCAATCTTCTTTGTCAATTTCATCACAATGGCTTCCATCTCCTTCTTCAAGACTGTATTATCTCTAGCAAGTTTTTCACATTCATCTATCTTGTCTTTCGGAACTTGATCATCAATACACTGGATTTCTTTCTCCTTGAATTTGTCCATCAACTCCTTTCTCTTCTCTTTGGATGTGCTCACTTGATCTTTTAATGACTCAATGAAATTTTTAACATCTTTGAGATTTGTCTTCAATTCCTGAACTTTGGCTTTGGACTGATCAAGATCATCAAGTGCAACAAGCAACTATTGTCTTAGACCACTTGAATCTATTAAGACACCTTCCCAGATCTCCCTCAAGTTGTTAGGCTCCTTTCAAGGAACTAGGCTCTGATACCAATTGTTGGAATCAAGGGAACACTGAGAGGAGGGGTGAATCGGTGTTCAAGAAAAGTGATTTTAGTAACTCGATCATACAATCACACTATGAAAATCAAGTAAAGTAAATGCAGAAACACAAAGCCAAGATCATCAACACCATAACACCAAGATTTTTACGTGGAAACCCGATTAAGGGAAAATACACGATGGGATTGAGACCCACAATATTATAATATTGTGATTAGGAGTAAAATAATATTACAAAGGGGAATGCACATTCATTCAGGCACATTTCCTAGAGTTCACTTCTCAATTACAAATAGGGCTACAACCCAGAGGAAAGCTCATTGCTTTATAAGTGATTACAAATAAGAAAAAGAATGTCTAAATTGAATGGTACCATCTACAAATGCCAAAAATAAGTTCCGATTAAGCACAATTAGTCTTCTGCCACTATTCTGTCTCTCTGCTAGTCTATCATATACCAAAGCACAAAACTTTCAATCTCTCACACAAAAATTTGCACAATCACTCATACAATATTCTTCCATCATCACACACTCACCAAATGATCATGTCAATCAAACTAATATATATGCATCATCAAATTAGATCAATTCCATGTTGACCTAATAATCGCATAACATGCAACATGAAATATAATCTAAGTCAGCTTAAACCAATCCTAAAACAACTATCCAAACCAAAAAAAGATGTCCACATGCTTCCCATATGTCAGCTCATCAACCTTGAACACACAAACAATCATAAAAATTACTCTGCACGATCTGCACAATAAATCTTTACACGTTACTACACCAAAACACTGTTATACTGAAAAAATGGTCTACCGGATTTTCTAACCAACACCAAACTTAACACCAAAGGTCACAATCATGGAATAAGGTGAATTGAATATCCAAAAAACATCTCCCAGATACAAAAAGTAAAATACTTAACCATAATAATCCGCTGACCACCAAATTGCACACTCTGCCAGTTATACTGTTCTTCTTACTGGACCTCACAAAACCTCAATCAATCTTCCAGAATGAAGGAATCACAAACTGTGGATTGGATATATGACTCACCAGATACCAGTTGCCATCAATGACAACAATTGATCATCAATGCACTGTCTCATGCCAACAGGAAGTCCTTGGCATGCCATCCCTAGGAAATGAACCAAAAATTTCCAAACCGAATGAACAGATAACTGAACCTATTGCTGCAAATGATATTGATAGCAGTCAACACACTATAGACTCTGGTGAAGCAGTTCAGGATCCTGTGGTGGTGAATATTGATTCAAAGAAGATTGTTGAGGATGTTGGTGATGAGAAGTAGAGGATGCAAATATAGGAGAGAAGGAGAAAGATGAAGTCAAGATTGAATAGGTTCTGGTGGCAAGAGACACTGTAGAAACTGACAAGGGAAAGAAGATAATAGTGACACTGATCTCATCCAAGGGCCTATCAATCTCAATTCATTATCCATGGATCTATGCTCTAGTATGTGACAGAGCAAAGCATAATAGAGTAGTGTGCTAGAAAAGTGGAAGAAGACTCTTTATGCCTAACCAAAACTACATATTAGCATTTGTAGATATTATTCATCAGTTTAGGCAATCAGTTATCATCTGTAATCATTTGTAGGACAGTGAGTTCTTTGGGGGTTGTATCCCTCTTTGTAATTGAGCAGTGAGCTCTACGCAGTGTGCCTGAATGCATGTGCATTCACTTGTAATATTATTATACTCCTGATCACAATATTATAATATTGTGGGTTTCAATCCCATCGTGGTTTTTCCCTTTCCGGGTTTCCATGTAAAAATTTTGGTGTTATGGTTTTGTGCTTGTGTGTGTTGAGTTTCTGCATTTTACTTTCATTCATTTGCATCTGGTGGTTTAAGAATCAGTTAAAGAAAATTATAAATTGCAGAACACTAATTCACCCCCTAGTGTTCATTGATTCCAACAATAAGGAATTAACTTTAGCAAGTGCAATAAAAGGTCACATCACATAGTCTTGCTAAAAAAAAATTAAAATTTGCTAAAATTGGGGTTGTCTTGACATTAGGGTGAAGTGAAAGTCAATTAAAAAACCAACCTAAGTTAACATGTCTACTAAAATTTGTACCATCTTAATAATGATAATATCTTTTAAGCATAATTGATCCCCCCAACTTAAGGCAGATGCAAGTGTCCACACATGCGGATGGGTAGG
The DNA here is from genome assembly GCF_030272615.1 of Cryptomeria japonica. Taxonomy (NCBI): domain Eukaryota; kingdom Viridiplantae; phylum Streptophyta; class Pinopsida; order Cupressales; family Cupressaceae; genus Cryptomeria; species Cryptomeria japonica. The sequence goes on along the minus strand of NC_081409.1, from coordinate 319,043,030 downwards.
AGAACAAAATGCAATTATAAATATAACCATCAATGAAAACATAGAAAACATGTAACAAAGAAGTATAATCATGAAAGGAATCGAAGAGTACTATGATCAAATATAATATTGTGGTGCGCTTGTATGACTGTTGGCATGTGCGAAGAAAAAGTGTTGCGTTGTGCAATGTTCAAGAAATGATTGTGATGAGGAAACTAAAAATGGAAGATAAGAAAGATGAGTGAAGTGGAGGTGACATGGAATGAGATGGAGAAAATAACTCCATGTGGACATGGAGTTTTTTTTATTATGGTGAACGCGTACTGAGTTTAAACTGATGGTGAGTTCTAGAGGATCACCAGCAGTGGCTGTAGGAGAACTGGAATTTTGAAATTCCTGAAGTTGCTACATAAATTACTCCTTAGTGTTGGGCTTATGATAAAGACGAAGATGGTTCCCATTGACTAGGAGTCTGAACTTGGCGTTATCAATAGTGGCCAATTTGAATGTGCCATTAGAATACACTTGTTCAATTTCATATGGACCAAGCTACCTGGTTTGCAATTTACCAAGATTATCCTTGTATCTAGAATCATATAACAATGACCAATCGCCTGCATGGAATTCTTTTGTCTTAATATATCTATCATGCCATTTGATGTGGCGTTGTTGAACTAGAAGTGTATGTTGCAGAGCTAATTTCCTCAACTCATCTAGTTGATTGAGCTGTAGAATTCTTTCTTTTTGTTCCTCCTGATAAATCCATTCCCAATTCTAGTGTAGTACGTTGAGTTTTATGTTCAAACTCTATAGGCATGATTTTTGTTTTTCCATACACCAGTTCAAAAGGTGTAAAACCTATAGTTGTTTTCCAGGAGGTTCTGTAAGCCCATACTACTTCTGGCAGGCGATTTTCCCAATCTTTCTTATGTATGGCCACAATCTTTGTCAAGATGGATTCAATTTCTTTGTTGGTCACCTCAGTTTGGCTATTGGCTTGTGGGTGATAGGGAGTAGACTTTTTATGTCTAATGTTATATTCTTCCACCATGGCAGCTATCAAATTAGATGTAAACTAAGCACCTTGATCTGTAACAATTTCTCTAGGAACCCCATACCTAGTAAAGATGTCCTCATATTAAAACTGTACAACTTTGTTGTCCCTGGCATGCTTCATAGCTTTGAACTCTACCCACTTAGTAAGGTAGTCGGTACATACCAATATATATATGATTTTCCATTGGATGGTGGATCTATGAAATCCATTTCCCATTTATCAAAATGTGTGACAACAACCTGTAGGTGCAAAGGAATTTCATCTTACCTTGTTGGGCAGCCCACTCGCTGACATCTATCACATTTCCTTGTATAGTTGGCTGCAGCCTTGTGGAGAGTAGGTCATTAATAACCTGTATTGAGTACCTTCATTGTTGTCCTTTTGGCTACAAAATGCCATCCTTAGGGTTCATCATGATAGGCATGAAGAATGTCATATGTCTCATCTTCTCAAACACACCTCCTCATGACATTATCTGGTCCTATATAAAATAAACATCTAGTGACACATATATATGGAAAACTCTTTTCAATTAGGATCCTTCTATCCTTTGGAGAGAAATATGAGGGTATTTTGCCAGTAACCAAATAATTGGCTATATCAGCATACCAGGGTGTATGAACAGTAATAGAAAAAAGATATTCATCTGGAAAAGGAATCATCAATGATAGGCTCTTGAGGTTGATGTGTAAGTCTAGACAAGAAATCAACAACTAAATTTTCTTTACCTGACTTATCTATGATAGTGATATTGAACTCCTACATTAGAAGTAGCCATCTAGAAAGTCTACCTGAAACAACTGGTTCATTCATGAGATATCTTATTGTTGTGTGGTCAGTATAGATATATACTTGGTACCCTATTATGTAATGTTTGAATTTTTTAATGACATATATTATTGCTAAAATTTATTTTTTTGTTACAGTATAGTTCAATTCAACTCCTTGCATATTTTTTCTTATATAATAAACTGCATTTTCAATGACTCCATCTTTCTGCGCCAAGACTACTCCAACTGCATGGTCAGAAGCAGTAGTATAATATAGAATGGAAGATTCCACTTAGGTCCTTGGAGGATTGGTGCTTCAATAAGGAAATTTTGGAGATCTCGAAAGGATTTGTCACATGCTGGTGTCCACTAAAAATCCACATCCTTCAGCAATAGACCATACAAGGGACTTGCTATAGTGCTGAGATTTTTAACAAATCTCCTATAGTAGCCATCATGCCCCAAAAAACTATGTACATCCTGTTGCTTGGTGGGAATTGGAAGAGTTTTAATTACCTCAATCTTAGCAGGATCCACTTGAATGCCTTTAGATGAGATGTAGTGACCTACAACCACCCCTTCTTGCATCATGAGGAAGCATTTCTCACCATTCAATGAAAGATTATGATCTTGACATCTCTGCAACACTTTGGATAAGTTATCAAGTGCTTTCTGAAACTCATCTCCATAGTGTTGAAATGTGGCGACTGATTAGCAAAGTACTGTACACTCAGCACGTATCCTCACCAGGGTCTGGGGTCGGGTCAGGCCCCAGGTGGGGGTTTGGGGGCAGCAACCCCTGAGAAATTTTTTTTGCCATTTTTCTTTGATGAAAACCAACATTGTAATAAAACCCTAAAAAAGGCTGACTTTGTTTGTTGCCCTAAAAATGCATGTTATAAGCGGTTGGGATGCTTAAGGCATTGTAAGGTTGATGTACTATTTTTTCTAGATAATAAGAAAGATTGGACGACTGTGTATGGTGGATGTAACCCTTTCTGGGTGAACCACGTTAAATCTCTGTGTTATTTGTGTCTTGTTTTATTTCTTTATCTTTTGTATTTAAATCTGCATATAATTGTTAGTTCATATTTGCTTCGGATCTGCTTGAAACCCTAACACATAGGTGGTGAAATCATCCAAGTAGATCTCCATGCAATTGTGATAAATATTTACAAAGATGCTTAAGACCACCCTTTGAAAGGTTGTTGGCCATTACACAATCCAAATGGAAGAATAGAGTAGGCATAGGTTCCCCAAGGACAAGTGAATGTGGTCTTGTCCTAGTCCTTTGGTGCTATCTGAATCTGATTATAACCACTAAAACCATCAAGGAATGAAAAATACTTCTTTCCTACCAAAGAATCTAGAACTTGATCAATGAAAGGGAGTGGAAAATTATCCATTTTTGTAGCTTTGTTCAATTCTCTATAGTCTACACATACTCGCTATTTTCCATTCTTCTTTGGAACAATTACCAAAGGTGAAACCCATTCATTATCTGAAATAGGGTAGATAAAAGCCACATCCAATAATTTTTATAATTCAATCTTTAGGATTTCCCTAAAAGTTGGGTTGACTCATCTCTATGGCTGTCTGATTGGCTTAGTGTTTTCTTGTATGTATATTCTATGAGTACATAGTTTGGGATCCAAACCTACCATGTAAGTGTAGTCCCAAGAAAATGCAATAGTTTTATCATTCAACAATTGTTTCAGGGAAAGCTCCTGTTGTGCAGAAAGATTACGGTTCACAATTAGTTGCTTCCCAGGGGCCACTTCTATCTGTTTAGTAATTTCCTTCATGGAGGCTTCACTCACTTTAGGTAATTTTATTTCATGGGGCAACAGAGTATGGAGTAGTGCAGGAGTAATCAAATTTGAACTAGGGAGTAGTACTTGTGATGGACATACATAATTGTCTGAAGTACCCTCTCCTGTAGCATCTACTGCACATGTATTATTTAATACCCATGTCAAGGTTTGATCTTTATCATACAATTGGAGGAGAGGAATTTTGTCAAGAATCATTAGATTTACCACAAACTTGCCATCTTCGTCAGCCTCATCACCAAGATCAGGCCAAATGAATTTTTCTGACTTTTCATGTGGCTGAGCTGGTGGATAGGGTGTTAATTTCTTTGTACTATCTCCATTTGAAATAGTCATATTTCCTTATTTGCATCCTATATAAGCATCTGCAGTGGCCAACCAAGGTCTTCCCAAAATTACTGGATACCCCCCTAAGGTAGCTTTAGGGAATAAAATCATGAAATCAACTAGATACTCTCAAGAATCAAGAGTTACTACAATGTCCTCCATCATACTGTCTATCTTAACAGTGGAACTGTCTGCTAGTTGAAGGAATGTATGAGTAGGCCTTATATTTGTCAAATTAAGATGTTGCATGATATCTTTTGTCATAACATTAATAGAAACTACTAAATCAATGACGACATTATGAACCATCACTCCATTTATCATTATTGCAACTACAGGGCTACTAGGGTCTGAATACTTAGGCATAATCACTTTCCCTAGCATAATATCGGCTAACTTCCCCATTACATGAACTGTTGTAGGATCCTTCTTCTTCCTCCCAAGTTTATTTAAGCATGCCTCTCTAATAGCTTTACTATATATGGGAACATGTTTAATGGCTTGAAAGAGAGGTATTTTAACACAAACATGCTTAAGCTGATCCAGGAAATCAAAGGTTGCCTCAAAGATGAACTTTGATTGAGCTAATATTTGAGGGAATGGAGGATCTAGGTTCTTAGAATCTTCATTTGGTAAGACAGGATTAGAATCTATCCGTTCCTCTTCTTCACTAGATAATTTTGTGATAACAGGAGTAATAAGTGGTGGTAAGGTTTTTCCTGACCGAAAAAGTACATCACTAATGCTAACTGCATATGCATGATATTGATTGAATTCTGCTAAATATACTGGCTACTGCTATTATTGTGTTTTATTATTGAGATTAGGAGCAAGATGAGATAGTAATTGAGTAGGCCTTGGTGGGACATTGGTAGGTGCAGGTGGCATAATCGCTGGTTGGCTAGTAGATTGGTTAGGTTGGAGATATCTAGTTGGTTGATTAGGCCATTGTTGTCCTTTCCATGGTTGTGATTATGGCCAATTGGTTTGTTGTGGTTGAACATTTCCTCGGGGTGGTTGCCATTGAGCTTGAGGTCCAAACCAAGAGTTTGGTTGATAATTCCATTGTGGATTTTGATAGTTGCCAAAATTTTGTGGATATTGAGTTTGCCACTGATTACTAAGTGCATAAGAATATGGACCATTAAAAGATAAGGGATCATGTGGCATACCTTGTCTTGGGACCCATGGCTTCCTTTGTGCTACATAGAAAATTTAGCCTTCATCATCTTCTAGTGGATGAAATTATGGTTGATTAGGTTTGTTGTCGATGCTTGCCAGTTTCTTGCATCTACACTCCTTTTGTCTACAATGAGGACATAATTCAGCCAACATTTCCCCTGCAACTTCTTTCTTTTGTTTTGTCTGAAGAGTATCAATTTGTGTGGCCATGTTATTGATAATTATTTGAGAGAATTAGTCAACTCTGTTCTTGAGACCCCGAAATTGGATTTTCTACGTGATGATGTATACTTGTATCCTCTAGGCCTTTTTAATGCATCTCTTGAATAATTTTGACAAAGATGTTGTATTTCATCCCAAGTTGCTTGAGTAATATCACCACCTCCCATAAGGTTCAAAGCATCAATACATTCCTAATTGATTCCCCTTAAGAAGACTAATTTTTAAGAATCTGCAGTTAACTAATTATACTTGCACTTCTTCAAACTGAAGATAAACCTTTCTACAAAGCCTTCCAGGATTCCTCATCTTTTTATTGCATCTGAAATATATCGTCTCCCCTCATATCACTTCCTATACAATATTCCTTGTATTTGTTGAGAAATTTTTCTTTCATGGTGTCCCAGTCAACTATATAATCTTTTTCTAAGGACATAAACCAATGGAGAGCAGAGTCCTTCAAGATAGAGGGAAACAACTTAAGTCTATGTGCATATGTGGTATAGTCATAACTTTTGCATAGCACATCAAACTCAAAAAGGAAGCTATCTGGGTCTTCTGTAATAATGCCATAAAAGTGAGGGAGAGCAGCAAGAGGAATGTTCTTCAGATTGGCATTGGCTCTTTGTGGCAAAATAGGAAACTTAAAGGTCAAGTTAGGAGGTGGGGGTGGATTGTTACCACCACCTCCACCACCTCCACCACCACCACCACCACCGCCGTCGCCGCCAAATCCTGCCATATTGCCTTGGTAAACTACTAATGCAGCAAATATATTCCCTACAAGTGGTGGCTCAGGTGGAGGAATGAGGTTGTCTAGGTCGTGATTATCTAGGTATGCAAAGAGTTGTGCAAATGGATAAATTTCTGGCTCAATATTTGGATCTCCAGCTAGATATTCTTTAGGTTGATTCTGATTAGGAAAAAATCTCCCAAGGGGATCTCTTCTTCTATGCATACAGGATTGTAAAACTATCATTAAACCTACATGAATTACATAAATAACTTAATCTATTCTAGGAAGTAAAATACTGCTATAACAATGACTTCGCAAATGAAATCCTATATTCCCATAAACTCTCAACTTGTCACCATACCTGACAACGACACCAAAAATGTTGGTCCAAAACAATAGATGTTAAACACAACATTATACTCAGGCTTAGAGACACAAGTTCCTAACTGAGAAGCTATCCAAAACCCCACTATATTGTCTCATTTATCTTATCAATCCGAGGACGTATAGCTTGAAATGGGACAACAAAATATATGCACCAAGAGTTTTAAGGAGCATGTCTCCAATTCGAAATAAATGGAAATGATGAACAAATATTCATAAGGAAATAATTCGCTTCAAGATTATAACTCAAGAAAACTGTGCCAAATTTTATCAACAAAATATAAGCTCTTCTAGCCTATGCAGAAATAATTGTTTTGTTATGTTGTGGCTGCAGGAACAAACACAGATTATCAGTCTAGTGGCTGTAGGAGCGAACAAGGAATAGCTTACCAGAACATAATTAAATTAATTCAGAAAATAAAGTGCATAAGAACAAATGTACAAAATCCTCACCAAGTGGCCCCCCTTGAGTGAGTCTCCCGAATTAGAAGATACAACAAAAGTTAACTATGAAGCTCGCATAACCATATCAAAACACCATAAACTTATTCAAGATAGTAAATCTGCTTCTTATCCAATCAACTCAAAAACATGACATAGTGTGATATCAAAATAGGAAACTTCAGAAGGATTTATATAACATTCATCCTTGCAACAATTTTACATAATAGTTGCTCCACTCCTAATATCTAGGTGGATGCTTTTATGTAGAATATAAAGTCTAAGATAGCTAAAAAAAATAGGACTTTGTTCCATCCTTGAACATTTGTAAATCTTCCCTAGATTTTCTCTACCATACAACATGGTTATTTAACAAAATCATTAATAGAACCTGACTGTGCTTGAAGGATCTTTAATGACTCCAAACAACTAGTGCCTGAGTTATAACAACCTTTGACCCTTTCATGCCATATTGTCTTGTCTTGTCCACATTGCCACACTGCTAATAATAAAACCACGTTTCATCACAAAAATTCTTCCACGTGACTGCAACGCCAAGGTTAGCACGAGTACTTCTATTCACATTTCATGACCATTCATTGCAACACATTTATCACCACACAAAGATAAAGTAAATACTTATATTTGCATTCATAAGGTTCACTGTTTTGTCATAATGAAGGTTTCAAACTATAGAAAACATGACCATCATATAGGCTCAAAAAGTCAGTCTATAAAATCCTAATAGTAGGTATATAAGAGTCTCAAGCATGATAAAATGACTGCAAATAAAGACATAAACTAGGGCTCATCACTAGTGTACCCCAAAGGAGTTTGAGAAACATTAATACTAGGAATAGTGCCACTATATATAAGATCAACAATAGGTCCAACATCCACCATGTGGATTGATACTCCAAGAATAGTGACACCAACCTGAGGGCCAATGACATGAAACTGATTGTTTTGAGTAACAAGAGGGATATGAGACCTGACAATCATGGATAATACCCTCAACACATCCAAGCCCTTACTATCTAAGATAAGAACGTCTCTTTGATTATGAATAAAAAATTGGCTTAAGGAAGAGCACCTTCTCAAACAAGAAACCCCTCAAAGTCCCTCTGGTTCTCTAAATATTGAATCTATTCAAACAAAATCATAAGAGAAAACTCATGGTCAATAGTGGGAGGAGACCACAAAGGACTGTTTGCCAGGGTGTTGTTTCAAGAGTTAGGTAGTGAGCCAGATGTAGAAGAGCCTCCTGTAATAATATTCTTAGGAAAATGACGAGAAACAAAATGATCATTTAGATATATAGTTCTTGAAAACATTGGGTTGGGTCTTGTAGGACTATAAAAATCCGATAGGATACTTGGTTTGAAATTTCTCATAACAACCCCAAAGGAAGTCTGGGTTGTAAAGCTCATACACAATCCTTATAGCACTTCGACAATTCTAAAGGTGTGCAAAAGAGTAACCCAACACAAGCACTGAATTGTTTAGTTCAATAAAAAATTTACCAAGATTTTGAAATAAACAAACACAGGAGAGGTGAGTTCACGTTGGATTCACCAAAATGTAGAATGGCAAAAGTGAACCACTTTGAAAGGTGGTTAAACCTCTCGAGGACTCACTAATCTTCCTCTCCACTTGGAGAAAACTGATGAAGTCTTAAAACCTCTAAGTTAACTCACTAGGATTAGCACAAAGCACAAAGTTGACTAATGCTAATAGATAACAATGTTTTAACTGTGGGACCCAAAAGAGGAAGCTACAAAAATCATTTTGTGACCTCTACAAAATCTCTATCTAGGATGTACATGCTAGTCGTGGATGACAGCGTGATGCGCCAACATCTCGTATGGAAGAGGCACAAAGGCTGTATTTAAAAATACAAAATTGACAAGATGCTTAGGTTTATATAATTTTAATACCATGGAAAGCATATAATGATGAAAAATAAAATAAATAGCAACAATAAGGTTAAAAAGAGAATTAAGAGAGAAGCTCATAGAATTCCACAAAATGAAGCTTTCAGCTAGCTTAACTCCTCTCGAACCTACATAGAAAACACACAAAGATGAGATGTTGGGGCTATGATTAAGGGGTATGCCATAGTTAGACTCCCACTTTGGTGTTTCCACTTCCATAGGCAACCAAGATAGGTAAATGATAAAAGATGTACAACGAAAGAAGAAATGCAATTGATATGTTAATAGAGATATGATAATGAAAGATACAACACACAAGAGGGAAGAGACTCCCCTTCAACACTAGGAAAGTGGAAGTTGACCAAAGTGTAGTTGAGCACAAGACCCTCAAACACATGAAGCTACAACAATGGTGGATGAGAGTGACAAAAACTAGTGAGGTAAATTGCAAATGATCGAAAGCCAAGAAGAAGTTTCCAAGAGTGATTAGAGAGCCACAATAAAGTGAAAAAGACAAGATAAAGAACTTGGAAAAGAATCCCAACATCGGTGGACATGAAAGGAGGCATTACATTGTCTAAAATAGCAGGTGTAACACTCCAACAACCACCTTCAGACTACATTTTCATTGGATGCTAACATAGCACGTGGACATCTCTGTGGTGCACAAGTGTCCTAGAGTCAGATAGTCAACATAGCCGGGAAAAAGGGCAAAATGGGATGACAAGGCAGGCCAATCAGGCAAGCAGATGGAAGCCAAGGGATATCTCCTATTCAACTTAAAGTGAAGGTGCTTATGTGACCTATAATTGTATGGGGTGCAATTAACAATGTTACAAATATTCACCAAGTTTTTGTCTTTTTATAATGAGGATTTCTCAAAGTAATCCTTGAACAGTAAGGGAGGCTTATAAACCATTTTTAAAAGAAGTTTGTCACCCAACCTTAATAGGGGATAAGATATGTATCAATAAGGATCTCCCTAAGGCCAATACCTTCTTGTGGATCATAGCTAAAAACATAGACATCGTGTGGGCTAGATTGACCCTACTGGGGCGGAATGGGCCCTCTATATGCATCACATATAAAGAGGTAGGCAATGACATTTTCTAATTATATGAATGTACCTATGTAACTTAGCAATTATGGGTTTGGGTAATGAGAAGGTGGAAGGAGAATCAGACCCCTCATCCAAATATAAATGGATTATTGGTTAATTGGAAAAAGAATTAGTAGTCTAGGGTAGAAACTTTGATGGGATCATTCCATCATGCATAATATGGAATGTCTAGCTAGAAAAAAAATACACAATCTTTCAAGATAAAGAGAGAAAGGTGGAGGTAATGTGGGTTAGAAGTATAACCACATTGTAAGAGATTTGGAGTGTTGGTCGTAGAGAACTAGGAAAATCAATGGAATGATAACTGGTTAGAAAATTAGATGCATCATTCTTGATTACAAGCTCAAATTCAAAGCAATGGTTAGTCTTCCAAACATGATCATATTGTGCTCTTTAGATTTTCGATAGATCAAAATGAATTATGATGGTGTCACAAGAGCAAACCTAGATCCAATAGGATATGTTTTAGAATAATAGACACACAAAATTCTTATTTTTCTTATAACTTTGGCTTGGAAACCAACATGGTAGAAGGTGAAGCTATAATTTGGGAGTTGGAGGAAGCCATTAAGATGTGTTGGGGAATCTATGAGTGGAGGGAGACTCCAAGCTAATTAAAGATTCTATGGAGAGCATCAAAGACTAAATCATGGCTTTTAGACAAGATTACAAGATTATACAAGATTACAAGATTATTTGCAAGAAAGGGTTCTTGTTGAGTAAGTTCGAAAGCATCTCGTTCATTGACAAAGAAAGGGTTCTTGTTGAGTAAGTTCGAAAGCATCTCGTTCATTGACAATAAGAGGATTGAGTAGAAAATTAGGGTATATGATTGACAGAAAAGGAAGGAATGGAATGGCAATATTAGGACAATAACTTTTCTAATGAAGCTCAAAGGCTCTTGGTTAATGACATAAAGTAGGAAGAAGAAGGCACTCAATAAGGTAAAAGTTTCATTCACGTATTGATGTTCTTGGATAGTTGGCATGCAACTAGCTATTTGGATAGCTGGCATATGTTTTCCTCAATGGGTGGCCTCATTTATTCCATACTGATACACGTACTAGACAGTCATGCATTATGAAGAAACACTAAAACGGGACATAATGTTATTGTGTGGTGTGAATTAATAGCCATAAACATAAGATCATTGTGTGTTGCGAACAAAATAGCCATAATGAACAATCATTTCGCATGCAAGATGAAAGGAGGATGAGAAAAGGGATAGTCAGATTATTGTAAAATGATAAAATTATTTTATTTCTTTTTGTCGGGTTTCAATTTAAGATGGGCTTCATTTAGACGGCCATTTAGACTGCACCTCCTTATTTCCATTTCTCATTCATAAATCATGGAGGCCGAGAACAGTAGGAATGGGAAGGGCAAGAGAAGGTTCAGAGATGAGGCAGAGTGAATTGTCAGGAAAGAAACTTGTAGAAGCAATGAGGATGCTACTAGGATTTTGGTGCCTTCATGCTCTACGATAATGTTTCAGGATTCATAATCAAATTGAATCTTTTCATGATTGCTATTTGGACTACTTACATCACCTCATGGCCAAGCATGAAAACTGTACAAGGCTTTAAAAGAGAGTGCAATGGCACCAATGGTACCAAGTTGGGCAATGTGAAATGTTGCAAAACTTCTTTAAAGGAGTTATCGGGGCCTGTGTAATTTGCCGCGAGTGACATTCTACCAATGACATCTAAGGGTGTGTAAGTGATCAGGGCCTGTGTAATTTGCCACTAGTCGCCATGTCATTTTTTAAGTAGGCATTATAAACCATCCATTGAGAAGGGTCTGAATTCGTTACAATAATAGTCATGGAGGAAAGAAGGATGAACCTCACGAATGGAGAGATTTAGGGAACTAAACCAAACAAATAGAGCTTTTGAAACAAGGGTCCTAACTTAAGATGGAAACTTCTCTTTCTCATTGCAAGAAAGAGGGAGAGAAGAGGTAACATGATCTATCCTCTACCTACGAACTATAGTTCAAGAAATACTATCATCTAAGATCTCATCTAAGAGGACAAAAAATAGGAAGACTACGTGAAAAGTGATTAACCTCCACCAAGTTTAATTGCTTCAAGAGAGTTATTTGAATACTAATACTCAACATTATTCATCTTTTGAGAGTATCAAACATCCTTATTGAACCACATTATATATTATCTCTGAGGGTGTACCTTGGAAGGCCAAAGAAACATTACTACGAAAGTAATATTGAATGCTTTAATTTGTTGTGTGTGATTGGTTTAGTATTTTAAAGCCATATCTGAATTTAAGAGCTCCAATAATTGTTAGAGCACATGTTAGATAGGGATTCATGCCAAAGGCTTTGATTTTTGTCATAAAGAATCCAAACCTAAGGCTCTAACAAATGCTAGGTGAAACTTTCATCCTAGTGAAACCCTAAAGGCTTGATGTAGCCTCAAAAAATGTATAAATGTCTAGAAACCATTTGTTTGTGACAATAACATTAAATTTAGACTTTATAAGGTACAATTTTTTACCTCAATATAAGTCATTTTTAGAAAATCTCCTATAAATGTTATTTTGCCACTAACAAATAACATTAATCCTTTTCATGTTGATATTCCCTTGATGCAAGAGCATCCATGGGTGTAAGAGCAATCTTGCATCACCAAAAAAATGTTTATTTAGTTGTTTGTTAAGGTGAGGTGAATAATTTTAAATAATGACTAAATGCAAACTATTATGTGTCTCTACGTCCCTTGAAAAGTGTTCAAGGGAATATAGGGGATAAAATAATTTATTATTTATAGCCTATGTCGAATGGTAAATATAATTTTCAAGGGTGGACACATGTCATTGATGATTGAAAAACATGGAGGAATTTCCCACCTAGGCATCCACTCTGGGAAGTATAAAAGTCATGTTTACACATATGTTGGGTGGTTACAATTTGCGAAATGGAAGTCTCCCTTTTCGACACCTACTTTGGGAATTTGAGGAGTATCTTTCTTGGAAATCAAAGAGTCTTCTATGGGACATGTTTTTCCTTTCTACAGTAGGGTGTGGATTTTCCATGTGGTTTTAGCCCATGGTTTTTGGGTTCCACTGTGGTATTTCTCCTTACAAATTGCTATAAATTGGGGTGTTGAGCTTGTAGTTTCATCATTCAAATTTGTTTGATCATTTGAAGTTGAGAATAAAAGTCGTTCATTTCATAAATTAGGAAGTGTAGCTTGTAGCTCTAACCTATAGTTTAGTAAATCCCACATGGCTAATATTTTGTAAATTTTGAATATTGTATTTTCATTTCATTGAAGTAATAGAAAGCAAGTATTTTTTTCATACAATTTATGTGTTGTGTTTATGTTGTTGGATGGTGTAGCCCTTCATCAAGTGGTACCATAACATGTGTTTGGGTTTGTTAGGGAGGTACCCTTCATCATCCTCTTTCCCATTTACATTATTATATGTATTTTATTTAATAAGTATGCAATACAATTTAATATTTTACTATGATTATTATCCATTTTATAATATCCACCTCTCAATAGTTTGAATCCTTTGAAATAAAGAAGAAATGACACTACATGCTTCACTCAAAAGGTAGAAAATAAGGCAACAATAGAACAAAAGAGAGATGTATGAGTTAGGGGATGCACAAGTCTAATAGTAAAGTGTGGCATACCTTTCAAAAGCATTTACCAAATCCTTTTCATTGATCCAAAACATGATTATCATTAAAGTCATTATCATTCATATATATTATGTAATTGATTATTGAAACTTGGATCATCTATTGATTATAAAAGACTCTGACTATGAAGCCTCAACTATGAAAATTGTTTTTACAATAAGCTTAGAGAAAGTGCCCACTACATGCGACTATGTGGTACATTTGAAAGTTTGTGTTATAGTGTATCAAACCCAACAAGTAAATCTATTGCAAAGCATTACCAAGTTGGTGCTTGAGGCCCTATCACATGGAACCAATTTAAGGATGCTAATAAGATAGCTGAGTCAAAGATTATAGTTTTGAGACAATCATTAGTTGTTTTAATGGGATTTCATAATGGCCTACTTTCTATTTATATTTCCTATGTTGTATGAGATATAGATATTTTTATAAGTATAAGGAGGGCATTTGGAACTACTATCACAAATCTTATGGGTGTGAATTATTTAAAGAGTCCATTGATTGCAATCGAGGATATAATTGCAGTACCTAATGAGTTCAATAATGGATCCATCACAAATCCATGAATGGTGCATTTCATTCATTTAAAAAATGACTTAAAGCATGATTTCACTCTCCCTTATTGTTTGAAAGGAAAATACCAAGATTTTATAGAATGTCAATGGATATGAAATTGATCTCAATGCTCATCACATTTGATTTTTAAGAGATTGAAAATAATCTTAGAGAAAGTTGGGCATCAAATTTTAGTTATGGATCTATCAAGGGATGATACATTACATTCCTTTTTAAAATGAGATCTTGCATGATCATACTCACCTTTATTATTTGAAAGACAAACACAATGATATTATAGCTCAGAAAATGGTTGTAAAGTCAATCTCAAGGAGAACTGTTATGAAGTCAACCTTAATGTTTATGATACTTTTTTGGAGTGGTAAAAAAAAATACAATAAATATACATTAAATAAATTTTGGGCTTATCATTTTGAATCATACCCATGTGAAATTAAATAAAAATAGGTTTTCAATCAAAATTTGTAGGATTAGGAATAGAGATACCAAACAACAACCAAATTTCTCTAGCAATATTACAGTCAAAGAAAATGTGCCTAACAGACTCAAGTACTCTACACACGTTGCAAATATCACTATTATTATGATCTTTTCTGAATGACAGCCTGTTAATAATCATTAGCCATTTAAAACATTTTTTCTTTGGTGTAATAGGGCTACTCCATAGTCGTGAGAAAACCTTCTGCCATTGTTTCATAGAGAGGTCTGCATACCACAAAGTGTTAGCATACAATATAATAGATTCATCATATGAGGGGGTATTATAAACATTAATGGCTTTGATATTGGACACAAAAATATTATTATTCCACATAAGATCACTACATCTTTCATTAATTATCTTGCAGTTTTTAGGCAAATGCAGTTCTGTACAGGCATGTTTCACCATATTGTAAGTTCTCTTTTGGGAATTTTGCAGATCATATCTAACTCTAAGGGTATCTGAGCTAATAAGCCTATCATTCTCAATAATGTCTTTAAAGGTAACAAATGCCTTTAATGGCCCAGGACTTAGCAAAGCACCCTTGAGTAAGCACGAGAGGTTTAGAAGAATGGAGAAGGTTCCACCAGATAGACCTTTCCCCATGGATGTGGTCATTTTTACTGGCCCTACTATTTGTGATGTACTGTCTAATACTTTCCCATGCTTTCCGAATAGACTTAAAGACACTTGAACCTTGCACTGGGACTGCAAATCCTCTAGCCACTAGGTCACAAAAGGGTAAAGATTTCCAAGATTTAGCCTTCTTAGGAAAAGCTTTGATGATGTTGTTTCTGACCAAAATTTTCCATGGTTCATTGCCATCAAATGCCTGGAAGATCCATTTTGTAGCAAGAGCAACCCCTTGTATTCTTAGGTCTTTTAACCCGAGCCCTCCCAGACTCTTCTCTATGTGGCACCACCCCCACTTAATAGAGTGTATCTTCTTATTTCCTTTCCCGTCGGACCATAGGAAATTCCTTATAGCTTTTTGTATTTCCAGGATTTGATAGTTGGAGAACATCCAAATAGAGGAATAGTAAATGTTGTAAGAGGATAGAATTTTTTGACAAACTTTCACTCTACCAGCAAGCGAAAGATACCTATTATGTTTGGTATCTCTATTCCTAATCAGATTCTTATTCTAGATGTTCTTACTAGGTATATTAAGGGATTAAAAAAGGATACTAACCTATTTTGGCATATTCTATCCACTGAAATTTTATGGTATATATAAAAAATTAGAAATGAGGATAAGTTTCAAGGTAAAGCTAGGGCCCTTATTGAGTCATTTTGTGGACTCACTCTTCATCAAATTTTTTCACATGGATCTGTTACAATGAACATTGAGAAGAACAAATTCCTTAGATTCCTTAAAGACGGACAAGCCAAGATGTTCGTACATGAGTTGGAGAATGGGTACAAGTGGAAGCAGGCCACAGGGGAACACTAGTCTGTTGATTTAGCATTGGAGAGCCTTGGGTTAGAGATTGGGAAAACCAGAGACCTAGTGAAGGAACACGTTCAGATGCTTAGTCAATTACTTGAGGGTAAGTAGGCCGTGTGGATGGAAGGCCCTCTGGGGTGGACGACTTGGATGGAGGCCTTTCAGGATCATGAGCAGATGTGATCTGGCTTCTCCATTCCAGTAGCTCACCCATGTGATCTGGATGTTACATACTACAGATATATGCATAGTCGTGTATAATTTTATTTATAGACTTCTATAGTTTTTTGGTCAGCTATATGCATAGTCTTGCATAGTCTTGTTTATAGACTTTTATAGTTTTTCTGGATCAACAATCCATATGTACACACAACTGTAATCAACAAGATGCTGGTAATGACAATTTTTTTTGTATCTATTTAACTCCTTATATGCAATATAAAAAAAATAAAAATTGTAGGATTAAGCACAAAATTAGAACACTTATGTATTCTTATACTTTACAATAAGTTATAAAAAAGACCATAATGGGGTGTACATGTGCAAGTTATCAAACATATATGAAGGGTTCTTTATATGATTATGAGATCACCATTAATGTCGATATAGGTTGCAAAGAAAATAATAATCAATTATTAATTGGTTGATGATAAAGCTTCAATTACCAAAAAATTATGGTTGAGTCACTTAAACATGCACATTAAAACTTTCTTGTTGAACTGTCTTTTAAAAGGTATACTTGAAAAATAAAGAAGGGCATCAAATGGTTATGTTCAAACATTTGGGACATTAATATAGTAGTTTTCCCTACTGAAATGCAAAGAAAATGCAAAAAGATTGTAAAGGTGAAGATACACATAAAGTACAAGAAATAAGGATGATCCAAGGGGCATATTGATCATGATCAAATTTTTCTACTTGAGTACTATGAAGAATGGTGTAGATCTTCTTAGTTATACTTATTATAGAAATACATCGTTCGTCGTTCTAATTTTATTTATTGCTCAAATTGGATGCTCAAAGTTGACATGTCCAATTCTTTTTGGGGATAGATTGATTTGTAATAATCTACTTATCCCATAAAAAAGAAACTTGAATTGAATGATATTGTATTAAGAGCTAAGTTTTTAATTTTGTTTTAATTCTTTAATTTTTTTGGAAGAAAGGGGTAAACATTTATTAATATGAAAGAAAAAGTAAAAAGAAAGAAAAGCAAGTCCAACAAACAGCTATCAACAAAACCAGAGAACACCTAACCAAAGAAAACCCCAAAGTGGGCCTTTGATTAGTTTGTCATGTCTTCTATAATTAACTTCTCTAAAATTTGAGAACACTATGAGGTCAAGTGTCCCCATTCACCAAATTTTCAGCCATATTCACTCAGAAGCCCATTTAGCCAAGCAATCTAGCACCCTATTCCACTCCCAAGGGATGTGACAAAAAGAGAAAGTCTAAAGAATAACTCCGACTAAGAATCCATCTGACCAATAAAGCCAATTGCCAATTCACTCCATCAAATTTTTTTCTCATTCAACATATCTATCACAACATGAGAATTGAATTCACAAATGTCAACCTATGACACAATCTCTTTCTAAATCATAGAGAAGAGAAAGAGCTTCCATGAAATTATTGGTTTATTGTCCTTTATACATTGAAAAGAAAAATCAGGCAACCCCCAAACTATCTCTACAAATACCTCCAATCTCAAATCATGCCTATGATTCCCCTTGGAAGAACCATAAATAATAATCTTCAAAACCCCTTGAGGTATGAGAGACCAAAAACCATTTTTTTGGATCTTCCTTTAGTATGTTGACACATCCTTGACAAAGAGAGACTTCTGCCACAATCCACTAAGCCCAAATTTTGATTACCACCAAATCTCCAGGGTCCACATGAGCAGAAAAAATGCATTTTGTAGATAAGGCCTCCTAAAACATACTAGTGATCCTCAACCATGTTTGAAGAGCCATCATTTTCCTATTCTAAAAAATCTTATGGTTTCTTTCCAACCAAAGCTGCCAAATAATGAAAATGGGATTAATATCCCAAGCTGGACCAAGATAGGAATTCTAAGTTGGGGGATTCCCTAGATGTGATTATAACTCAACCAGAGAAGTGGCATGGACATAGTCTTGATTCTAAGCTCCCCACCAAAAGTGTCAAATCTCTCTAGAGAAGGAACATTGAAAGAATATATGTGAGGAGCTTTCATCATAATTATTAAATAGAACACATATAGGACCTTGTGATCCTATCTGCCATAAATTCTCCCAAGTGCGGCATCTATATTGCAAACCCAACCACATGAAAAAAATTTATTTAGACCAAACAAGATTATTCCATATTTGGTTTCACAAAAGAGTGCCAATCCTACCTATCCAAATCTTGGTATCTCGAGGAAATCGAGAACCTACCTTTTGAATCAAGGTGCCAAGAAAGAAAAACACTCCCCATTAAATAATCACACACTCTACCTACCAAAATCCTAGCAAGCTCCTAACGAGCCTTCTCTGAGCCCACTGGTGGAAACTCATGTGGTTCTTTCCATCAAAACACTTCTACATATCACAAGTCCTGAATTATTTTAAAGTCCTCAACCCTACTCCAACCAAATTCAAGAAATATGTTGCATAGGGTTTGCAAGTGTAAATGCATTGATATAATAGGATGGTGACCATCCCAAGAACCATATTAAAAAAAGTCACAAAACTCCTATTACAAATCCAAAATATCCTTAATTAACTTAGTGCTCCTTTTAAGAGTGACCCAAATCATAGAAACCTTACCCAAGAGATTGAACTGGGGAACATATTTACTCTCCACCTCCCTTAAATACTTAGTAGTAAGGCTCTTAGCCCAATCCTAATCCTAATAAATGCACCACTTCTAGAAAATCTTGGCAGGAAAAACTTGACCACTAAGGCATGCCTACCAAAGACCAAGACCACCCTCATGTTTTTTTTATAGGTAGACTCCCACTTAAGGAAGGCAACCAATATAGGATCTAAGAATCCCATTAATCCCGATTTGAATAAGCTTAGGAGTATTAAAGAAGAAAATGGAGGACTTGTCCTCATTAATCCTTTACTCTAAGGTATCCAAGTAAATATCTAATATCCTTAAGTTAACCGCCTCACTAACTCTAGTTAATCCCATCAAAGTTATCTCATCTACAAACTATAAATGAGATTTAGGAGCCAAACTATTACCCCAATTCCATCCCTGGATCAAACCTAGCCTCACAAAATACTTGATAAATCTCCTCAAACCTTTAGTTGTTAAAATAAACAAATAAGGTGATAACATTTTTTGTCCCGTTGATAACATTTTCTCCCCATTTCAATTTTATGATATCATTTTTTCCTAAAATAAATCCCATTAATGTCATTCCATCCCTTTTTCGATCCTATGGCATCAATTTGTCTCAAAACCTATCTCAATAAGGTTAATATGCTCTTGGTTTGATCCTGTCATTTCCTCTTTCCCATTTTTTGTCTAGATCGCATCATTTTCTCCCAATTTCAAGTTTATGACATCATTTTGACCTTTTTTTATGTCCCATGGTTTTACATCGGTCCCATTTCAGCCCTTTGACTCACTTTCACCCGGTTTGACCTAATTTTCCCATTTTGATTCAGTTCTTCCCATTTTCTACTCGAACCTTCCCAATTCTTCCCAATTTGACCAAATTCCAGTCTCTGAGCATCGATTTGACTTATTGGCCCTTTTAGATTTAATTAATTAATCAAACCCCCTTTCTAACTAACAATTCTTCTAGAGTTAATAGTTTATTTATTTGTCCCCTTTGTCCATTAATTATATAAATTCATTATATTTAATTAATTAACCCATATATGCAAATAATAAATTAATAAATTATATCTATTAATTTATTGTATTTATCTTCTTTGAAAATAAAGATAATTAATAAATTTTATTTATTAATTCATCTTTATCTACTTTTTATGATGAGATATTTAATAAGTCTTATTTATTAATTATCTCTATCTATCCTCTCATATGAGGATGATAATTTTTTTTTTTTTTTAAATCTTCATAATATCCTCCTAATTTTTGTATTTGGAAACAAATATCTTTCCTTATTTTTAATTGATTTTCAAAAATTAACCTTTTTGGGCAATATCTCATTTATCTTAATTATAAGTTTAAAAATGAGATATGCAAATTCAAAAATCAACTTTCTTCCATCTCTTTTGCTTTATCTCTCTCATATTCATCTTGTCTAATGCGATCTCAACCATCCTTTCCTCAAAAATATTTTCAATCCCAGTCGTCCATTGAGTCTCGAGTCTTCTATAAATTGAGGTCTCTTTCATCAATCAAATCATCTAATTTTCATGCATTGTTACTATGTCGAATTCATTAGCAATTAACATTTCCATTTTGTCAATTTAATTTACATAATCATGTTCCTAATAAATCTCGCATCACCACTTGCTTTCATTTGTTTCGTGCACCTTGCATCTGGAGAGAAACATGTCATCATTAGAGAAGAAAGGAGAAGTAGTTAATTTTAATGGAAGGAGTGCAACTTGATGGTTTGCATATTTATGATTTGTTTCAATTACTTTGTTGGTTAGATTAGGATTGATTTGCATGTGTGTTTAAGTTTTTTGCCAGCTTAGTTCAATTCATTCATGCTTCAATTTTTTCATTTACCTAATTTCTCGATCGACATTTTGGTGAACCCAACGTGAATAACGCATCCAATTTAATGTTTGTGTGAGTTTTTGATTGCATGTCGATGATCGAGGACACCATTCATTATCTTTCATGTCACTGCCCCTAACCTGTGCATTTGATCCCTAGAACTGCGTATTTACAACATCATGGAGCATCCTGCTATGCAGTTGATCAATCTTGTTGCATAGTTGATCAAGTTTATATGTACAATTGATGGATATTTCAGCGCGTTTGATAATTGTGCTTAGTTTTGCTTAACATTTTCATGCATGCAGGTTTTCTAGGGTTAGATTGATTACATGCAGAAATTTTTCTAATTAGGAATCATATATGTAGGATTTTGGGAAGATCTAGCATATGCATGTAGGGTTTTAGCTTGATCAGGAGGCCTAACAATCAAATTTCTTAATTCAAAGGCTTAAAATGAACCACAAATCTCACATAGCATAAATAGGAGGTCAATTAACCTTTCATTTTCAATTTAAAACCTCACATAGCATAAACAGGAGGCCCATTAACCTTTCCTTTTCAATTTTCAATCTCGCATAGCATAAATAAGAGGCCAATTAACCTTTTCTTTTCATTTGTTTTGTATTAAGTATCAAATAGCAACTTTACAAAATTCAAGAGTCTTGGTTGGAAAACACACAACCGTCTAACAAATAGAACTCATAGTGTCAGTAAAATCATGGCTGGAAATCCCACAGATCATATCATGTGACCATTACATACAAGGTGCGGATGATGCATAGGAATATTACAGCTATATCCCAAAATTTACAAAATTATAGTTTTGAAGCCCGCATATACGCAGTAACGTAAAGGAAAAAGCTTATCAACTAGCAAAAGAAGAGGGAGGAATCAAGATCAGTATTATCTCCCAATAGGGGGAGCCATGTAGTCCAGCCCAATTCGCCCTCACACCACACCTGTACATGCCCCTCGATGAACTGGTCTCTATAAGGGCATGTAAGCAGACCGTCCAGTTCTATCTAAATGAAGTCTTCTCTCTGCTGTCTTGCCTCCATTTCTTGCATGAGTTTCATTAAGGCTTGTTCAAAGTGTGTCCTGTTACTTCCCATTCAGTCCCAGGTGAAGCCATGCGACAGTTCTCTGATGAAGGCATATGTTGAGCCATCGTTCAACCACCTATCAAATTTTCCCTCATCGAGGCAGAGGACCACTGTGACTTGCATAGCAACAAGGTAAAGAATGAGTCTTCTAAGAGACTCAGTGAGGTATCTACCCTTTCCAATAAACACTTCATCATTCCTAGACTTCCAAATGATCCATAGAATTTCCAGGGAGAGAACAGACCAAAAGAGATTAGCACATTTCTTGCCACCTTTAATATAACCAAGTACCACCTCATCCGTAGTAAGACATTTAGTATCAATTGAAAGACCAAACAATTTCCACACCTCTTTGGCAAAATGACATTCAAAAAAAATATGTAGTACATATTGCGGGAGACAACACAATTTACACAATAGGGGGTTGCCATTGTTGTCTTTAAGAGGGAGCTTGTGGAGCAGAAGTTTCCAGGCAAAAAAATTCTTTTTGGTTCAGACGGGAGAGACCAGAATCTCAAGAGAGTAGAATGCCACTTTTTAGAATCCCAAGTGAGGTTCCAAAGATTATTGAGGTGAGTTAGGATATCTTCGGAGTTGGCAAGGGAGGAGTAGACAAGTTTGGCTTCATTAGAGGGAGGGGAGAGTCATCAACCCAACAAAGGGAAGAAATTGGGGAGAGCGCAGGAGGGGACGATGAGGAGAGGATGGGGTCGAGTGCATTTTTTAGTACATTGTAGGTTTTGGCTTGGGAGGTGGGGAGGTTGAAGGTCGAACTAAGAGCATCCCAAGAAATCAGAGAACCGTCTTCCAAGATGTGTTCAAAAGTTACTACTCCTAAGTTGTGCCATTTCAAGGTGGAGCACCCTTGACGGCAGGCCAGATGCTTCCCATTGTGTAGAGTATTCCACCATATGGATATGTCTAAGTTAAGAGCACCCTTATTATCAATAATGCCTCTGTTACTGATGAATTGTTTGACATGATTCCAATCCCTCCATATGGAATTAATTCCTTTTCATTTTAAAATCTCACATAGCATAAATAGGAGGTCAATTAATCTTTCCTTTTTAGTTTACATCTTTCACATAGCATAAACAAGAGGTCAAATAACATTTCCTTCCCAATTTACAATCTCATATAGCATAAATAGGAGGTCAAATAACCTTTCATTTTAACTCTCAATCACACATATCCTAAGTAGGAAGGTTTAATGAACCACAAAGTTCCCATTTCATCTTGTAAGGTTGTAAAAATCAACTCCCATTTAGTCTAATTAGGACATCATTCTACATTTGAGATTTCAATTTTTTATTAGAGTTTGATAGAATGAATCAAAATGGTTTTCCCTAGTGAGAATGTTACCCATGTCCTTCAGCCCAACTTAGGCTTCCAAGATGAGAAAGAAGACATTATCTCATAATTTTTGTCATAGAGGAAGAAGAGGAATGAGCACAACATCACACAAACCACAATGAAGAAAACATTGAAGAGGGTATATGAAAATGGATTTATAGAGATGAAGAAGATGCCCCACCTATATAGTTTTCTATTGAAAACTATGGAAAAGGATTTACAATCATGCAAAAGAAAGGGTATGATGGGCATAGTGGTCATGGCACAAACAAGCAAGGTATTATAGAACCTATTCAGTCAAGGTAGCGACATCATACCAGAGTACTAGGATTTAAACCATTATGGATTGGTCCATCCAACGCCAAGTTAACCTTATTGAGGAGGGGCACACTCTTGATGATGAAAAGAGAACTGAGGAAGATCTCAACAAAACTAATTCCAATGAGTGGGAGCGAGACTCCTATTCCTCTAGCTCCTATGCCCTAGATGATATTTTCATTGACCTCAATGACTTACCTATATCGAAGATAAACATGTAAATAATTCTCCTCCTGTACAAACTTGTCCTAGACCCTGGATTCTAGATTTTTGGGATCCTAGCATGTATCTTCTGAAGAATGTAATACCGAAAGCAATGTTGACAATGATACCACTGATGTCCATATCATGACCTTAACCTTTTCCATGCCATATTTGTATAATATCGATGATAACATGCCCTTAGTTCATCCCGAACTTATCAATTGGGACCAACAAGGACCACCAAGTTTATACTATTTCAAGAATGATGAAGCCATGTAGAAACATTCCTTGAGTCTCACGAGGGCGTACCAACACACATTGGGGAGTCAACTCCATCTTCCAGTCATAGAAACAATAAAAAAATGAAAAAAATGAGTCTCTTCGTGAAAACTGCAACGCACCTCTAGACATTAGAAATCACAAAAAGTTAAATCAATTACTAATGAAAAACCAAAGCATGAGTGAAACACATGTAAATTAATCATAATCTAACCAACAAAGTAATCGAAATAAAAGTGTAAATCAACACATGATGCAAACCTTTAATCTGCACTCCTTCAATTAAACTTTGTTGCTTCTCCTTTCTTCTCTAATGATGACATGTTGCTCCTTATATGCGAGGTGCATGAAATAGATGAAAGCAAGTAGTGATGGATAGATTTACTAGGAACATGATTATGCAAATTAAATGATAATGCTAAATGAAATTGTTAAATGGATTCGATAGAATAACATTTCATAAATTAGATGATTTTCATTTATGAAAGAGACCTCAATTTATAGAAAATTGATATTCAATAGATGACCAGGATTGAAATGATTTTTGAAGAGATGGATGAATGTAGTTGAGTGCACCACAAACCTACCATTTGGGTTAAGCCCTGCATAACACGCCCAACTTTTCACTTCTCGAGCTACCCCGCCCCCTCTGCTTCGCTTTGTTTTTGTTCGTTTTCCTTTGTTTTCTTTGTTTTGATTTTTTATCTTTTGTTTGTTTGTGTCTCGGAGTCTCGGAACTCCGAGGTTTTGAAGTTCTCCTTTGGATCTCTGAACTCCCAAGCTTCTTCTATCTCTTTGCCTGCTCTTTTCCTTGTTTTCTTCAGAATTCTGGGATCCCAGAGTTCCAAGTTTGGAAGAATCCTTCTTTCAATTCTAAGGGACCCTGGAATCCTGGGTTCCCAGATTTTGTCTTTGTTTCTTTCATGTTTTATTTGGAATCTTGGAACCCCATAGTTCCAGGTTTGGAAGAGTTCTTTTATTTCTCGGAACCCTAGAATATCGGGTTTTTGCATTATGTGTTTTTTGTTTCGGAATTCCAGACATCCGGGTTTCCGAGGTTGTGGTGGCCTCGAGCTTCCTCACACTGCGGAACCCCGAGATCCCAAAATCCTATATTTTTGTCTTTGTTCGTTGCTCGTCTTTGGTTTTCATGTCGTTGTTGTGTGTTGTCGATTGTGCATCTTCGCTTTCGCGTGCACCTCCTCTTGTTGGTCGTTGTTGTCGTCCTGTCGTTATGTGTTTACGTTTTCGCTCGTTATCACTTTGTCGTTGTTTGCTTGGTTAGTTTAGATTAACATAGGCGTAAAAGATCCGCAAAACCCTAAAAGTGAAAAATACCAAAACCCCTAAAAAATTGCAAAATCCAAAATCCAAAAAATTGAAAAATTGAAAAAAATAAATAAAAATTTGAAAAATATTAAAAAATTCAAATATTTGCTTAAAAAAAATACAAAAAAAAAGTAAAAAATTAAATAATCACAAATGAAATTTAAAGTTTATTCAAATTCAAATTAAATATTAAAATTAATTGAAATTTACATTAATATTTTAATAATATTTAAACTCAAAGTTAATTCAAAATTTTAATTATGTTTTAAATTTAGATTAATTTAAGAATTAACCTGTTTAAATATTAATATAAACTTTGATTTCAATTTTAATATTTAAAGTTAGTTTTAATTGGTTTTAATAGCTCGTAATAAAATCAAAACCAATTTTAAATTCTAAGATTTTAATTTTAATTTTATTTAAATTTCATTCTTTTAAAATTTGAATTCATTTGAATTTTGAATTTTTGTCAAAATTAAACTTAAATAAATTTAAATAAAATGAAGATTAGAATTTAAAATTGGAATTAGTTTTTTAAAATTTGAATTTAATAAATAAATTTTAGGGCTTTTAAAATTTTCAAGTGACGGGCTTTCGGATATAGAGTAATGCAAAGGCAAATAAAAGGATTGTTCCGAATCCCAAACCCCCGAATTAAAAGCTCAAAGTAGAACAAAATTCGTGAAACAAAATTCTCGTCAAGCATGTGCAGCTCTGGAGTTTCGAACTCCTCAGATTGGGAGGAGTCGATACTCTAAAACCTCGGAGCCCGAAACTCAATTTTCTGAGGTGAATAAAAAAATTAAGCACATTCTGGAACTCCGGACCCCCGGAGTATGAAAGTTCAAAACATCCCAAGCTTGTATCTTCGGGAACTCGAAACTCCGAATTCGGATGCTCAGGAAAACCAAAACATGAATGTCCGAAGTGCTCACGGTGAGGTGTTTCGGGATTCCGGAGCCCCAAGAACTGGAGTGGCAAAAAGTGTGAGTTTAAAAAATTCTGGAGTTTCCAATCCCCGAATGTCCGAAGTGCCCAATCAACCAAGATTTCAAAACTCTCATAAACCTGAAATCCTGCGATTTAAAAAGGCCAGCCCGTGCGAAGTGCAGATTAGAGAGAGCACAGAAACAAAAGGGGGACTGTGATCAAATTGGGTATATGTATATAACCCTAGTTGCATATCCCGGAGAGACCAAGTCTGCTAGTCCAGATAGCCAAGAGACTGGAAGTGCGAGGTAAGTAAAAAGGGCCAAAGTTCGAATTGACGCAATGTTGGCAACCCGAAATAAAGGAAAATTGTGCAAAATGTATCATATCAATGTGCAACACAAGGACTTGAGAAACATTGGTGTTGTTAGTGTAATGATGCAGTGTTTAGTGACTGCTATTTTGTTATAAAAGATATGTATGAAGATTTCATTCAAATTCCACAAGATGTAGTTAAATCAAACTGCCAAAAGATCTTAATACTCGCAAGTTTCACTTTAGCGATGCCCGTCTCTGAAGATTAGAGTAAAATGATGTTGGGCGGTATGCCTTAATTCACAACCAAGGCAATCGTCTGTGAAAATACAAAGCCAGCATAAATCCGATGAAAGATGAAACCAAAGGAAAAGAAAATGCAATGAGCAAGAACCCTAATTAGGGAAAAAACACGACGCATCGATCCAAAATACGAATGTCAAGAGTTTGAGATTTTGATAAAAGTAATGAATAGCCTATGGGACAGACCCTTTCAGAAATAAATGTATGTATTACACCTCTTTTTTTGTGTAGAGTAATGATGAGAGCTTTTAATCTCTCGACACACTTTTCATTGAATAAATTAACTCAAGAGTAATCTTCAAGAGTGGTTTCATAACTGTCTTTGTTGTACTTGAAAGCGTCACATTCTAGAATGAAGTGTTTTTATGTTTCAACCTTACGGAAAGTGCAGAAAATGCATTCTTTCTTAATTGAGCAATGAAGATTTTAGCTTTCTACGATAAATTGACCCCTATGTACACTTTTTACTATGCCGAAAAGCAAATAGAATGAAGCAAACAAATCTCATGATTAATAATCCTAGCTTAATACGATTAAACTAGAGCAAGATGACTATGAGAAACAAGTAATTTACGGTGACTAAACTAAAGCAAAGACCATGAAGAATTCTGGTAAAATATTTATAAGCATATTATTTCTTTGTATTTATTGATTTTGAAATGCTTTTGGAATATAAGTACTTTGAATACTTTTGTTGTTTCATAGGTGATATTGTTATATTTAAATTTTCATTTAGATTATAGCAATCACTTTACTTTGGGAAAGTATTTGAAGTGATCATTTTGATATAATGAATTATTTTATAAAACTTTTATGAACTGATTATTTTATTTTTGTCTGTGAGGGAAAGTTGGAGAAGTGGGGTCTACTATGAAACAAAGTTTTATTTTATTTTATTGAATTTTAATTTGTTTTAAAATTTGATAAAGTTCTCTTATAATGATTTAAATATTTATATAATATTATTTAATTTAAGAGATTTAAATTGTTTTATTTTGAAATTCACAATAAAATTGATTTTTTATTTTAATATGTGAATTTATGAAATAGATTGGCACATTTTGGAAATAAATTAATTATAACTATTTTAATGTGCAGGATAAATGTTAAATGGGAGTTGAGTCAAGACAAACTGGAGATGAACTGGGAAACTTGCTAAGAAGGAATTGGACTGCATAGTGAACTCAACATTGAAATTGACAAGTTTGCATGGGTTATTGAAGCTGATTTTCAATTGCAAGAGGAAACTTCGTCTTTGCATGCACAAATCGGGGAGTCGATCTTTAGTTTCCAAAGAGGGGATTCTCTGGGAAAATTGTTATAAATTTGAGCTAAATGCTCATTGTAAGGGGTTAGATGCTTTGAAATTAGACTTTTCAGAATTGGAAGTAGTTAAGGAGCAGGAAATTCTCTGGAAATTGGTTGAAAGTCACATTCCAGATATCTTTCCTTTGCATTTTCATATTATTATAGTTGTAAATAATTTGATAGAAGGAAGAAATTAGAGATTCACTGTGTCAAATTTGCTAGACAAGTGCCCCATTCAAAGGCGAATTTATAAACTTTAATGCAATTTCTTGTTTCTTTCAATTGTTTTCATTCATGTGATGAATGTTTAATACTCTTTTGTTTGATTTAACTTCATGAAACTGGAGAGAATCGTGTTTGTTTCTCATTGATCTGTGCATTTTAATGGTGGTTAATGTTGATGCAAATGTGGTTTAGTAATTTTAAGTTCTGAATTTAGCTTCGTTAGTGTGTTGATTATTGATTTGCATGCTAATGTATAAATGTCCCAAATATCCTCCAGGTTTAGTTGATATCGTCGGATGGAATGAATGTTGAATTTTCATCATCTCCTTGCATTCCCTTTCTCTTTTGTTATTTCTTTCTTACTAGTTAATTTAGATTTTGTTTTAGTTTTCTAATTTTTGCAAATAAATCATAAAGTTTCAGATTCAATGGGCCCCTTTACACGTACAACTATGTCAACCACTGAGTTATTCAACATCGTTGTGACCTGACTATAGAGACCTTAGAGTTCTTAGTCTTTCGAGATTGATTACTTTTTAGGAGAGGTGATATATACTTCATGAACTCTACTTGCTTGTTGGTGAGTGTGTCAAAACACCCATCAACATGGGGAAGGATGAGAATGGAAGAAATCGGATGGGAAGATATTGTGATAATTAATAATAAAAATCTTTAATTATCTCCTCGTAAATACCAAATTAGCAAGTTTGAAGATATTAGGAGATTTTAATAATTAAAAATTATTTAAAAATATCCACACAAGAGGATAAAATAGAAGAATTAAAAATTTTAAAAGCAGATACCATCCTCATATGAGAGGATAATAGAGATAATTAATAAATAAGATTTATCGAGTATCTTGTTGAACCCAAGGCATGATTGAAGGGGGGGAGAATCAGTCTAAACAAAAATGAATGCAACAACTCAAACACTTAAACAACAACACAATCAACACATCAACACCAAAATTTTGCCAAAATTTTGTATGTGGAAAACCCACAACAGAGAAAAACCAAGGTGAGTACCTGCTCACAAAAAATATCCACTATGTATATCAGATTACAATGAAAGAGCTCATTCCTTTAGACTTGCTGACCAAGGCTAACTGCTCTTGGGGTAAGATACAAAAATGACTTGCAAACTTGATGCTAACTACAACAGGGCAAGATATAACAAATTGATTTGAAAAGAAGGATCTCCCGATCATGAAGTTGTCTTTCAACTCTACATCAGACAACCAACATCAACACACAATTTTGATCTCATTTCTCAACACATTGTCTCATACTTCTACCACAGTTTCAAACAACTTGCATATCATTCGAACACAACTTCTTCTCTTTTATGTACTGAATTTCGCTGACTATCTCCACATCACACTCTCTCTCTTATGCTTACACACAACTCAATCACATACATTCTGTATATACAAGATACATCATCAAAATCTGAACCAAGTCAACCTAAAAAAACAAAAAATATAAATCTTCCATACCAAAAACACACACGTTGATCCACTCTAGGAGAAAGAGGAGACCAAAACACATCTTCATAAGTTCAATCCACCTATCCACAAACACCAAAACATAACCCACAACATTCCAACATGCAATGTTTTGATATAGACAATTAACGGGCCAAAAGAAAAATCTCCAATGCAAATTACTCTTATCTGAATCTCCACGTAAACTACGTTGAGACCCATGACACATCAAATTTTCTTCCACAAATCATATCTAGACCAAAAATTAGAATTAACATAGAATATCACAACTAGCTATGAAATATACCACAACATCAAGAGAAAACAAAAATATTTTTGGACCACAAAACTAACATATCCACAATGCCAAAAAAATTAACAAAGAAGATAACAACACCAAGCAACATCAGTAACACTTCCTAGACCCAAACACTTCCAGAACAACAAATAGAATAACTGCAACACCAATACAACAAGATATCTCTGCACCACAGACTTTTCGAATAGAAGACTATCCAAAAGAACAAGTTTGACATCAATGAATAGCATAGAAACATATATTTCCAACAATCTCCCCTTTTGTCATTGATGACAACACTTGACCAATTTGAGCACTCAACCAATCTGCAAAGTATACTGCTCTATAGAAACTACATTCTCTTTCACTCTGAAGTAAAATTTCCTCTTTCTCTCCCCCTTTACCATCAAATAAAAAGGCCACAACACCAACACACACTCCACTACTCCCGCTGAGAGTAGCCATAACATCAATCCAGGAAAAAAAATAGTCATGAAAGCTCCCCTTGGAAAGATGCACCCTCATAATGCACCTAGTTAGAAGGAGAGGCAATAACCCCAAGCTTCTCCCAAAGAAAATCAAATGTATCCTTTTCCAATTCTTAGTGAAAATATATACAAATTGTTCTTTTGTAAAAAAATATTCCAACTGAACTTCCTTATCAGCAACCTTCTCCCTTAAGTAGTGATATCTGATTGAAATGTGTTTTGTTCTTGAATGCATAACCAAATTTTTTGAAATATTTATTGCACTTGTATTGTCACACATAATAGGAATTGCTTCATCATATGTTACCTTGATATCTCTAAGAGTCTATCTCATCCACATTACCTGAGTATAGCGGAATGTTACTGCAATATACTCTGCTTCAGCACCACTACTAATAGATAGAGGAACTGAATCTTGTATCTTACTGAACCAAGAGACCAATCTATCTCCTAAAAATAAAGCACCACTACTAGTATTCTTTTGGTCATCAACACTTCCAACCCAATCTACATTAGTATAATATTTCAACATAAAATCTCCACCCTTTTTGTACTAGAGTCCAAAATCAATAGTACCTTTCAAATATCTAAAAATTGTTTTCATAGCTTGCTCATGTGTCAACTTCAAATTAGCTTAAAATATAGCCACCAAGCAAACAACTTGCATGATAATTGGTCTAGACGTTGTCAAATACAGTTATCCACCAACAATTGATCTATACTCATTCTAATCAACCTTCAGAGACTCATCATCTTTGTTTAGCTTGCATCCAATGATCAATGGAGTTGTAATAGGTTTACAACCATCAAACTCAAATTTATTCAACATTTCTTTCCCATATTTTCCTTGTGAGATAAAAATTCTATTTTCATATTGAATAACTTGTAATCTGAGAAAGAAAGATAAGTCACCAATCATTGAACTTTTTTACATAAGATATCATTTCCTCTGAATATAATATCATCAACATAAACTATAACAATTAGTAACTTGTCTCCATCAATCTTGAAATAAAGGTTACTATTTGGTGTACCTTTCTTGAAATTTGGTGCATGTTTGAGCCCAAACAATGCTTCTTTAGTCTGTACACCATATCCAGATCTTCTGTCAGTCTAAACCCATCAAGTTGCTCAATGTATACTACTTATTCTTGGTCTCCATTAATAAATATTGACTTGACATCCATCTGATAAATTTTAAAGTTCTTGTAAGCTAAAATTGCAAGAAACATAGCTTCCATCCTTGCTACCGGAGAAAAAATTTCTTCAAAATCTATGACTTCCAGTTGGAATAACCTTTACATACCAGTCTTTCTTTATTTCTTGTGACTTGTCCTTGCTCATTTATTTTGTTCTTGAAAACCCATTTGGCTCATGTCACATTCTTTTCCACTGATCTGGGTACCAGCTCCCAAGTCTTGTTCTTTTGTATCTAGTTTAGTTCTTCTTCCATTTATTTTACCCAACTTTCATCTTTACTTGCTTCCTCATAAGTCTTCGGCTTAGTCATTGATAGAAAATAGTAGTTGCCTTGTTTTTGAACTTCTACAATTTTTCTTCTTGTCTATACACCTTTTTCCTTATCTTCAATTATCTGATTTTTAGAATGATGCTTCTGGACATACTTAGCATGAATTTTTTATGTATCTTCCTCCTCTTCTTCTTCTTTTGTTTCCTCCTCCTTGTTCTCTTCCAAATCACTTGTCTTCTCTATAATTGTTGGAACAATCTCAACTTTGTTGTCAGTGTTACATTCAATCTAATTCCAATCTTTGCATACTTTCTGTAGACACCTAAGTTTGGCTAATTAATTTAATCAAATTTAAATCTTATTCTTCCAATTAATTAATCTAATTAATTAATTTCCCTATCCCTTTCTTCTAATTAATTAATTCCTAATTCATTAATCTTTCAATCCTATTCTTCTAATTAATTAATCCAATTAATTAATTCCCAACCCTTTTCCTCCTAATTAATTGATCTAATTAATTAATTATCCTTGTTATCCATCCCTTTTGATTAATTACTTTAATTAATTAAATATCCCCTTTCCAAGCCCATGGATTAATTAATTTGGTTCAAATTTCTATTTGAGCACATGGCTCCTAACTTTTCTCCCTAACCTCTTTCCAATCCTATCCTAACCAACCCTATCCTTCCAACCCACATCCCTAGCCTAGTCATCCCTCCAACTAACCTTATCCTATCCCTTCTAACCTCCCACACATGTGTGCACATCCTAACCAATTCCTAATTTTGGGTGGTTTTCCAAAATGGACATGCACGTTCTTAGGGACACATGTCACTCTTCCTATTTTTGGGTGGCTTTGCCCAAAATGGACACATTTCATTCCTTTTCCATCTAGTTGAGCCACTTGTCTCTTTTTTGGAGGATAAGTGTCTCCTCTTTCTGTTCTACCTCTTCCCTTCTATCTTGTCCGCTAGGGCACTATTTCTTTCGAGACGTTGCCCGGTTCCTTTCTCCCCGCGCACCCTCTCGAGGAGGCATACCTAACCATTCCTTCATCTGCCTAGGGCATTTTCTTGCTCCCCCTTTCTTTTTCTTCTCTTGCAAGTGTCTTATTGTCTTCACACTAACACTATTCTAGTACCACCACAAAGAGGGGCAAAATGTAGACACCTAAATTTGGCTAATTAATTAATCAAATTTCAATCCTATTCTTTCAATTAATTAATCTAATTAATTAATTTCCCTCCCTATCCCTTACTTCTAATTAATTAATCTCCTAATCATATTCTTCTAATTAATTAATCCAATTAATTAATTCCCCAACCTGTTTCCTCCTAATTAATTAATTATCCTTGTTGTCCATCCCTTTTGATTAATTACTTTAATTAATTAAATATCCCCTTTCCAAGCCCATGGATTAATTAATTTAATTAATTAATTTGGTTCGAATTCCTATTTGAGCACATGGCTCCTAACTTTTCTCTCTAACCTCTTTCCAATCCTATCCTAACCAACCCTATCATTCCAACCCACTTCCCTAGCCTAGTTGTCCCTCCAAATAACCTTATCCTATCCCTTCTAACCTCCCACACATGTGTGCACATCCTAACCAATTCCTAATTTTGGGGAAAATATCCTATTTTGGGTGGCCTTTTCCAAAATGGACATGCATCCGCATGTCACTCTTCCTATTTTGGGTGTCTTTGCCCAAAATAAACATGTGTCATCATGGACACATGTTATTCCTTTTCCATCTAGTTGAGCCACTTGTCTTTTTTTTGGAGGACAAGTGTCTCCTCTTCACCTCCCCTTCCCATCCTCTCATCTCCTATTTAATCCCTCCATTTTTAGACCAACCTCTCTCTGATCCACTTTTTCATACATCATACCGTTACTCTGGCAAAATTAGTACTCAACCTATCCATTATCATTTTCATCCATCAATCCATTATCATTTGCATTTTCTATCATGGAGAAATATTGAACATCTGAAGCTACGCCACGAGCACACATCCAATCGTGGAATAATCAAATCGAAGCGGGCATTTGGTTTGCATTTGTGTTATTGTTTGTATGCTTGTTTTGATTTTATCATTCCAATCTTGAGGTGTATGATGCATTGTGTTTGTTCAGTTAATCAGCTTTCTTTTTAGCCCTTAGTTTAACACACACATTTTTCATCGCACACTTTCACATTCCTACTCTCTACTATTCTTTTCAGCCTTTTGTGTCATAACCAACATTCATTCCTCTGTGTTAGAAAACATTTGATTTCTCTTTTATTCTAGATGTAGTATACATTTCTACTTGTTCTAATACCTTCTACAACCCTTTTACCAGTCTTTTCTTTTCTAATCACAATATTTGGTACCACCGAACAAAGCTTCATAGCCATTTCTACACATCTAACTAACACTTTACAAACTATGCCTTAATCCTTTAGCATA
Source organism: Cryptomeria japonica (assembly GCF_030272615.1). NCBI lineage: Eukaryota > Viridiplantae > Streptophyta > Pinopsida > Cupressales > Cupressaceae > Cryptomeria > Cryptomeria japonica. The sequence continues at coordinate 319,008,339 of NC_081409.1, read as the reverse complement.
ATAAACATCATCAATTTTATGCTTACCATCAATAGAGATACTTCCAATACCTCGAATAGCTGCACCATCTTCTCTGAAAAATTTCATGTTAGGTTTAGGCAGATCTGGAGAAAATACAAATTAACAATTATATGTAGATTTGAATACGCAAAGATTAAAATCACAACACAAAATAACACAAATATTTCAAGTAGTTCACCTACGATGGGCTACATCCATAGAACACAATCGTCTAATCTTTTCTTATTATCCAATAAATCAATACAACACCATTACAATGCCTTTTACATTTTAGCTGCTTATAACATGCAATTTTTAGGGAAACATACAAAGGTGGTTAAGAAAATTAACCCTAACCCTAAGAGAATATTCTTATAATCTTTTCCTCATGCTCATATTATCATATTCTCATACACATATTCGCTTATTCTTGTATTCACATACATGTATTCTCGTACACATACAAATTTTTTTTAGGGGGATCCTTACGATGGCCCTTTGAGCTGACACCTTTGCCCAATGAGTGTACAACACTTACATGATCAATCACCACATACCAAAAATCTCCCACTTGGAGACTGATTAGGCTCCATACCAAACAATCTCGCACTTAGAGACTAATCCTAGATGACATTGTTGCACTTGCAGCTCCCACTAGATAGAAAACAGCTAGAGTCAGTTGTTCCTTAAATCAATTATTTTCAATTAAGAAGGCCAATAGAAGAAGATGAGGATATCAATGTGTCTTGTGTGACTACCTTCGTGAATATATCTGTAGGATTGTCACTTGTTTGAATCTTTTCAAGCTATACGTAACTGGCCATCCTCCAAAACAGACTGTATGAAATGGTACCTGAGTTGAATGTGTTTTGTACTCAAATGAAGAGCATAATTCGTTGCAAGATGAATGGCACTCTGGATATCAATGTACAATGGGCTATCCTCTCACTGCTAAAAATAGGGCAAACAACTGAGAGGGGGGGTGAATCAGTTGTCACCAAATTTTACAACAACTTACTTTAATCTCAAATCTGATAATTAATAGTGAAATCATAAATCATGCAACACAACATGAATACACATAACACCAAGATTTTTGATGAGGAAAACCCAGTCAAGGGAAAAACCACAGTGTGAACCTACCCACAATATGATGATATCATGTTAGAAGTATATGAAATATTACAATGGGTAATAAACATGTATTCAAGCACACTAACTAGAGTTCATTGTTGAAAAACAACAAAGGGCAACAACCTTGGGAAGGCTCACTACCTTATAAACAGATTCAGATCACTTCCGAAAAATCATGAACTGAGAAATACCATCCTCAATGCGTGGTTACAGTTTTGATTAAGCACATAAAATCTCTCACACTTCTCCACACTTATTCTCTGCTTCCAAATGATTAATACATGATTCACACATTCCACACACCTCTCACAATGATTATTACATTTATTTATACATGACATCAACCTTGCAACACATATCACCTAATTACAAAAATATAACCATACACACTACAATATCATATGCAGACCAAAACAATGTCAGCTAAGACATATCATGGACCTAATTCACCACCTTGAATATGAAACACCTCCAAGAATTATGCATCAAACATCTGCAACACACATCATGTCGGCTAAGAACATGAAGAACACCACCGGATCAAATAAAATCATCAATAACATGATCACTGATCAATGTGGACCACCAACATGAATAACACATGATCTAGAAACATCCACAAGCATCATAAATTACCACAACAACATCTGCACCAACTCCAATTACTAGAATCATCGCTATTATCTAACCGAACTTCAAGAACATTAATTGAACTAACTGTCAAAATAGAAAAATCACTTGCGGAGCTCCAAACCACGAACCGCTTGAATTGAGGACACACATCAATGTCCAAACATAATCCAAAATATGCAAATCAAAATATTACAATGCGGAGCAATCCAGATCAAAATATTGAACTCTGGCAATACTGAACAACAAAAAAACTGGCCACGACACAGATACTCATAACTAACTCAAATGTTCATGCAGACCCCTAAAACTTGCACTGGATCAACTAGAGATATCACTCTACAAATCTTTTGATCCGCAAACACTGATCATCAATATACAACATGAACCAATTAATTGAACTTCACTACAACACTGCACTAGACAGAGAAAATATGTTGACAACAATGACAACACATCTCTTTGATACCATTAAGGCACATATTTGCAGCAATCACCCAAACATCCAACACTTGCATCTTGCCCAATTCCTCTAAAAAAAATTATAACCAAATCATCTCCTTGCTAGCTTCAATCGCAGCTACATACTCAGCTTCAGTGGTTGAAAGTGCAACAACCTTTTGGAATCTAGAAATCCAACTAACTAAAGTCCCCCCTACAGTAAAGACTTACCCTATAGTACTCCTTGTATCAATATCACCTGCCAGATCAGAGTCAATATATCCTTATAGAGTAGAGTTTGATCCTCTAAAACATAATGCCTTTGTAGTAGAACCTCTCAAATACTTGAGAATTCATTTGACAACATTCCAATGTTCCATTCTCGAATATCTCATATACCTGCTCACAACTCCCACTGCATGTGCAATTTTTGGTAGTGTGCATACCATCGCATACATTAGACTGCCAATAGTTGATGAATACAAAATGTTAGATATTTTGTTTATCTCTTCTATCTTTGAACACATCTCCTTACTCAATTTGAAATGACTAGCCAAAGGTGTAGCAACTTCTTTTGAATTTTGCATGTTAAATATTTTCAACACCTTCTTTATATACTCACTTTGGGACAAAGTTAATGTTCTATTTTTTCAGTCCCGTGAAATCCTCATACCAAGGATTTGCTTAGCTACACCCAAATCCTTCATAGAAAATGACCTTTCTAATTTCTATTTAAGTTCATTTATATGATGTATGTTAGTCCCAACAACAAGCATGTCATCAACATAAAGTAACGGGATAATATAATTATCATTATCCAATCTCTTAAAATAAACACAATGATCAAATTGACATCTATGGTAACCTTGTTTAGCCATAAAACTATCAAATTTCAAATACCATTGTCGGGGTGCTTTCTTTAGGCCATACATACTCTTCTTCAACCTACACACTAACTCCTCCTTACCTTTGACCCCATATCCTTGTGGTTCTTGCATGTAGGTTTCTTCCTCAAAATCCCCATGGAGAAAAGTTGTTTTAACATCTAGTTGCTCAAGATGCAAGTCTTCTGCAACCACTAGTCTAAGGATAGTTCTTATTGAAGTCATTTTTACAATAGGAGAAAATATTTCATCAAAATCTAGATACCCTTTTTCTGTGCAAAACCTTTTACCACGAGTCTGGCCTTATATCTTTTATGTCCTCCATCCTCCTCCTTCAGCTTATAAACCCATTTATTTGGCAAGTTTCTTTTTCCTGCAGGTAATGGGACTAAGTCCCAAGTCTAATTCTACATCAAGGAATCCATTTCCTCTTTCATACCTAGCTCCCAATGTTGTTTGACATCCAACTGCATTTCTTCTTCATATCCTTCTAGTGCACCAGAATCAGTTAATAAAATAGAATACAAAGAAGGAGAAAACCTTTCAAGAGGTCTACTTAACCTCATAGAATATCTAACACTTGTAGCAGTTTGTGAGATAATTTGTTGTTACAAAGCATCAGGTACCAATGACATTTTATTCTCAAGAATCTCATCCAACACCATATATTCCTTTTTGACCTGTTCATGCTTCTTTTCCTACATTTTCTCTTTATAAATGACCTTCTCATTGAATATAACATCTCTACTTCTAAGTATTTTCTGATTTTCAAAATCCCATAACCTATAACCAAGTCATCCATTCCATATCCAATGAAGGTACATTTTTTAGATTTAACATCAAGCTTGGTTCTATTTTCTTTATCAACATGGACAAAAGCTTCACAACCGAAGGATTTCAGAAAAGAAAAAAATACGTTTTTACCAATCCATGCCTCCTCTGGAATGCCACCATCCAAAGGATTTGAAGGTCCCCTATTTATCAAATAAACAATAGTATGTACAACATCTGCCCATAAATGTAGGGGAAATCCTATTGAATATACGAGCAATGGAGAGGGGGGGTGAATCAATTGACAATAATTTTTTTCTTTAAACTCTTATTCATAGATCCAGAATAACTAGCAGAATTAATCAAAGCAAATAAAGCATGAAAGGATATGCACATAGCATAAAAGACACATAGAACATCAAGATTTACGTGAAAAACCCAAGAAGGGAAAATCCATGGAGAATGCTAATTCTCAATATAGAAACACCGGGTAAGGTGAAGTTGTTAGGCCCAATATGGAAAACTGATGTACTGAGAGGGGAGGGGTGAATCAGTACTCCAAAGCTTTTCTTCAATAATAACCTTACTGTTATGCATAAACAGAATAGTGCAGTAACATAAAATAAAGTTAAAACAAACAGATAACAATCATACATGATTCACTCCATAACACATATATTTTGGTCACGCAGAAACTCTTGGTTAGAGAGAAAAACTGCAGTGGGGATGGCACCCACAACTTCACTACTGCAATAATAAAGATTGCTCGATTAGAGATACATTTAGCTATTTCTGATAGCTTACCCTGTTAGGAGTAACAAGATCTGTTAGATCTACCTTGCTAAAGGATTTTACAACACTATATAAATGTTGCACCTGGTTAGAGGATTTACAATTTATAGACTTGGTTAGAGTCTTTTACCCTATTAAAGGTTTCTCTTACAACTTCAAAATATTACAATAAGAGTTTACAAATATCTGCAACTTCACATCTAAAATGCTATAGCAGATTCTATGTGCTCAGAATAAGATTACCTTGCTTATAGCATACCTCGATAACTCATAAAGTAACTCGGTAAACCCTTATGTTTACTTTGTTCTTTGACTGTTCACTGATAACCTTCTCGGTGACCTCTCTGTGTCTCTGTAACAGTCTTCCTTCATACATACACACATATACATACACTTCTCTCTTCCCATGCTATATAAATAGATCTCTTACAGCAGTGATCTAATTCATTGCTTCGATCTTACAAAAAAGATTCCTCGAATGAATAACTAAACAAAAATATTTCATTGGTTAGATTGACCTTGCAATCATACACAATCTTCTAGTGCAATTTCTAATATAATAACGGTTAGATGTGCCTTGATCTTGTAACACGTTTTCATGTGCATGTCCAGGTTCAATGTATATGGTAAAACATTTCACTCGGTGAGTTAACTTTACTGCTCGGTAGCCATGAAACAATACTCGGTAAACAGCTCGGTGAATACTGCGTTCTATGACTGCTTTCTTCTGTAACCGACTAGACTGTTCATACCAACTTCTCTGTGTGTACTGACTGCATGATTCGGTAATACTAACCGACTAGAATATAGTATGACTTTGAATATAAAAAACTAATGGCAATTTGATAAGTAGTAACAATCTCCCCTTTTGACATTAGTTGAGATATTTGACAAAAACTACTTTCAAAGTCATAACTCAAAAACTATATACTTGCAAAATGACTACACTTGACAATATATACAATAGTCAATGAAATAGTATATGCAGATATACTCCCCTTATCATTATTCTGTACATAACTCTAAATTTTGCATGTTCGGTTCTGTTCTGTGCTTGTGCACTGAATGCTCTATATATTCTGCTCGGTATACTCCCCTTGTATACAATACTCAAAATTGTATCACTCTCCAAATATAGTATTACTCCCCCTTTGTTGGGTATTACTTCCTCTATGTAGTATTATAATATTACTCCCCCTTTTTGACAAACATCAAAAACTTAATTTCCATCCGGAGGCAGTAACTGATCAAAAATAGACTTATACTTAGTCTGGGCATCGGTGAGGGCGACTGAGAGTGAATCCTTTACACTTTCCATTAATGAATTTTGTGCTTGAATATCAGCTAATAGTGATATTAAGCCATCAAGAGTGCTTCCCTCTTGTGTAGTTGATAGGCGTGTAGCTCTGTGGATCTGTTCCTGTACTGATGAGAGATGAGGAAGGAATAATGTCTAAAGGGTCATTATGTCCATCTTGATTTTATGCTCTTCATTCCTGAGTTCTAACTGTTGAGTCATGAGCTGTTGAAGCTTTGCATAAAAATTCTGAACTGAATTAGGCTCGGTGGTCAACTTAGTTGAGAGATCGGTGATCTCTTTCTCAATTGCATCAGTTTTATTCTTGATATCTTTAATGAATAAGGAAAATGTACATAGTTTCTGAAATAAATAAAGAATATGCTTGAGTTGAGGGGACAACTCAGCAATGAATTTGACAAGTTTTACCTTGCCAATAGCAATGGATTTCTGTACTTCCTCTATCATTTTAGTAGTTAGCTCCTTGTCTTTTAGTTTGCTCAAGTATTTGGATGCATCTACTCCAGATGTCTCAATCTGATTTAGGAGTTCATCCAATTGAATATGGATGGCTGCATCGGTTGATACTGTAGCTAAAGGTAGCATTTATGTTAGTAGTGTCTTAACCTTCTGAAGTACTTTATTCTTCTTCTATATGGCCAGTTGCTTCTCCTGTTCGGTCTTTGCTTTGCATAGTTCACCGAATTTAGTGAGTGCTTGCCCTTTCAATTTGGAGATGTCTACATTGGGCAACACTATCAATTTAGTCAAATCAAATTTGAAACTATGCTTTCTCACCTTCCTCTCTTTTCCTTTGGTCGGTTGCACTAAGACAAGTGCTTGTGAGGCTTGCTGACCCTTGGTAGGTTTCTCGGTAGATGCAACACTTTGGTCGGTTCCTATAGCCATTGTAGTGTCCTTGCGTGTCTCGATGCAAGGGGTCTCAGCTGTAACATTTGCAGTGCTCAACGGTGCTTGAGACATCTGATCTTTGGTTGTATCTTTTGTTGCTTCAGATTTGTTGCCTTCGGTGCCTTGCTCTGTGTCCTTAGGAGCTTCGGTTGAGACAGGTGGCTTCACCAGCGGATAAGGCTAAACTTATTCTAAGACAGATTCACTAGATACAAGTTTTGCATAGGTAGTTCCTTCAATCATTTCCTGCTTCGGTGCTGCTTCATCCATTACATCTTCATCAATTTGAATAGTGTCAGCCGAGTCTAGACCTTGCTTGGTGACATCTGGATCTTGCTCGGTGACATCAACAATTTCAATTTGAGATTGTTCACCGACATCCTTTTGTTTGAAGATCTCCTGCCACTTGGCTTTTGTCTCATTTTCCACATCTATGTATAGCCCATTCATCAATTTTAAGGCTCTCTGTTTGACAAGAAATTTAGAATTGTATGTGGTCAAATGCTCCTTGATTTCTGCTATAGACATATCAGGGAATAGATGGACTAGACTTCTTTCTCTTATTTGTCTCTCTGGGTCCATTGCATATTTCCATCTGTTATCAATATGTAAGTATAATTCACTCGGAAGTGACTTTACTAGTTCTAATGGAGCTAGTTGAAACTTTAGAAGTGTACAGATGACAGCTTCTTCATTTTGTCGCTTCTCATCATTATTCCTAGTCTCATACTTAACATATCTAAATCTTGCAAATCCACCGTATTCTTTAAGATTGGCACAAAAATTTTCAACACTATGAATATTTACCTTTTTGCTTTTTACAATCTGAAATTTGTTCGCATCATCAGATTCTGTATCACTTAACTCTTTTGCCAAAATGAGTCTCCAAGTAGATTTCTTATAGGTCTTGGTTATCTTGGGTGCAGTAACACTCTTTTGTTTCTTACTCGGTGATGCAGCTGATGCTCTAGTGTTGGGTCTCTTTGTTGGTGGAGTCGGTAGGGCCTTTGAAATGTCTTTCTTTCTTTTCAAAACTTTACCCTTAGGCAACTCTGTACTTAATGTTATTGCTGCCTCTTGAGCTTCTGATTCCTCTTCGGTAATGGAAAGATTGCCTTTGACAGGTGTAGAGGAGGATTCTTCTCCGAATTTCTCAGATAAAACCTTTATCATTTTTGTAGCTTTTCTTGTAGCCTTAGGTACTACAATGCTCATTTTTACTTTTTCCTTCACCTCTTCATAGGTTCCATACCTCAGCTCGGTAGTATGCCTTGGCAATGATAGATAGGCATCAATTTGTTGTTGTGTTATATCATAATCAATCTCATAAACTATTGGTGGCAAAGATTGAGTCCTCGGTTCAACAACATTCACATAACAATAATCAATGTCTACCTCAAAACATATATTATCCTTATATTTTTCTACCAGCTGTGGTGGAATCCTGTACCTATTGTGCATCTTCTCTTGAAATTTGCAGAAATAGTCATCCATGATATCATTAAAGTTATCTCCTAGTTTCTTGATAAAGTCATTGATTTGATGGGTGATAGGTCGGTGTAGCTCCCATACTACTTTACCGACCGAGAGAAAGAACTTCTCAAAGTAGAAAAACATGCATACAAGAAGTGAACCAAACTTTAGTGTATTTTCTGAGTTGTTCTTCTTCAGCTTCCTTATTGTGTTCAGGTTCTCAAACAAGTTCTTCAGTAGCACTTCACATAAATCTACTTTCATTCCCTTCTTCACTATTTTGTAGGCCAAGTCAACTGCAACACATGGTACACTATTTTCCCTTGCAGATTGGAAGAAACAGTAACCAATTACTCTAATTGCAAACTTGAGTTCTGCATCAATGACATTATTCAATTTCAGTCCTCGCTAATCAGATTCTACTCCAATTAGACTGATTAGCTCTTTTTGTGATATCATTTTCTATGCTCGTGCATGCTCATAGATAAGATACCGGGTGATCAGATGAATGATTTCCTTAGTGATCTTAAATGGTTGCTCTTGAAGCCACATGAAATCATCATGTACTTTTCTCAAGACAAATTTAACCCACTAGGGTTTGAACACACGGGGATAGACTAGGGCTTCAGTTAATCCCTTGATTTTGATATGCTCAAATTTGCTATCCAATTTGCCATCAGTGCAAAGTTCATCATATGTGTCACTAATCTCGACATGACCGAGTTCCTCAACACGACATTTGGTGAAGAATCTAACATCTTCAACGATCTGGGATGAGTGAAAATGTAGTTTTGTCATCCGGTTCAGAGGCAACTTTGGGAGTTAAAGAACATTTCAGCAAGGGCTTCTCCACATTTTTGACAACTACTGGATCTTGGATCTTGGGTGCCATTGAAGGTTTCGGGTAAAATTTAGCAAATTATCCTTAGGGTTTACAAACGACTGATGCTCCACACTCGGTAGATAATAGCAATTTGACTAGATCGGAAACCAACTTAACAGTGTGAATAGATTTGATGTAAATACCTTGAAATTCGCTCTGAATGAAGTTTGATTGCCTTGATTCACTCTGCTCTGCTTCTTGAAAACTTGGTGAATGAAAATGACCGCAAAAATACTTTTAAGTACTCAAAAATACCTTATCGAGCTCCGTGCAAGTTAGGTCAAAACATTAAATGCACTCGGTTCACCTTTTACCGATTGACTCCTTTTTTTTTCGTTTTGACCGAGTAACCAAATTTCCTTTATTAACCAACTTGACAGGTTTCCTATATACACAGACTTGACAGCTTTCCTGTAAACTATTTTAAATAGAATTTCAAACTGACTAATTGCATCTTCACTATGCAGATTTTGAATTTTGTACATAATAGAATAGGAACTGTTATGATTTAACCTTTAGAGAATGCAGTCCCTGCATACCTTTTCCTGACTAATTTGAAATAGGTGCACCTAACTCGGTAGGTAAGGTGCTTTCTTCATCTGACATAATTTCCTTCTTTTTCCAAATCATCTTGAATTTTTCTTTTATCTCTTTAGTGTCTCTTCTAGGTTGATCTCTGCAATCTCCAGCTAAATGTCCAACTTTGTGACAATGAAAACATGCCATACCAGGATTTCTCCATGATCTTCGGTTGTTCATTCCAAACCTTATAAAACAATTGGCACTAATATGTCCATATCTTCCACAATGCACCATATCCTTGTATTGTAATCCCATGGTACTGCTGCATAATGTCGGTAAGGATCTGTGTGAGTTTGATAACCTCTAGTGTTTTCTCGGTGTGGATACCGCATGTAGTTCTTTTGCTTAGACCAGCACTTCTCAGTACTATGTCCATATCTATTGCAGTTTCTACAAAACCCTTTGAATTTTGCCTTTTGATAGTTGTTAACAGACTTTGTCCTACATTGATTAGATGTGTGACCATATTTATTGCAATTGTAACAATATCCATTGGACTTAGTGATATTCGGTTGCTTACCTTTTCTGATCTGGCATATGTTGGCAGTATGACCTTGATTTCCACAGTAGTAGCAAATAGGCTTCTTCCTTTTGATGTTATTCCTGTTTCCAGCTTGTTTTGATGATTATCCTCTCTCGGTAGTATGAATTCCTTTCTCGGTTGATTCTTTTCCTTTGTAACCGAGTCCTCCTTCTTTGTAGGGTCATCTTGTGTTCAGTTTCTCATCCAACATCTTTGATGCTTCATAACTCTTCTTCAGTGTTTCCTTGGATTTCTTCTCTATTTCAAGTTCACTAGTCAACCTTGATACTTCAAGTTTCAATGATTGATTTTCATCATTCTTTAGAATTGCTTCATAATGTGCATAACCTAGTTGATCTATCATATTTTGTTGAATACCAGTTAGCCTTATGATTTCATCATTCTTATTAGATACTAGAGCTTCAAGTTGATGTTTATCTCTTTGTAGATCTCTTGCTTTGTCCTCAGCTATCCTTAATGCATCTAGATTTTCAGTCATCTATGTACTGAAATGTTCATGTTCCCTTTTCATTGCTTTTAGTTGATCAACCAATGCTTTGTTCTTTTCTTTCAACATTCCAATCATTTCTTCAGTCTCTTCAGATATATTGTTCTCAGATGATGTCTCGATTTGTTCCACTAACTCTTGAGAATCCTGCAAGTCATCAGATAATCTTCTCCTTACTTTCAGAGATTTTTGCATTTGCCTTTGCATGTCTGCAATCACTTGATTTGCATTATCCAGCTCTTCTTGTAGATACACAATCCTCCGGGATTGTTTGTAGCCTTCCATTGATAAGATCTTTCTCTTTAGGTAGTTAAACCCTTTTCCAAGATTCAAGCTCTGATACCAATTGTTAGGCCCAATATGGAAAGCTAATGTACTGAGAGGGGAGGGGTGAATCAGTACTCCAAAACTTTTCTTCAATAATAACCTTACTATTATGCATAAACCGAATAGTGCAGTAACATAAAATAAAGTTAAAACAAATAGATAACAATCATACATGATTCACTCCATAACACATATATTTTGGTCACGCAGAAACTCTTGGTTAGAGAGAAAAACTGCGGTGGGGATGGCACCCACAACTTCACTACTGTAATAATAAAGATTGCTCGGTTAGAGCTACATTTAGCTATTTCTGATAGCTTACCCTGTTAGGAGTAACAAGATCTGTTAGATCTACCTTGCTAAAGGATTTTACAACACTATATAAATGTTGCACCTAGTTAGAGGATTTACAATTTATAGACTTGGTTAAAGGTTTCTCTTACAACTTTAAAATATTACAATAAGACTTTACAAATATCTGCAACTTTACATATGAAATGCTATAGCAGATTCTATGTGCTCAGAATAAGATTACCTTGCTTATAGCATACCTTGGTAACTCATAAAGTAACTCAGTAAACCCTTCTGTTTACTCTGTTCTTCGACTGTTCACTGATAACCTTCTCGGTGACCTCTCTGTGTCTCTGTAACAGTCTTCCTTCATACATACACACATATACATACACTTCTCTCTTCCCATGTTGTATAAATAGATCTCTTACAGTGGTGATCTAATTCATTGCTTCGATCTTACAAAAAAGATTCCTTGAATGAATAACTAAACAAAAATATTTCATTGGTTAGATTGACCTTGCAATCATACACAATCTTCTAGTGCAATTTCCAATGTAATAACGGTTAGATGTGCCTCGATCTTGTAACACGTTTTCATGTGCATGTCCAGGTTCAATGTATCTGGTAAAACATTTCACTCAGTGAGTTAACTTTACTGCTCGGTAGCCATGAAACAATACTCGGTAAACAGCTCGGTGAATACTGTGTTCTGTGACTGCTTTCTTCTATAACCGACTAGACTGTTCATACCGACTTCTTTGTGTGTACCGACTGCATGATTCGGTAATACTAACCGACTAGAATATAGTATGAATTTGAATATAAAAAACTAATGGCAATTTGATAAGTAGTAATAGAAGTTGGTTAAGGTGATTTTTACAAAGGATGGCTCACTACCAAAATACTCATTATGAGTGAGATCACTACCTAGAAAGGCTCACTATCGAAGGGCTCACTGCCTAGAAAAAGGCTCACTGCTGAAGAGAGAAAGATAAAAGAGAATCCACCATTGGAACACAATTTGCAATGCTAGAACTGCTTCCAGTAACAATCCATGACATAATTCTTGCATATCAACTCGATTCTTTCAATTTCACATATCTTCAACACCAAAAATCCATATCAACTCATCCAGATTACACTCCTACATATACTTTCTTCAGAAAAATGTAATCCTCTAAGTCGGCCAATACATGTGGATCATAACACAATGTTCCTCATTGAACTCAACAACATGTTACATACATCGCTAAATCTGGTCCTAAAACATTACCCACATGCTATGCAATTTCCATTACACATCCTCAACAAATAGACCAAAAACGTCAACTTCCGGATCAATCTGGACCCAAAAATATCACTGAGTAGCATCAACAACACATCTTTCGATAAGTCAAGTCTTTTGAGAAATCACCAAGCAACCATCAACATCACATACACACCTATCTTCCACTGCTACTCAATATACCACATTTGGACCTAGCCTGACCACAAGATTTGACATCAATGACAACATATAACATAATGCTAACAATCTCCCCCTCTATCATTGATGGAAACATCCATAAACAACATCAACAAGCATATAAACACTCTCTCTCCCCCTTTGACAACAATGACAAAGGTGGGCAAAACTTCCCCTATGAAACTCACTCCCACTCCCACTAAGAGGAAGCACCCAAGCATCAGTCCACATAAGAATATGCAAGCTGCTCACTCTACCAATGCACATTAGTTTAAAATGGAAAGAGGTAATACCCCTAACTTCTGTCGAAGATACTCAAAAGTATCCCTGCACAATGCCTTAATAAAGATATCTGCAATTGGCTCCTTTGTAGGTACATACTCAAGTCTGACTTCATTGTCCAATAGTTTTTCCCTCAATAAATGGTATCAAATAGATATATGATTTGTTTTGGAATGTTGTAATGGATTCTTTGAAATATTTATCACATTGGTATTGTCACACATGATTGAAATAGGGTCATCAAACTTTACACCAATATCCTTCAAAGTCGGCTTCATCCATAAGATCTGAGTGCAGCATGAAGATGTTGTAATAAATTCTACTTCAGTTGTAGATAGAGATACATAGTCATGCTTCTTGCTTGACCAAGCAACCAATCAGGAGCCACAAAAGAATGCTCCTCCACTAGTACTTTTTTTCCATCAACACTCTTGGCTTAGTCTGCATCTGTATAAGTTTTCAAGGTAAAATCTGAGTTCCTGGGATACCACAAACCAAGTTCTTTTGTGCCTTTCAGATATCTGAAAGTCCTTTTTACTACCACAACATGTGATTCTTTCAGTTCTTTTTGAAATATGGCTACTAAACAAACTGTATACATGATATCCAGTATGGTAGTTGTCAAATATAATAGTCCTCCAATCAATGATCTACACTGACTTGCATCTGCCTTAGGAGATTTATCATCTTTAGTTAACTTACATTTGGTGGTCATAGGTGTACACACTAGTTTGAATTCTCCAACCCAAACTTCTTCAACGACTCCTTAATGTACTCAGATTGAGAAATGAAAATTCCTTTAGCATTCTGATTAACTTGCAAACCGAGGAAGAAATTTAGCTCACTAATCATGGACATCTCAAATTCTTTTCGCATCTCATTAGAAAATATTCTACACATACCTTCATTTCCTCCAAAGATTATGTCATCAACGTACACAACAACAATTAGGATTTTACCTGAATTAGTCTTGAAGTATAAATTGATGTCAGTCAAGCCTTTTTGAAATCCTTGATCAGTCAGGTACTCGTCTAGTCTTCCATACCAGGATCTAGGGGCTTGTTTCAGTCCATATAAAACCTTCTTCAATTGCAAACAATGTTTCAATCATCTTTCAACTTGAAACCTTTTGGTTGTTCAATGCAAACCTCGTCTTTCAATTCTCCATTCAAGAATGTTGATTGCATATCCATTTGATAAAACTTTAAGTCCTTAAATGATACAAACACTAAAAACATCTAGATTTCCTCCATCCAAGCAACCAGGGCATAAGTCTCATCAAAGACAATGCCTTCAATTCAAGTGTATCCTTTGCAAACCAACCTTGCTTTGTTTTCTACAACCTTTCCATCTTCATCTATCTTGTTATGGAATACCCACTTAGTTCAAATTACATTATTGTCTTTTGGTCTGTTAAATAATTACCATGTCTGATTTTTCTGAATCTAATCGAGCTCTTCTTTCATTGCCTTCATCTAATTCTAATCATTACAAGATTCTTCTACTATGTTTGGCTCAATTTCAGATAGTAAACACAACAAAACTTGTTCTTGAGAGACTTTTCTTCTTGTGATTATACCTCTGCTCTTATCCCCAATAATCTGGTCTTCTGAATGATTCTTCTAAACATACCTTGGAGTCTTGGATGTAGATGTCGAAGCATCTTGATCATTCTTTTCTTCACTTCTGATTTCTTCTTCCTTTTTCTTTTCTCCACACTCATCAGATTCATATCCTGCCACTATTTCTAAGTCTTTTGAAGTACTTTCATCAACCTTCATATTTGCACTTTCAACAATCTTATTCAGTATTTTGTTGTAACACTTGTATACCTTGGTCTTTGTTGAATAGCCTAAGAATATGCCTTCATCTACTCTACTGTCAAACTTTCTAAGATTATCCTCATCTCTCCAGATATAGCACTTGCTTCCAAATACTTTGAAATATTTTATTGTTGGAGTTCTACCATGCCAAAGTTCATAAGATGTCTTCCCATATTTTCATCGGTACAAAATTATGTTAAGAGTGTATGTTGTTGTGTGAACTGCTTCTCTTCAGTAAACTTCTAGTAGCTATGTTGCTTTCATCATAGTTCTTGTTACCTCTTGTATAGTTCTATTCATCCTTTCCACTACAACATTCTATTGCAGTGTTCAAGGGGCAAATAACTATCTTCTAATACCATGTTTCTCACAGAAATCATTAAACTCATTAGAAATAAATTCTCCACCTCTGTTAGATCTTAAACACCTAATTTTCTTCTCAACCTCATTCTCAACTTTTGCCTTGAAAATATTGAACTTTTCTAATGCCTCAAACTTCTCTCTAAAAAATGCAAGTCAAGTCATCCTAGAATAATCATCATACAGTAACATGAAATACCTCTCACCTTGTAAGCTCCTTGTTCTGGTCGAACCACATAGATCTATGTGAACCAAATACAGTAATCCATTGTACTCTTTTTCTCTGAATGTGCTCTTTGTCTGCTTTCCTACTTGAAATTCCCTATAGATGTCCTTATGTTTAGCCAGTTTCAATAAGTCTCTCACTGCACTCTTTGGACTGATCTGCACCAGGTTGTCAAAGTTGATATGACACATCCTCTGGTGCCATAGCCAAATATCATCAAGTTGTGAAATTAAGCAATGTCTTGTAGCTCCTTCCAACTGATGCATATTCTTATTTGTCCTTCTTCCAGCTGTAGTAACCATTACGGAATCCTTTTGGATCTCACATCCATTATCCTGAAAAAAAACATTATATCCATTTTTGCACATCTATCCAACACTCAAAAGATTATGATGCAAACCCTTCACATAGTAAACATTGTTAGTGTTATGTTTTCCATCAAAATTTATTAAAACAATCCCAACAATTTGTGTTGTTTGATCATCTCCGAACCTAATAGAACCTCCATCATATTTTTCAAGTTTTACGAACTTACTCTTATCACCAATCATATGATTTGAGAATCCACTATCAATCAACCATTCATTCGTGTCTCTTCTAGCATGAAATGCACTAGCAACAGTATTAGAAATATCAAATCTAGGAACATCCTTTTCTACTAGAAACAAACAATCACCTTCCTCATAGTCTGATTCATCATCAGAAATGCCAGCATCATCCTTAACATAATAGGATTTCTTATTGAACTTTCCCTTGTTTTCCTTAAACTTTTGTCTTGTTCCCCTTTCCGGACATCTAGTAGCTATATGACCAATCTTTCCACATCTAAAACATTTAAAGGGTAACATACATTTGTATTTGTCGATATCTTTCTTCAGTTTCCTCACAAATTTATCTTCCATCTCATCCAAGCTCTCAACACCATTCAGATCATCTTCAGATGCTTTGAATGCAATCTTTGATCTGTCTTTTTCCTTTCCAAACTTTCTCACTTCAAATGCAGTCAGAGTACCAAATGGCTGCTCTCTGGTGAACTTCTTCAGATCATAGTTTTCTTCAATAGCAGAGATCTTATCATTGTAACTCACTAGGAAAGTCATCAAGATTTTGTCAATCACATCTTCATCATTCAAGGTGCCTTTGAGTTCTCTGATTTCATTAACTGCGTTGTCAACCTTCTCATACCTTCACTTAGTTGTTATCCTCTTTGTCAACTTAACTCTCTCATTTCCTTCATAAATGTCTTTTAGCTTCTACCAAACCTCATAAGTAGTATTGAAAGAGATAACTTTTGTCAATTCAGTTTTTGATAATGCACTAAAGATAGCATACCTTTCCTTTTCATTCTCTTCATAAGATTGAATCTCATCTGGAGTAGTAAGACCATTCTCCAGTTGAAAATTCTTAGTCTCCATCGCCTTCCAAGTATTGTAACCCAGAGAAACCAAATAATCTCTCATCTTCACTTTCTATAAAACTATAATCAGATCCTTCAAAGATCAAAATAGATAACTTGTGTGCCATCAGATTAGGATCTACCTCGAGCGGTTAAGCATTATAACAAGGAACCAAATCTCTGATACCAATTGATGAATATTTGGGCAACTAAGAGGGGGGGGGGGTGAATCAGTTGATAGTATTTTTTTTTTTTAAACTCTTATTCATAGATTTAGAATTACTATCAAAATTAATCAAAGCAAATAAAGCATGAAAGCATATGCACATAACAAATTAGACACATAGAACACCAAAATTTACATGAAATCCCAAGAAGGGAAAAACCACGGAGAATGATAATTCTCAATATATAAACATCGATTAAGGTGACACCGATTAAGGTAATTTTTACAAAGGATGGCTCACTGCCAAAATGCTCACTGCGGGTGGGCTCACTGCCCAGAAAAAGGCTCACTGCTAAAGAAAGAAAGATAAAAGAGAATCCACCATTGGAACACAATATGTAATGTTGAAACTGCTTCTAGTAAAAATCCACAACACAACTATTGCACATCAACTGGATTATTTCAATCTCGCGTATCTTCAACACCAAAAACCCATATCAACTCATCCAGATTACACTCCTGCACACATTGTCTTAAAAAAACATAATCCTCTAAGTTGGCCAAGACAAAGATCTAAAATAGGTCACCACTGAACATTCTAAAGATGGGAAGGAATGAGAATTGGATCATAACACAATGATCCTCATCAAACTCAACAACATGTTACATACATCACCAAAGCCGGTCCTAAAACATTATCCACGCACTATGCAATTGTTATTACACAACCTCAATGACCAGACCAAAAACTTTGACTTATGGATCAATCCGGACCCAAAAATATCATTGATTAGCATTAGCAACACATCTTCTAATAAGCCAAGTCTTCTGAAATATCACCAAATGACCATCAACATCACATACATACCTATCTTCCACTGTTGCTTAATATACCACATTCGGACCTAACCAGACCATAGGATTTGACATCAATGAAAACAAATAACATAATGCTAACAAGTCCAACATGCAATCCCATGCTCATTGTACACTCCATGGTGGTCCTATTCATTCTCTCTGACACACCATTTCCTTGTGGGGTTCCTGGAACCATTTTTTGCCTTCAAATTTCATGAAAGAACAATAATCTTCAAATGCTTTGTTGCAATACTCACCTCCATTATCAGATCCAAGACACTTCAACTTTTTTCCTATCTCATTCTCAACCAAAGCTTTCCATTTCTTAAAAGTTTCAAAAACATCTGATTTTTGTTATAGGAAATACACCCATGTTTTCCTGGTTGTATCATATATAAAAATAACATAATAACAAGAGCCACCAAGAGATGATACCTGAGTTGGTCCCCATACATCTGAATACACAAGCTCTAACTTCTCACTCTTCTTCTCTTTCACAACCTTCAAAAATTTGACTTGTTTTTGTTTCCCATAAACACGGTTTTCACAAAACTCTAAATCAATCTGATTCAATCCGGGCAAAAAAAAATTAGAATGAAGGATTTTCATCCCTTTCTCACTCATGTGCCCAAGTCTATGGTGCCACAATTTTGAATCTTTCCTTGCAACATTTATTTTAGGTGTCCCTGCATCAACTTTTTTTATAGAAGCTAAGAGAGAATAAGTATTATCAATACACAAGTAGAATGTGCCTACCTTTGCACCTTTAACTACTACTAATGCACCTTTAGTAAACTTCCAAACATTGTCTGTAAAGGTAACTATGCAGCCTTCACTGCCCAATTGTCCTACAAAAATTAAATTTCTTCTTAAATTAGGGACATATCTTGCCTCCTTTAGCAACCAGACATTTCCATTCCACAACTTGATTTTTATCTTGCATTTTCCAATAATTTGATAGGTCTCATCATCACCCAAGTACACATGTCCAAAATCACCTTAAACATAATCTAGAAAATATTTTCTATGGGGTCTGGCATGAAATGAAGCCCCTAAATCTATTAGCCAAGAATCATTGACATTATTTAAACATAGGATTAAGGCATCTTGTAAAATATTACTTGCAACATTGGCTTCCTTATTGTCATCTTCATTTTCATCTCCTTGTTTGTTTTTCTGAGACCAACAATCTTTCTTTAAATGTCCTGGCTTTTGGCAGTACGGATGATGTTGAAGTCTCACTTATGCTTTTCTACTGCATTTCCTTAGGATAACACGAACAACATCATCAAGATCTCAAACTATTTGTACCAGAGATAGAGTTACTTACAACCATAACCAAGCTATTCCAGCTTTCTGGCAAAGAACATAAAATTAAAAGAGCCCTAACCTCTTCATCAAAGTTAACTTTTACAAAAGTCGATTGGCTGGTAACTATATTAAATTCATTTAAATGATCTATGGTAGATCCTCCTTAACTCATTTTCATATTAAATAAACACTTCATAAGAAATACCTTATTCAAAGTTGAGGGTTTCTCATAAAATTTAGCTAGTTCTTGCATTAGGTTTGCAGTCATTGTTGCTTTTGATATATTGAATGCTATAGACGGCGGAAGGCACAACTAAATGGTTCCTAGTGCCCTTCTATCTAGAATATCACAATCTTCATCTGACATCGTGGTTAGTTTCTTTGATTTTTCTTTCAATGGCTGCCATAGATCCTTTTGATACAGGTAATCCTCCATCTACATTTTCCATAACTAATAATTCTAGTCGTCGAACTTCTTGACCTTGAATTTGGTTTCTTCCATTTCTCCCACTCAAATATGAAAGTCCTTGCAAATTTATAAAAATACACGGCTCTAATACCAATTGTTAGGGTTTAGGTAGATCCAGAGAAAATACAAATTAGCAAGTAATTGCATATTTGAATACACAAAGATGAAGAAAAACACAACACAAAATAACACAAAGATTTAAAGTGGTTCACCCAAGATGGGCTAATCCATAGAACATAGTTGTCCAATCTTTTCTTATTATCCAGTAAATCAGTACAACATAGTCGTCCAATCTTTTCTTATTTTCCAGTAAATCAGTACAACACCATTACAATGTCTTTTATATTCCAACCTCTTATAACATGCATTTTTTAGGGCAACATACGAATTTAGTTAACAAAATTAACCCTAACCCTAACCCTAAATGAACATTCTTGTAATATTTTTCTCATACACGTATTCTCGTATTCTTATATTCTTGTACACATATTCTCATATCCTTGTACACATACGAGAAATTTTTGTAGCTGCAGAGGTACATACTATTTACAAGATTGGACAACAGTTCTCCCTCTGGTGTTGTGAGGTGATATGCCCAAGATCTGTAGATTGTAGTAACTACATAGGGACCTAACCAATTGAGCTCAAATTTTCCTGATTTCTCCCTATCTTGTTGATTCTTTGGATTCATTTTGACAACCAAGTCTCCAATATAAAAGTGCCTACCCTTGAATTTCTTTTTATAGTTCCTTTAGAGACGATTTTGATATCATTAGAGATGGACTACGATAATTTGTTGTCGCTCATCCAACGTTTCTAGCTCATGTAGTCTGAATACTTTGTATTCTTCATCATCAATGATATGACACAAAGAGACTCTCAACAAGGGGATCTCGACCTTGATACGAAGTATGGCTTCAGTACCATAGAATAGGGAATAAGGGGTAGTGACTGTAGGTGTGCAGATGTCGGTTTAGTATGCCCATAAAGAAAGGTTGAGTTGCACATTCTAGTCGCGGGGAGCTTTATTGACAATCTAATTGAGTATTTTAATGATAGTTTTGTTAGACACCTCAACTTTATCATTATTCTGTAGATAGTGGAGAGATAAAAAATGGTGTTGGATATGAAACTTCTCACAGAGTTCCCTAACGTCTTAGTTTTTGAATGGATGACCATTATCAGTGACAATGGCCAAAGGGACTACATATTGACATATGATATAGTTCACTATGAATTTGGAAATATGTGAACCAGTAATGTAAGTCATGGGAATGGCTTCAATTGCATTTAGCATATTTTGTAGGATATCAAGCATGGATGCAATGGTGGCTATGGCATCTGCTAGTTTACTTTGTAGTTGTGGTACTTGATTGAATGTGATTTAAACAAACCTAGTATTACAGAAATCAACTAACTTCTTGTAAGGGATAAGTTTCTCATCTTTAGTCTCATATTCATCATTTTATTGCTGGATGACAAATTGAGAATCACCATACACTTGAAAATTCTTGATATCCCATTGCATTGCAATTCTTAGCCCTGTGACAAAGGCTTCATACTTTGCAATGTTATTTGTTCACTCAAAATACCTACCATTGAGCCATGTTGTGTGTGTGAGCCATCAAAATAGAGTTGCCATTCAGTGGAAGGTATGATATTGAATATTGAATCATTTGAAAAATCAAATAACAATGGGTGATCATCTTGGATAGGAGCTTTGGTAAGTTTATCATTTATTGCTTGTCCTTTTATAGCCTTACCATCTACATACTAGATATCAAACTCACTCAATATCATCACCCATTTAGCAAGGCGTCATGTGAGTGTTGCTCTGTTGAGTAGGTATTTCAATGGGTCTATATTTGCTACGAGAAACATCTTGTGACAACATGTAATGTATAAGCTTTTGGGTAGTGAAGACAACTATGAGGAATGCATGTTCAATGGTGATGTAGTTCAATTCATAGCCGACAAGATTTTGGAAGATGTAGTTTATAGCTCTCTCTTTTCCTTCATTGTGTTGTGCTAAGAGAGCCCCTAATGTTGTTTCTATTGTTGATATATATAATATGAAATGTTTGCCTTCAATAGAAGGCACCAAGACCAGTGGAGATAAAAAATAGTCCTTTAATTGTTGGAAAGCTTGCTGACACTGTTCGTTCCATTTGAAAGATACCCCCTTGTTGAGTAAATGTTGGAAGGGATGACATTTGTTAGCCAATTGTGTTATGAATCTCCTGATAGATTGTAACCTTCTCTGTAGACTTCTCAGTTGTTTTAGATTTGAAGGTAGAGGCATATCCATTATAGCTTTCACCTTTGTTGGATCTGTTGGCATTTGCATGAAGATTGCATTAATGAACTATTATGTTGTCATTGATGTCAATTATAACCAGTAATGATGTTGTAATAATTTTGTTTTGCAACCGATAGGTGAGCTTATGAAGGAAATCAGTATTAATAGAGAAATAGTGAGATCAATCGGTAAACCCTACCCGTTGATGTGCCAAACCCTACCCGATGGAGCTTGGTGAATCGGTTGTATTGGTTTATGATCAAATGATGAGCAGTGATGATTATGCCACATATGCATGTTGTATAAGAAGAGTTCCAAATGGTTTTTGGCGCATAGAGATAATGGTTTTATCTTGGGAATGAGAAAGTACATTGCATATAATGGAAACCGTGTGATGAGTTACAAGGATCGATGAAGCAGTGATCAAGGGGCGATCGAGGGTGTCTTGAATGATGTGCAATGATTGCTATGTAATCCAATGGTTCAAGTATGACCGTATGATACTTAGATGACTATTTTTGGTGAGTGATTTACATAACAAATCATCTATAAAGTTTTCTATTAATGTGTGCTTGAAATCATACAAGATGGTTACCATTTCTCTCTAAAAAATTGCTCTGCCATATTTTAGGACAAAGGGAATTACACTCAAACAATAGGTTCCCCAGGAGCATGTGAAAGTTGTTTTAGACTGATCCTCGGGAGCTATTTTGATGTGATTATACCCAGAAAAACCATCAATTAAGAAAATCATTTTATAACCAGATGTCATTTCCACTATCATGTCAATGTTGGGTAAAGGGAAGTCATCTTTAGAACATCCTTTGTTCAAGTCTCTGAAATCAGTATAGATTTTGATGCCCCCAATAGGCTTCCTTACTAGTACCAAGTTTGGCATCCACTCTACATAATCAATCGTTACAATGAACCCTCGTCTAGTTAATGAGGAGCTTAAATTGGTTTCAGTTACTCACTTTGTTTTACAAATTGGTTAAAATGAACAACAACTATCATCTCTCACAACTAGGCTTTCAATTCGGAATCAATTCCTCATTTCAATTTGCAAATTGGGTTAAAATGAACAACAACTATCATGTAGCTAATTAGGCTTTCAACTTGGAACTAACTTCACTTTGCATTTTGCAAAAGGATAAAATTAATCTTACATAGCCTAGGTAGGATGTTGAATGAACTACAAAGTTTTCATTTCATCTTGCAAGGTTGTAAAAATCAACTCCCATTGAGCCTAATCGGGACTTTATTTTGTATCTAGGATTTCAAATTTTGGTTAAAATATGGTAAAAATAATCAAAAGGGTTCTCCCTTGTGAGAACATTTCCATTGTCCCTCAACCCAACTTAGACTTCCAATACAAGCAAGAAGACATTATCTCTTAATTAAATAGCCTCACTCGGAACACAAATACAAGTTATTTTGTGTATATGCAAACAATTTTTGTAGAGGAAGAAGAGGAAAGAGCACAATGTCACTGTTAGAATATTTAATCTTTACTTGGCTTAGGTTTATTTGTATTTAGTTTAGGATATTCCTTTGGAATCCCTACATGTAATTTGTCCTCTAGTACATGTGTGAGGAAAAGTCATTTCTTTTATTTTCCTTTATTAAGGAATATTAGTTTATCCTCCTTAAGAGGATGTTGACACATTGCATGCACATATTATGAATGGTGGCATTCATAGATTTGGGAGGAAAGTGGCATCATGGGAGCTTAGATAATTAGCTTGTAGAGTTTCAACAAGTAGAGTTCTTTGTATACTATTTATGATGCACATTATTTGTAGGCCACTTATGCGCATGGTTTGTTTCATGGTCTATTATATTCTTATCATTGATGAGGGTTGTACTTTTGAACCATTTTATATCATGGTTATGAAATCATGTTATTTTTATTTATGACAATTAGATATGTAAGTTTGTGACACTTTCATATTATTACAATGTACTTCCTTATTTTAATACTTGAGTGGGAGTTGTATCTATTGTGTAGATCTTATTGGATATCACTTGCATACCATGCACATTATCATAATATTGTAGATCATAGGAGATAAAAGTTGGTAGAAGTTTATTGTGTACCTTTTTGTTAGCGATGGGATGTTTATATTGGGTAATGTTTAATAAATTTTGAGCTTGCATTTTTTTGCTCGATTGTTACAATTAATTTTAGCATAAAAATTAGAGTATTTTAAGAAAATAAGGCAAGTTAAAAATAGCATAAAATAGAGAACACAAGCAAGTCCATTTAAATAGAATTGGACTACCATCATAATTTTGGTAGCATCAAATATTATTCATAACTTATGCAGTGGTAATTGCATACCAAAAAAAAAAATTGAGAAGGCATTGCATAAAATCTTGTAAAAGTAAATAAATAAATAATAATAGCTTATTAAGAAAAAATAATAATGAAATCAAGAGATTTTCCGCTACACAAAAGTAGCATGGAAATATTGTTGTGATTCAATGACATTCCACTTCCTATATGTGGAGACTTTTGAACTAAAATATGAACTGGCATTAGGTTAGTGCATGTCCATGAATTCACATTTCATTTTGATATATGTATATATATGGCGATGTCATGGCGAGTCCCCTTGCAATATCTATCTGTTTTGGAAGTTAAGATATTTGATGGCAAAGGCAAAGATGAAGGCAAAGAGAACACTCCATCCAGCTGCAATGCCTGCAGTAGCTCCTAGGAAGCTATGTCTGAATCCAAAGTAATTCTTTAAGAAATCCTTGAGTATTTCTGTAGTGCCATCAGTTTTTGTTATTATGTTTTCAAGGTCTCCAAATTGTGAAGCAACCAATCCATAGAGTGTCCATGAGACTGGGTCTCCCCAGTAGTACCATCTCCACCACACTGGAATTTTCTGCCATGTCAATTTAACATTCACTCAATTAATACCATTTAAAAAATAAAAAATTATTATATCATTATATGACTATCAAGAATAATACTTACATTTCGTGGAATTATAAAGCCACAAAAAAGCATCCATACTCCATAAAAAGCTGAGGATACAATTGCAGCTACATTTGCATTGGGAGTGAGAGAGGTAGTCATCATGCCATAAAATGTGAAGTATAGAAATGTGAAGAACATGAAGAAGAAGAACCAGAAGAACTTTGCTGCCTCCCATTTGTAATCGATCATTGCATACACAATTAATCCATACGCTACCGCTTGAATAAAAATGTAGGGTATTTTAATCAACATCTGCACATCTAACTTTTGTTAAAAAAATTAACCAAATAAATATTTTTAATATTCCTTCTAGCCTAAGGACTCATGCTCTCACATTGGATGGCTAAAATATATTTGCTCAAATTGCGAGTTTGAGAATAAAACTACTTACTTGTGCAAAAGCATATGGGAGAGCCGAATACATCCCTGCAGCCTTTTCTCTATAGAACACTGTTCTTTCAACATCCACAACAGGCTCAACTGATGATGCATTGTTCACACCCAAAAACATTACGGATGCAAACATTGAGCCCATTGCATTGGTAACATTTTTTTGCTCTCCTCTGCATTAGAAATTACGATAAATAAAAGTCAGAAGACGGACGACATGGAATTCCGACTTGAATGAAATAAAAGAGAAGCTTAGCCTTACGTCTTACTACCCATCCTCCAGAAAATTGTGCCACAAATCAAAGCGACGATGAGTGTGAAAAAGAAGCGCATTGCATTATATTCAGGGTTTCTCCAATAGGACCAATGTTGCTTCCATAAGCAAACACATGTCTGGATGAAGAAAGATTGTGAATATTGTGATTCAAAGTATATATCGTTTGACCCTGGAGCTGGTACACTCAATTCCTTTATCAGAGCATCATTTCTCCTGCCAAAACACAACAATCTCACAAGTCACATTTAATCATGATGAGAAGGGTTTAGAATCTAGATTAGTTAAAATCACAAATCACCAACACTTATACAAACGGGAATTGCGATATATTTCTGCAAAATCAACTCCAAGTCGAAGCACAGTCCCAACAGAAGAGGACTCCAACATCCATGTTGCTGGATTGTAACCCTGGGTTATTTTCGGAACTCCTTCAACTGCCTCAAAATAGTCAATTAGGTCCTTTGAACGATGACCTAGAGGTCCTACATATATCATTTGCCCTCCACGCTTCATCAGCACCAGCTGCAAATTGTGTTCCACATTTAAATTCATATTCATATTTCATCTCCCCACAACATCTAACATCTAATATTAAAGATTTCATCATGTATTACCTCATCAAAGGCCTCGAATATGTCTATGCTTGGTTGATGAATGGTGCACACAACAGTTCGGCCTGTGTCCACAGTATTTCGAACAGTTCGCATAACAATTGCAGCAGCTCTAGCATCCAGCCCTGACGTTGGCTCATCCATGAATATAATGGATGGATTTGCTACCAATTCCACGGCAATTGTCAACCTCTTTCTCTGTTCAGTAGACAACCCTCTCATTCCAGGAAGACCCACGAGTGCTCCTTTCAAGTTTTCTAGCTCTACCAGACTCATAACTTCTTCCACAAACATCTATTCAACAGATTTTTTTCATATTCATATTAATCACTACTAAAAATTTGTTGGAATAAATATTGTAGAATGCTTTATAATTCATCATTCAAGGCTAGCAGATTGTGATCCAATATATATTTCTACCTCTTATATTTGAGAGAACATATGCCTTAAGCAATAAAACATACCACTCTAGTTTTACGATCGACTTCTTTGGGAAGACGAAGCCAAGCAGAGTATATGAGGGATTCATAGACTGTGACACATGGAGAGTGTATATCATTTTGTTCGCAGTAACCGGAAATGCGAGCAAAGGTCTCTTGTTTCTTGGGATAACCAGATATGGTGACAGAACCTTCAATATATCCCCCTGTTTTTCTTCCAGCAAGAACATCCATCAAGGTCGTCTTCCCTGCCCCACTCACCCCCATCAAACATGTCAACACACCTGGCCTGAATGTCCCACTCACTTCACGCAGTAACTGAAGTCGGTCCTCTGTTACTCCTTGTTGTTTCATTTCCTAACCCATCATATAATTTCAATTAGTAGGACGACTCAAAACAAAATCATATTTCATTAGTTTAAGCTCATTCTACTTGAGTATCAAGTGATTCAAATGGTTAACTATTCCGCATTTAACATAAAAAAAAAATTAAGTTCGAACAACATACCTCGGGCATGTCGACAAAGTAACTGACATGGTCAAAAGCCATGGAGAGAGGTTGGAAGGGCAAAACCATCCCTTTCTTGCCAGCCTCACGAGCACTTGTCACAAGGGAATCGGACCTATTCGAAACACTGCTACTTCTATGTCGTTGAGAACTTCTCCCCCCTATTTAACATTAACATATAATACATAAGCTTTATCACTCTTTCACATGGAATGGTAGACAATAATGATAGTAATCCATGCTAAATCTCCTTACCAACAGATTGAACTTCTCTGATACCCCCTTGTTGAATGTTTCGCATTTCGACCCCATTCTCATGGAAGGCTCTATTTTGCAAACCAACTGTTGAATTTTCTTTATGTTTCAAGTCATCTTCAGAGATTGTTGCTTGTGGCTTTCCCAGGGCTGATGAAATAGAGAAAAGACGTTATTATGTATTGACTCACAAGAAAGGATTAATCTATATAATTTGGAGGTGGTTTACTCACGTTCAAGATAATGTAATGCCACTGTGTAGAGCACGTTAAAGAGAACAGCGTATCCGAAGAGCGCCCCAACAGAAAGCCAATACCACCAGTTATCTGAAAACAGTCCACGAGAATGCAACAACTTCACACCAACATTTTCCGTTTCCTGTCGACATAGCAAGCAGTTTAAGTGTAGGGTAGGAAACCAATTTCTACTAGTTTAGAAGAAGTAATGAAAAGAAAATACAAACTAGGCTACTTACTAACCTTTTGCCATCTACTTGCTAGGAACTCGTTTACTGCAATTCCATTCTGAGCATACATGAGAGGAGAAATCCAATAACCCCATATCCACCAACCTTTAATATCCTCTGGTATAGACAAGTAAAGCATTGCAAAGCATTAGTTTTGAATCCTCTGGTACATTTATTCAGTCACCTTAACCTAGCTATCTTATTAATGACTTAGAGGAAAAAGTGTTATACCTCTGGAGACGATGAATCCCCCAAGAACGAAAATAACCAAGAGGGCAAAAGTACCAAAAGTCATTGCCACTACTCGATTTCGTCCTAGAGATGCTATGAATCTGAAAAGTGATAGTGAAGTTTGAGAATGTGCGAACAACAGCAACCACTGTCGGAAAAACCTGCATTGATATATAACAGGGTCAGGTTTATTGGCATAAGTTATAACAGCGGACTACTTGTAAATCCTTTAAAACGAGGGGAGGAAAGAAAGTTATCAAAGAATTTAAACAAGGGGAAAAATTCCTTTTACTACTATTTTTTCAAAATTCCCCAAACAAATGGAAAATCATGGGTTGCCAAAACATGTGGAGTTTAAGACAAGTGTTACCTGTGAGGACTTGGGGCAAAACCAATGGTATAGTATGTGACAACCGTCCATATCACAGATTCGAGTATGGAAGAAGGAATCGTGGTAACCCAGGTTGGAAGAGAGAAAGCCCAAGCAGGAAAGAACTTTAAACTCCTCTGCTCGTAAAATACTGGGAGTTTGTCAATTGTCATTGATAGTTCCGCAAAACCATTGAACATGAGCTGTGTCAGCCCAAAGAAGAGAGCTCCGAAGTAGATTGTTCCATCATTCAGATTTCTGTGATGCATATTAGTTCGGAAGAAGACGCTCATCGTAATCAAAGCGATTAGAGTGATCTGTCAAATAGGTTTCCGCTCAGATTTACAAACAATGATTAACATTGAAGTAGACAAAATTAAGTGAAAAAATAAATTACCTGAGCGGATTTGAAGATGTGGACAAAGGCACCCCTCTTCATCAACAAAATTTCTCTGTCCAAACATGCTCTGAAAAGCTCCATTTTACTTACACCATATTTGTGTTTGGTCAGCGCAGCCGGATGAGATTTGGTTTTATCATAGGGAACTGATAGCTCTACATTCTTTTTGGCTCCAACGTGGAAAGATTGGAATGCGTCTGCAAACTCCTTCACTGGCACATAACGGTACGCTCGACCTCTGTTCGCCCAATATTGTTCTTGATCCACGGGCGAAGTCACCTGTTATACAGTGATCAGTAATTAGAATGTAATTACAACACAACCTACAACTCAGAATCCACTAGTGTCTGATGAAGTTGTTTACCTCCTGCAAAAAATCAGCAACACCTTTCCTTTCAGGGCATCTAAATCCCATGGACTCAAAGAATTCAAGAATGGATTCACGGGGTCCGCTGTAGACGAGATAGCCTTCGGAAAGTAAAATGACATCGTCAAAGAGATCAAATGTTTCGGGGGCAGGTTGCAAAAGCGAAATGACCATGGTTGAATTGAAGACGTGCACGTATTGACGCAGGCATTTAACTATCTGAAATGTGGTAGAGCTGTCAAGGCCGGTTGAAATCTCGTCCATCAACAGCGCGTTTGCAGCTCCCACGATCATCTCTCCAGTTGTAACTCTCTTCTTTTGCCCACCTGAAACACCTCTGTGCATTTGATCCCCTACAATCGTGTCTGCGCAGATGTCCAACCCCAATATCTGTTCCAACCATTTCCATTCTAATTAAAATCTATTAAACATTCAAAACCTCAAATTTGTAAGCTGTTCAATCTTGGCGTAACAAAAACACATAATTTTAGTACCTTCAAGATGTAGTCTGTCATCATACTCGTCTTCTGTCCATCTATTGAAGTTGCCTGCAACATCATTTCACCACTTCCTGTCAGCTCAGAAAATTCATGGGAAAAATGAATTAACATTGAAACTCTCAGATTTTCACCAACCTTCATGAAGAGATCTATGTCCGGATCTGGTTTGATACCCTGTTCTTTCTCTCGCCTGGAAAGCTCAGTCAAAATATCTGTAAAGAAAAAACAGTCACACATTATTCATTTTCAAAGGAGGTGGATGATGGCATATTGTGATGGTTTCATATTGGTTTAATACCATATCTGGAGCCAACGCCCTGAAAGCGAGCACCGAAGTCCAAGGTTTCCCTTACAGTCAGCTCCCCTGTGTGCAAATCGTGCTGACTAATGTAAGCAGATGTCCTCTCTGGGACGAACTCATCCATGCTATGCCCATTGTATTTTGCCGATCCTGTAACCTGCAACCAATATGTTTTAGTGAGCACAGAGCAGCAATAAGTAAGCTCTTTTAATTCATTTCTATCTTGTAAAAGAATGGAAATGAAGGTATACTCTGAGAGATTTATCCAGCCTTCCTGCAAGAGCCAAGAGGAGCGTAGACTTGCCCGAAGCAGGAGGTCCAAGAAGGAGCGTAAGCCTATAAAATTCCAATTTCAATATCAATTTTGAGATCTAATAAGCTAAAGAGCATGATTAGAGTTTGGTTTTGGTTGTGGTTTTACCTGCCGGGCTTCACCACACCACTGACATCGTGAAGAATAGTCATGGTTGTTTTGTTGCCCTTGTATAAACCAAGCGATCCCAACAATCCCTCCAATATATCGAGGGTATAGTTGAGGAGCGTAGGTAGCGCTCTGCCTCCCACATGGGCATTGGCGTCGACATTCAAGTGCTCGTAACGGATTTCGACCTCGGGCAATTGAATGCCGACTCTGAAATCAAAATGAATGAATCCCACAAATGTTAATTAATGCTAGAACTAGAAGAATAAGCGCATGGGAAGTGGAAGGAGAGAGTCAAAATATATGATCAAACCTGTCGATTCTTCTACGCTGGCGATGGAGAAAACGTTCGTTGTCCTCCTCTGCAACTTTGACAAGCCTATCAAGCACTTTTTGTCGACTGTCGAGATGAATATCTGTAACATCTACTTCACCATGAATGTCCTTGAGAATTGAAGTTCTGAGGCGATCGTAGGTGGGCAGCTTCTCGATGGCTACCCATTTGAGGGAGTCTTCATCATCTAGACGGTTTCTTGAAGCGGAAGAAGCAGAAAAAACAGTCTCAGATCTGTCGAATAGCCGCCGGCTTCCCAGACGCAGGCTGCCTGCCCATGACTGCACCTCGCTATTGCCATCCAATTTCAGGGACATTGTGTTGCTGTTGAGAGAGGAAATCGTAGGAAGAAGAAGTGGCATATACGTGCATTTATAGTACACACTTATCACCCAACCAAGCTTCCATTCTCTTCCTTCCGTGGAAATATTCTGAGTTTTCAAACCGTGCTGGCGGAACTTGACTTGACTTGAGGGATCAGCAATTGATGAATATTGTGCAACTAGAAGGCCTAGGACATCACATGCGCAAATAAGAGTACCTCCACTCAAGCCTCGTCCCACAACAAATAGCTTTCTTTCTTTATTTATTTATTTTTGGGTAGAATGAGTTGTGTTAGAGCAGTTTTCACCCATGTGACTAAAATAAAATTAGTTTAGGGAAGCATACCATTAGTCATTATAGCTAACTTTGTGTATTCATAGATCTTAAATGATATATTAATTTCGACGATATCGTGGGATCATTGTGTGAATAAGGGTTAGAAAGTGGTCACTTCAACATGTCAATCGATAACTATTTAAAGATAACCCAATAACCGTGCACTACAAATGGTCAATACTTATGCACAAATGCCTCAATAGTCGTGTGCTATGGGTGCTAATAAAAGTGCACAACTCCTCCAATTAAAGTCCAAAAATTATAACTACTTGGGGTAAAGTGGGTGGCTATTGGTACATGTGAAATTTATTGATGGGCTTTTAGCTATCAT
Source organism: Cryptomeria japonica (assembly GCF_030272615.1). Lineage (NCBI taxonomy): Eukaryota > Viridiplantae > Streptophyta > Pinopsida > Cupressales > Cupressaceae > Cryptomeria > Cryptomeria japonica. Next base: position 318,976,382 of record NC_081409.1, on the reverse strand, counting down.
TTTTTTGGTTTCTTTAAAGTTAGTTAATGTGGGGTTCGGTGAGCAAGGAGTGAACTTTAATTGGAACATGATATAAATAAATAAAATACATCACTTAGAGATATCTTTTTCAAGATGTCTATTGTACTTTATATGAGAAATTGATAAAAATAACTCTCTCTCTCTCTCTCTCTCTCTCTCTCTCTCTCTCTCTCTCTCTCTCTCTCTCTCTCTCCCTTCATTCATAATACATAAGGGGTTTTTCTTTGCTTTTCCCCTTTCAAAAGCTCTTGTGTCTCCTCATCAAGTTTTGGGTGATTTCATTTTCTTTCTCTTGTATTTCCTTTCATGGTATCAGAGCAAGTTACTAATCCTTGTTTAAGTTGAAGCTGATGAAGGTTGCCATTTTTTTTTTGGAGCTCACCTTTCTTGGAGGCACTCTTTGAGAGAAGAGTGGAAGTTTATTCTCTAATCTATTTTCTGCAGGTTTTGGTTTCAGTTTTTTAATTTTTTTTTTCATGCAGGATTAATCCATTTAGATTCTAACTTTAAAAAAAAAAATTTAAAGCTTTGGAAAGCTTGCCACCAAAGTCTTCTTTCTAGTTTGAATTTTGGTTTTGGAAGGCTTGCTACCAAACCCATTTTGTCTAACTCATTTTGGAAGGCTTTCCGCCAATACATTCTTTGTTTATCTGCATGTTCTAGCATTCCTCTTCTTGCAGGGTTTTGATAAGAAAAAAATCATTTTTTTACTTCATTTAATCTTTGCGTAACATCTCCTTTATATTTATGTTAAATTTCAATATTTGATTTATCTCTGTAATATATTTAAGCATCAATCTCTTTAATATCTATCTTTGTTTATATCTTTTGTGTTTTTTTGGCTGTGTGTTGACTATTGAATCAATACTCTATGTGCTTCCTTTGTATCGTTTTTTGCAATTCTTCTGTCATTTTTTCGCCTCATCTGCATTATTATTTCAACTCAGCAAAAATTATTCCTTCATCTTTGTTTCTTTCCAGTCCATGCTCTGTCATTTTTTTGTCCTACCAATCTCCTATGTTAACGTCTCTGTAATTCTTTTTTGCTGACCCATTTTTTCGTGCATGCGTTGAATTCCATTTTAACTTTATCGTTTCTTATTTTTTTTGTTTTTGGCTCTTATTTCGGTTCATGCAATTCAGTTTAAACTTGTCTTTCACGTATAAATTGTATTTAAAACTTTATAAGTTTATAAAGTAAACTTATCTTTCACGTATAAATTCTTTCCTCTCTTTAGAATTAAGTAGAATCTATTTAAAATAAAGTTTACTAATAGTTTAATGTAATATTATTATTTTTTAATTAAGATTATAAAGTTTTAAATAAAGTTAGTCAGAAAAAACAATGAAAGAAAAAAGGAGCTCTGCATATCACTATCCCGACGATCATCGCCCATACCAGGGCAAGAACTTTGACATGGCGGGCAAACCTTCATCTGGCAGGGAAGCTTCTGCACATAATCATCCATGGCAAGTGGTAGTGGGCAAGAGAGCAACTAGGGCAGAGAAGAGGGAAGCTAGGCCGGCGGAACAATAAAAAATGTGGGTGATCCCCATCACTTCTCAAATCCTCAATTGCGCCACCAAAGCAAACAAGATACTGTTGGGTTTTCGAGAAAATTATGCAAGCCTTGAAAAACCCCTCTGAAAGCCACAACAAAATACTTGCCCACATACCAACAGAGCGGAGGGTTATGGTAGACCTGCTAAGGATGGAAGAAGGGCACTGCCATTTCATGGCCCCAAATTTGCAAAACCATTTCCGGTCTCGAAGCTAGTAAACTCACTCCATCATGTTGCAAGAAGAGAAGATGCCCTAGCAACAACAAAACCCGATCCAGAGCCCATCAAAATCACGAACCCTAGAGAAGCAAAGGATTTAAGTAATTATTGAAGAGGGCATGGGCTCTTTGCGAAATGGGGAGGGAACAACCAGCCACTTGCTGGAATTGTGCAATGGTGGAAAACAACGTTCCACGACCAGGTAAGTATAACAACCCTAGCAAATAAGTTTCTATACATTGAATGCCATGATAAATCTCTGAAGGCCAAACTATTGCATGAAGATTATGTTTTTTACAAAGGCACAAATTTCAATTTCATTGATTGGCAACCGAAATTAGTGCTAATGTATATAAATTTAAAATGGTATCAAAATGGATAGAAATCCACAATGTTCCTATAGAATTAATGCATGCTAAAATCCTTATAGAAATTGGGGATAAACTAGGTAAATTCATAGCTGTAGAAAAAAATTGGTCGGATAACTCAGACATAAAAATACTAATAGAAATAAACAAAGGCAAGGAAGACCTAAAAAATATAATCTTAGAAACAATAGATGGCATATATAGTCTAAAACCGATATGGTATAATGGACCAGTAGCAGAAGATTTAGCTTTCTGCAAGAGGTCAAGTCCTAATTTGCAGAAGCCGCAAGTGATAGTAACGGATAAAAATGGAGCTTCAAATGAGAAAATAAATATACAATTTAATGATGACAGGGGTGGCCTCATTATAAACACTAGTCAGAAAGAGATTGATACTACCCCAACCCCACCTCCTATCCCGATCTTGGGTAATAGTCCTGACAGAGCCATAGAAACTCAGGCTTATAATAATCAGGAACAAATCCAAGCAGAACTGAACAATGTTATAAAAAACTTAATGGGGAAAATAGCTGAAGAATTTGTCGAGGAAATACTCATTGATACTCCGACAAATAGGGTAGAGAATGCTAACATCCCCAATATACAAGTTCAATTCCCCCTCCAAAACACCCCTACTAATCACCAACCCGACTGAGATGGCTCAAGAGGATACAATCATAGCCTATACCACTCTGGAGAAATCCCCTATTGTGGAAGGGTTGAATGCAAATGAGGAAAGAGATTTCATTATCAATGAACTGATCAATATGCAAGTAACAAAAAATAACATAATATTAGACAATAGCTCTACCAATCCAAAAAATAGAGGTATCCTCCAGATGGGAGGTGAGAAATTAACTACTGATTGTGGTAATTCCATGAGCAACAAAAGAGGTAGGAAGTCTTTTTTAGACAAAAGGAAGATGGACGAGGATGCAGAAGGGCGGGCCAAAATTACAACACTGTTGGGGCAAGGAATATCTCCCCATCCCCTCGAAGAGGTATAAACATACTTACATGGAATGTTAGGGGTTTGGGAGCCCCTAACAATCAAAGACTATTTAAGCGAAGCATACTAAAATCTGCTATGGATATAGTTATGATACAAGAAACAAAACTAGGCAAGACTGATATAAATAATTTTAGCAGAAAATTCATCCAATGGAAGATGAAAGTTGTGGAGTCTACAGGGGCATCGGGGGGACTAGGTATAATGTGGAGAAAAAATGCAGTTGCATTCACATGTCAAACCAAGATGCAAAATTGGATGGCTAGCAGAGTTAGAGCCCTTAGTCTAAATCTTGAGTTTATAATTATTAATGTTTATGGCCCAATCCCAACAGACAAAAAGAGATTAGTGTGGCAGGAAATAGAACACTACTTAAATATTCAAGATGAAAAACACATCATCATAGGTGGTGAGTTCAACACCATCTTATACTCATTTGATAAAAGCGATGGTATAAAAACCATTAAACAATCACAAAGAGACTTCATAAACTGGATAAATAACAATAACTTACTTGAAATCAGAACAGAGACATGTTTTCACACATGGAATAATAGAAGAAAAGATTTCTCCAACATTGCAGAAACATTTGATAGATTCTTATTTAAAGGAGATCTAACCGATCTCCAAAGAGAACTAAAAACTATAGTATTACCTTGGTCAGGCTCTAATCATTACCCGGTACGCTTAGAACTTGTGGGGGAAACAAAGCAAACTGGGTATCCCTTCAAGTTCAAAAGAATGTGGTTTACACATTAAGAATTCCTCCCCAACATACAAAAATGGTGGAAGGATAGTATCTTTGTAGGATCAAAAATGTATTGTCTGGTCTCTAAGCTGAAAGAGATCAAGCACAAGCTACTAGATTGGAACAAAGAGAAATTTAAAAACATCTTTGAGGAAAAGTCAAGAATTGAGAATGAGCTGGAGACAATAAACACTGATGTGATGCAAAACGGGATGACCTTTGAAACATATGAGGCTGAGAAAATGCTTTTATGCGAATCTGAAGGCATTCTGGCCAGAGAAGAGATATACTGGAAACAGAAATCTCGAGAGACATGGTTAGAAGATGGTGATAGAAATACCAATTTTTTTCACAACAGTGTCAAAATTAAAAGGTCAGCAAACAAAATTACCCAAATCACCAATGACAGTGATCAGACCATAACGGATCAAGATCTGATCGCAAAAGATGCAATTAAGTATTTTCAAAATATCATTAACAACTGGGAACACTCAGACCTCCCTAACAATATAATCTTATCAAATAACATACCCAAACTGATAACAAAGGATGATAATAAAATGTTAGACTCTAAAATCACTCACGAAGAAGTTAAAATAACTTTGGCACAATTTAAGGGAGACAAAACCCCTGGACTGGATGGCTTCCCTGCTAGCTTTTTTCAGAAATGCTAGCACATCTTAGGGGACGAGGTTACTAATACCTTGGAATCCACCCGCAATGCAAAGAGATTCCTAAAAGAGATTAATAACACCTTTTTGGCCTTAATTCCAAAGAAGGAGAACCCCTCAAAATGGGATGAGTTCAGACCCATTTCTCTATGTAACATGACTTATAAACTACTAGCTAAAGTCATGGCTAATAGACTAAAAAAATTACTGCTCGCCATAATATCAGAAGAACAAACAGGATTTGTACCCAATAGAATTATTATTATCCAGGAAGCCATCCACTCCTATTAGCTCCAAGGACAGCCTAATATGTTGCTAAAATTAGACATCAAAAAGGCTTATGATAAAGTGGATTGGTACTTCCTCTGCAGCTGCATGAAGGCCTTTGGCTTTAACAAACAATGGATCAATTGGGTTTACTTCTACATATCAAACCCTAGGTTCTCTATCTTACTAAATGGGGAACCGGAAGGATTCTTTGAAGTTTACAGAGGACTTAGACAGGGAGACCCTTTATCCCCATTCTTATTTATAATTATGTCTAAAGCCTTAGGTAGAAGCTTGGATGCATCACGGAGGTCCAACCGACTGACGGGAATTCAGATCACTAGTGGGGTAGAACCATGCACCCATCAACAGTTTGCTAACAACACAATAATTCTGGGGAAAGGATAGTTAAAGGAAGCTAAGGAAATTAAGAACATATTACAGACTTATGGGCTGGCCTCAGGAGAGATGGTAAACAAAGAGAAATAAAAAATATTCTTCTTTAAAACGGAAGCACGAGAGGAATACAGGATAGCTTTGTATCTAGGTACAAAATAGGGCATCTACCATTCACGTATTTAGGGATGCCTCTAGACAAAGGTATCAAAACCAATAAAATTTGGGATCCCCTGATTGAAAAACTGAGGAAGAAGTTGTCATCCTGGAAAGCCTTATGTCTGACAGGGGCAAGAAGATTAACCCTCATAAAAACAGTATTAGCAACAATGCCTATCTATCTTCTATCATGTATACCATTTCCAAAAGGGGCCTATAAATAACTATCTCAAATAATGAGAGAATTCTATTGGAATGGTGTAGAGGATAAAAACAAAATGAAACTGATATCATGGGATAAGATATGTCGAGAAAAGAGTGATGGAGACACGGGAATAAGAAAATTACTATGGCAAAACAAGGCTTTAGGGGCAAAATTGGCATGGAGAATGTACACATCCTCAGAAGCACAATGGGCCAAAATCCTTAGGAGCAAATACATAACACAAAATCAGAGAGAGGCAGTATTTAGGGAAACAAACTCACCCAAGGGATCTAGAATCTGGAACTTTATAAAAGAAAGTCGATCGCTCATAGTGAACCACCTATCCTGGGATATTCACGATGGTAGAACCGCCTTGTTCTGGGAGGATTCCTCGGGGGGTTACCCCTCAATAGACAGTGTAATGAACACAACCGGCATTAAAAACCAAATGAAATCTTTATGGGGGAACCATGTAAGGGATTATACGACATTGGCACCAAAATCAACAATGGGATGGAAATGGAAAAACATGCTCCCCTTCTTAGTGGACAACAAAGACCAAGAATTGTTGCAAAATCTTGAGGGAAGAATAATAAAACTCAGACCTGGGCCAGATGAACTTATATGGTCGAAGTCAAAGGATGGACAATACAATTGCAAAGATAGTTTCAAAACCATATATGATGAGGCAAACAATATCAAAGACTATACCCCTAACACAATTTGTTGGGACAAATTCAGTCTCCCAAAAGTTGGCTTCTTTGCCTGGGTGGCATTTCAGGGGAAGGTCCTAACTGCAAAGAAATTTAAAATTAGAGGTTTCGAAGGAACCTCAATTTGTGTCTTATGCAAGAAAGATGAGGAAACAAATGACCACATATTCACAACCTGTAACTACACATAGAAATGTTGGTATTGGTTGATGGCACAATTAGGCTGGTCAGGGGACATCATCCCTTACCTAAAGGATTGGCTCAAAAATTGGCCATTCATCAAAAGGAATAACATCTTCCACAATCTATGGATATGCAGTCCAGCAATAGTAATCTAGGAGGTTTGGAAGGGGAGGAACAAGAGAATCTTTCAGGAGATAGAAATGAAGGTAGAAAACTTGATAGCAAAAATAGAAGCCTCCATCACAGAAACCTCCAATAATAGGAATATGACCATTCCACAACATGATAAGACATTTACAGATTGGGATAACTATATCATAAAATATTAGAAGGGGATCAAATCCCTCCTTTCTTTGGGAAGGCGAACAAAGATAAGACCGAGGGTAGAAAAGCATGCAAATGGGTGCCCCCGAAGGCTGGATGGTGCAAACTCAATTTTGATGGAGCATCCAGAGGCAATCCAGGGGAGGCAGGGGAAGGATGTATAATCCACTCACATGAAGGGATAAGTATTGGATCGAGATCCCAATATCTAGGGCATTACACTAACAATAAGGCATAACTGTTGAGCCTAATAGAAGGTTTAAACCTATACAAACAATTAAAAATATCCAAATTGGAAATAGAAGGGGACTTAGCCATTATTGTTAATGGAATAAGGACCAAGACAATGCCAAATTGGGAGCTCAAAATTTTATTGGATAGAGCCCTCTCTCTAATGGGAAGCTTCTCAGATTACATGATCAATCACATCTATGGGGAAGCTAACACATTGGCAGATAAGCTAGTCAATTTAGGGGCAGATGGAACAAATAGAAACACATCATTAACACATAGGCAATCAGAACTAGATACTCATACACATGCAAAGATTTAGACATAATCCTAGAAACAACATATTCACAAAATAGTCACATATATATTGGAAGGTATACATATGTACATGCGCAGATAGAGATATATATGTACTTATACAATTGTATTTATATAATTATATGTGTACACGTGCATATATATGGTAGCAGAGACATATATAGATGCACATATACATATATAACTATATATACAGGTATATACGGACACATATACAGTTATATGTACATATAATCATATATATCTATCAATAGTATTCTTAGAGCAGAGATTACTCCCTTCTATAGATGCAAACGAATATAAACAAAGTATAGTGGCAAACATATAGGGTTATATACATACAAGTATATGACAAAGCGACATACAATACATACAAGAATATAAACAAAGTATAGTGGCAAACATATAGGGTTATATACATACAAGTATATGACAAAGTGACATACAATACATAGACAGATACATATGTCATACTTACATAGAGATATACATAAATACCTATATATATAGACATATATATACACAGAGGCGGAAAAATGCAAACATACATATAGACATATATGCAGACCTATATATAAATAGATATATATAATATATAAATATACATGGACATCATCATACGACAAGACTTTATCATTTAGACACGGCTTGAACCCTTAGCAAGTTGGAGACACTAGGATATAAGACAAACAGAGATTAAATGATAGAGCGATCAACAATCTCACAATTGATACGACATGACAGAATAGGGATGGAACTTTTGCAGATGTGACAGAAACACACATGCTCATCTAGACACATACAACATGATTAAATATTCAAAGCTATATTTGCATACACATATATGCATATATATACAGATATACAAGTATGGATATAGATATATATGCATATAAGCATATAAATGTATATGCATATATGTATATATATAGATATATGCATATAAATGCATATATGTATACAAAAATATTCATATATACACATATACATGCAAGTATACAGAGATGCTTATAAATATAAATGCATAAAGGCATATACATATATGCACACACGTACATGGACATAAATTTAATAGAGCAAATATATACCTACACAGAGATATAGATATATATGCCCACATATATATATATAGACATATATAGATATGTATCAATGTAGTATATAAAAATGATTAAACATCATAAGCTAGAAATAATCATAAAGATATTGCTCGATTGCTTGAGTAATCATGCATTGATAAGGCTAGGGAGTAAGGCGAACCAACAATCATGAAAAAAGTAATCATCACCCCCGCAGTCATTACAACGGGGCATTTTGGGAAGGGAAATATGTCAGAGTTATCAACAAATCATATTACATACTAAAAGGCAAATAGGAAAACATCATGAGACTAGCCTGGCACAACCGGGGTCACAATTTGTATTACTGACAATACCGATTGCCATAACCTATATATCTTTGCATAGGCATTCACCACTTAGCTCTACCTGAAAATGGATTCTGGTATTTGTCTCTGCCCTGAGAAACATGAAATGTCCTTCATCAGAGAGATCTCTAATGGTCGATTATCCTGAAATGGGAAGATGATTTGGTCATACATGCGACCAAAAGGATTCTGGGTGATGAGGTTATACTCTCAGAACATAGGAAATGAGTTAATAACAGCATCCTAGCAGGGTTTGCAGCAATACTACTCACAATGGGAGAAGAAAAAGCAGTCACAGTCACATTATGCAGGTTGATTTTCAAAGAATAATACTTGGGAAACCTGGAAATGGCGATAAAATGTGTGGATGATAATCTTCAAATATCTTACCCGGAAGATTACTCCAAAGTTGCGGAAGCTATAGATAAGGATGAGGTGCTCAATGTAGAGTTCAAAAGGCCTATTCTAAGTGGAAAGGATCAGAAACTCTGTCGTCAAAGACAAACATAGATTGTAAGAAGCATTGCATTCCTTAAGAAGTGGCTTGGAGTGGTAAAAGAACCAAAAGGGGAATGGTGGGTGAGTTATATGGTAGAAGAGGGATGGACCCCATTCTAGGCTAATAATCCCACCGAATCACAGGCCTCTGGCACGGAAGCCACAGATGACAAGGAGGAAGATTAAGCTTCAATTACATAGTTTTGTTTTCTATTACTACTATAACTAATCTTATACATAGAGATATATGATTTGCAGTTAGAATATGGTACATAGTGAACTGTTTATTTCCTTTGATATAGCATACATAGCGAAGGGTAAGATACCCTCTGGATGACAATTTCAAAACATATAGTTATACTAATTAAGTGAAATTGAGAATGAGGATGTTTAATGAAGTAGGCATAAACTAAAATACAGTAATAGGGAGTACTTTAGAAGTTTTGGCATATTGGTTTACTTCAGCATTTATACTTAAACATATATAAATCTCGAATATCACAGTAAGAGTCTAAAATACAGGCTAGATAGGTTGTGTTAGTATCAATCCTTTGCTGACCAGTGTTTACACTTCTATTATTATTGTAGACTGGGTAATCTTTCATAGTATAGCCAACAATTTATGATGTTGACTTAATATGAAAGAAACCTAGTCTATAATGACAATAGGGGTGAGTATACAGAAATAATATTGGCTCTTATTCTTCTCTTTGGCACTAACAGTTAACAAAGTGGTTTTGCAGAAGAATGTTTTGAAAATCTGTTTTGCAGGATAAGAAGAAGATGGCAAATATGGCAGCAGTGAACTTGGAAAGTTTGGCAGAAATACACTATCCCATGTAAATCATAGATGCTACCTATGAAGGGCTTTTTGATAAGCCAAAATGTAGAACCTGTAAAAGTTTATATGTAAATTAAATGTTATTAGTCTCACTAGACCTATGGTCCCGGACAAGGCCAAAGGTTTTCTCCTCTCCACTCTTTCCTATCGGCGCCTGCACTGAGCGGAGATTGTAATACTTTTTATTAATAAAATATGGCTTAAGCTTTTTTACCGAGCAAAAAAAAAAAGTTTTTAATATTGTTTAAAAAAAAGGTTTTAAATTAAGTTATTTTTTTATTTTTGTCATATAACCTTTTCTTTTGTAAAAAAATCTTGAATATGTGCAAAGTTTTGTTTTTTTAAGAGTTTAAAGTTTTTATTTATTATTTTTTTTTTTTTGTTATTTAGAAGTTTATATAGTAAAATTATTAAATTTGTTTCAAAAGGGGGTATTTTTCTTTTCTAACTCTTTATTTTGCAAATATGTCTACATCAATTCCGGAAATTAAATTAAATAGTTCTAATTCTCATTCATGGAAAATGCATATTTCTTTTATTTTCTGTTTCAAACACCTTTTGGATGTTGCAACTGATAAAAGTTCAGAGCCCGCTACAACTACTCCTCAAGCTAAAAAAGACATGTGGAAGGCTCAAAATGAGGAAGCACTTGGTTTAATTGGTATTTTAATGATTCTCAAATTGTATGTTCTCATTGTCAATTGTACAAAGGGTTATGAAGCTTGGGAAATTTTAAAAACAACTTATGATAGCTCAAATGAATCCCGAAAAAATCAGCTTCAAGATCAACTCGAAGACATCAAGTATACGGATTTTAAATCCATGGATGAATTTTTATTAAATTTGATTCTATTAATAGTCAATTAACTGTTTTAGGAGTTAAACTAGCTGATATAAGTTTAATTCATCTTATTCTAAAAAAATGTCTTCCTTGTCAATTTCAACAATTTATTACTAATATTCATGCTTAGCTTGCTATTCATAGTTTACCTACTTAATTAACATGATATTTTCGTAATTTATTACGTCAAGAGGAAGCTAAATTAATTTAGTTTGGTACTCTTAAAAGTAGTGAACATGCTTTTATGTCTAAAAATCAAAATCATAATAATAATTTTAAATCCAATAATAATCATAATAATCATTATTCTAATAATAAATTTCATTCTAAATCCTATAATAACAATTCCAATAATAATCAAAAGAATAATTATTCTAAGAGGCCCCATTGTACATATTGTGGTAAGGATGGTCATGTGACTAATAATTGTTTTATTCTTGGGTGGGGGGTTCTGTCCTACAAATCAAACTACAGGTTGTGCACTTTTGATAGTTCTTACATCCACAACCCCATTGTTGACGATGTTTTTGTTTTTGTTCCAGAAGCTAGGCTTGTCACTATTGAAGCATAGGCGAGGGCCATCCTTTGGCTCATTATATATCTTGATAAGCCCTTTTTTAATGAGAGCCCGCTCACATTTTAAGCCTTTTGTGATCATGTCATTGAAATAGTCTGTGTCTTTTATGTCTAGGTGAAATTCCATTTCGTCATTTAAGTTGGAAATAAATATTTCCACTAGTTCTTGTTCAGGTAACTGAAGAGAACGTCTGCTAGACATTGAACACCATCATTGCAGAAAGACTGAAAATAGCTCACCTGATTTTTGTTTAGTGTTACATAGATTGGCCATTGTGATATCACATTCAATGTTGTGTGAGTAATGTGCCAGGAATTTCTGGATGAGTTCTTCAAATGTCCTAATGCCACCTGGTAATCAGGAAAACCATGATGTGGTTGTTCCTCCCAAGCTTTGGGGAAAAATTCACATTAGGTATGTATCCTCGTATGCCATTTCGAGGCAAGCTGAATGGAATTCTCTAACATGATCACGAGGATCTCCTTTTCCTTGGTACTTTTCAAACTTGGGTGTTTCAAACCCTCACGGAAAAGGTGGCATATGAAGATTCATATCAAAGGGATAGGGACAAATGTCATTAAGTAAAAACTGATTAGTTTTCACACCACTATAAAGTTGTTGGGCGAGATTCTCAACTTGTTGCCGCAACACTTCTATTTCATTTGGAGGAGGAGGAGGTGGGGAATTACCTTGATGAAGGTTGTATCTGATGTGTTCTCGACCTCTTTCATCCTCATTATGACATTGGCGTTCTGATACTTGTCTTAGTTGTGCAACATCAAAGTCAGAGGGTAGTTTAGCCCCCTCTTGAGCAAGTCTTAAAAAGTGAGCATCGACATTGCTCTTGAGTATTTCATGAAAAAGTCTATTAAAGAGAGGGTTATGTTGTGCCCTTTCTATTGCCGCTGGAGTAGGAGTGCTTGGATTTTCATCATTTATATTTCCTCCTAGGGCTTCTTGGAACTCATTGATATTTTCTTCCTCTTCCTCTTCAATTTCTTGTTGTCTAGATCTTGATCTGGTATGAGCCATTTTGTTTATAAGTTTTTGTTGAAGTTTGATGAAAATGAGGATGATTTGGTGATGAAATGAAAGATTGATGTTTGGTGAAGTGTTTCGCATATGAATCTCTAGCACTAAAGGTAGATGTTACCAAAGTTTTTTTTCTTGAATTGCTTGTTGATGAAATGAAAGATTGATGTTTGGTGAAGTGTTTCGCATATGAATCTCTAGCACTAAAGGTAGATGTTACCAAAGTTTTTTTTCTTGAATTGCTTGTTGTGTTTGATTGACAAAGTTTGATGTGATAAGGCTTAGAGAAATCTGAGATGTATTACAGACTCAACTACCTAGTAATGAGAGGATTGCACTCATAGACTAGTTTTAACCTACGTAGAAATGTCTCTGAGGATGAGTTTATCCTAGATTTAGAGACACTCTAAAAAGTGATGTTTTGTGTTTGATTCAAGCAAAGTCGAAATAGAACTTAGGACAAGAACCTCTTAATGTTTTGAGAGTTGGAACGGAGTAATGATGTGAATGGGGTAATGGATGAAATGTTAACTTCAATAAAAGCTTTGTGTCACATATGGGACAAATTCTTCTTCTTCTCTTTCGGGAGTTGGTGGTTCTTCCCGAGCTACGTTATATGTGATGAAAATGTCGGGAAAGAAGTTAGGATTGATTTTGCCTCCTTTGTTCTTGTGATAACTCAAAGCTCGATATTGCATAAAAGCTCTGCGGTTTAATGACTCTTGATCAAATTCATTTGATTTCCCTTGAAGATATAGACGCATGCGACGTAGGAAGGTTCTATGAGAGACAAAGATTTGTCTATTAAGATAGAAGAATTTCCTCCTTTTGATAAGAGCCTTTGAGCTCAATGGTCTTTTTTTCAAGTTGATGTGCTGATGAAGATTCTGCTTTCTCAAGATGTGAAGAATGGTCATATAATTCGACACTTTTGTTGTTTCTCTTAGTTTTTTGATCTTTTATTTTTGAAAATGTTTGTGTTGGATGAATACTTGTTTTGGATTTTACTTTTATGATGTTTCTTTGACAAGAAAACAAAGCAAGCACACAAACACAAGAATGTTGCCTCAAATGGCACAAGTAAATATGGGTCTAGATCAACCCAATCTTTTGAACTTTTTATGACCCTTTCCTTCAAATGTTTTTTTTAGGTGTTTCCCAAAGCCTAAAGTCGGCTCAATTTGCAATGGTCTTGACTCAAAATGAAAACACTTCAAACAACCTTTATCCCTAAGGTCAAATGGCCAGTTGCGATAAGTTCAGCCCACATCTTGATATTTCTTCGACTTTGGTACTACATACCTTATGAATCTTGTCGTGGCAGGTAAGGATGTGATATACTAAGTCTTGTGCGAGCATAACAAATAGATGATCCCTATGATGGGGGAGTCACAACTTTTATCGGGCTACAAATAACCTTTCAAAAAAGCTATGTTTCTACTCAAGGAAATATGTATGGTGAGTATCTTGGGAGCAAAACCTTCTATGCTTTTATTTATCACAAATATCCTCAATCAGTGGAACGGGTGGGCTGCTACTTAAAAGTGTTTAGTAATTTTTGATGTTTTTGGACATAAGTTCATTCTGCAGTGACTCACTTAAGAGTCTTGTAACTTGTGGTGGGGCCCATTTGTCCTTTCGGCAAGTTACACTATAGAAACAACTATACCCAAGGCAACATCTTTGGCTCTCACCTGATTTCTATAGCAGGTCAAAGGATTTACCATGCGAGGTCGTTCCCAAGAGTGATGTGTCTCTTGGCAGGCCTCTCTTAAAAATATAAAATATGAGTGTTACTAACACTTTTCTCTTGCACCTAGGACCACGAAATCCAAGAAAGAAGATAGTGTGTGTTAGAAGTAGGACCACTCGACAAACTTTGCACAAGTGTGCCAATCATGAAAAACACTTGTTCTTTTTAACTGATTTTCATTGCAATGTGATCTAACTATTTGGAGATGTTGCTCCAACAATCATGGTGATCTTTTTAACTTTCAAAGGCAAAAAGTGTTGTAAACTAGAAACTTGAAATCCTGGTCAACTGAATTGAAAAACACGTTTTTGCTTGTAGTAAAATTGCTTTTGAACTTTGAAGGAAAAAAAAATGGCTTGTTCTTTTTAGTTGGCCCCAAAACGAAATGTTGATTGTGAATTTCCTTAAGTTGATGCAAGAAATGAAAGTTGTGTTGTTGATTTTAAGCACAAAAATAAAGATTGTTCCTAAATTACAAACAAACTTTGAAGTTTGTGGTTCTTTTTAATTTGCAAGTGGGGTTGTTTTTACAAACCAAAACTAAAGATGAGAGTCTTTTTATGATCCAAAATGAAAATGTGAGGTTCAATTTTTAAGCCAAAAGAGACAATGAATTTGTTTTAATCCAACTTTGAAAATAAAGTGAAAGAAAGAATTCAATGCTTTCTAATCTAACTCCTCCAATCCTGCATAAACAAACAAACAATTAGTCCAAAAAAAATTTTAAATGAGGTATTGGTGGGCTTCTACAAGCCTAGGTTTTGATTTTCGGTTACAATAAAAAAAATTACAACTCTCTATTACAATAGCGCCACTCTGTGTAAACAAAGAAACGCTATTTAACATAAAAGCGCTAAAGCGCAACCTGTGTAGCAATTTAAACAAAAAAAGTTAGTAGTTTTGTAGAGAAATCTTGTGTTGGATTCACGTCGGGTTCATCAAATGATGCTCTGCAAAAAGGATTAAAAAAATTGTTTGATGGTTGTTAGAGTATTTGGGTATTTACTTAATTAATTAAACATTTTTTGTTTAATTATTATAGTTCCCTTTATCTCTTTTACACTTAAGCTAACTTCAGGTGCATATAATTAATTATTTTAATTAATTATTATGTGCAAACCTAGGTTTTCCCTTTTAGGGTTTCTTGACCTATTAAAGGTTGAGTTCTTTCTTTTCATTATATGAAGAAGGATTATTATTGACAATACATTTTGGAGATTGTTGAGCTCTCATCTTTTGGAGCATATTTTTCCTATGTATTCTTTCCTTCTGTGATTTGCTTCATTGCTTCTCCTTGTAATAGGTTTTTCAGCTTGCAGAGATTACTTGGGCTCCTGTGGTGTTGTATTTTCTCAACTCCTATATGGTATCAGAGCTCAGATCTACAGCTACTTGTTCTTGTTTTGAGAATTTTTGGCTTTGGAAGCAGATCTGGGGTTTCAGGAATTTTTTATGTACCTAGGGTTTGACCTTTTTTTCTGAGCACTTTGGGCCTAAATGGACCTCACCATCATGCTCATAAGGCACGAAAACCCTTATGGTCATATAAAATTTGACCTATTTTGGTTCCTGAGCCTCTAAGTGAATTTTTTCCTGGCACGCAGATCGAGAAAAAAATTGAAAAACAAATTTTTTGCCTTTTTACGACATGCAGGCCGAAATGTGCTTTTAAAAAAAATTTCTTGAAAAAAAGCGAAAAAAAAAGAGGTTTTTGTTTCTTTTTAAGAAAAAAAAAATTTTGGGGAAAAAGTTTTTTTGGGGGGTCCCCATGGTACGCAGGGTACCATGGGGCCCCTCCCTTGTTGCAAGCTCTGTCGTCCGGCCCCCTGTCAGCCTTGGGCCTCGCGCCACCGGCTCTTTTCGGCCCCCTGCGCTCTGGCCTCCGGCCCCCTTCGTCGGCACCGGCCTCCAGCTCACTGCCAGCCACCGGCTCCCTGGTAGCCGCAGCTGCTGGCCCCGCCGCCCCACCGGCCCTTCGCCGCCTGCAGCCCCCGGCATCCACCTGCGGCCCCTAGCTCCCTGTCTGTTGTCCGCTTCCCCGTCGTCACTGTTGCAGCACCTCCACCGCCGCAGCTTACCACTGCCAAGCCTTGGTCGCCGCTCCTCTCCACGGTCGCCACCCTGCTGCTCCCGGCCGCCGCTCAGCTCCCCGGCCTGCTACTTCGCCCGGCCCCCTGGCGCCGCTCGCAGCCTCCCTGTGCCGCCCGGCCACCGAGCTCAACCGCTGGCCACCGGAGCTCCGCCAGGCCACCACCAGAGCGCCGCTCCCTGGCCACCGGACCACCCACTGGCCATTAGACTCCCTTTTTTGGCTTTTTCAGGGGGGATTTGGTTTTTTGGCCCTATCTTAGGCATACGGCGTCTTTTTTTTGAAAATGAATAGGCATCAAAAATCTGGTTCCGAGGCCGACCTTATGGTGTTGGTATTTTTTTCCAATTTTTCTGTTTAACTATTTTTTTTTACAGTCAAAGTGAGGTCTATTTTTTGCACTCCGAGAGACGTAGAATGAGCATCCGAACTCCGTTTTTCAAAAACTTTATATTTTTGGAAAGCTTGTGTTGTGTACTTTTCAGAAATATGAGTTTTATTTCCAGATTCTACTCCATGCATGTTTTATTCAATTTTTTGCTTTTCAGCACTCTGGTGGATATCGTGGTTGTTTCAGGTCCTAGGATCTCTTTTCTAAGTAGGGTGTCTCTGTTTTGATTCTCGTTTCTATTTCTAGTCTTCTTATCATTGTAGCTTGTATTTATGCAAACTCACTGAGATAAAGTGCCATCATGCATTGTTTACTTGGAATCTTACATATTTGGTGTCTTGTTGTACATGCACTATTGATCAAGTGCCATGAGGGGGTTGATGTTTGCATGTTGTTTGCCATCTTCCTTTGTCAAGTGAGTGTTCCTTCCACGACATTCACCTCATGATGATGTGTCTCAGCACCTTTGATGTTCTTGGTTCTTCGTCATGCAATTTTTTTGGCTATCCTTTTCAGTGTTCCTGTCCCTCTCCCACTTCCGCATTATAGGGAGGTTTATCTTGTTGGTTCTACTGCTTCTGTGGTTTGATTGATCAGCTATTCAGGCTTTGGTTTCTCATGCCATCTGTATCTTCGATTTCAGTTGTTTTTGCCTTGTTTGCCTCCTGATTTGAGTAGTGTCATTTGAGGGCACTCATCCAGATTGCAGTCTTCTCTACCTGGTCATGTTCTAGTTCAGTGGATGTTCTTCAGATCAACAGTTATTCTTCGACAGAGTTTGCAGGTTCTTCATGCTTCAGTGGTGTTCTTTTTATCTCTTTTTGGAGTAGAGTTTTGTTCCCACGTGGTTTTCTCTATTTCTCCAGTTCATAGAGATTTCATTGTATTTGGGTACCTGATCAGGCCTTGTTGTCGGGACCCATCTTTATTGCTTTCAGTAGCTGTTCTAGGTTTTAGCTTCTCCCTAAGTCTAGCTTAGGGGGGGTGTTAGAGTATTCGGGTATTTACTTGATTAATTAAATATTATTTGTTTAATTATTTAAGTTCCCTGTACCTCTTTTACACTTAAGCTAACTTTAGGTGCATATAATTAATTATTTTAATTAATTATTATGTGCAAACCTAGGTTTTCTCTTTTGGGGTTTCTTGACCTATTAAAGGTTGAGTTCTTTCTTTTCATTGTATGAAGAAGGATTATTATTGACAATACATTTTGGAGATCGTTGAGCTCTCATCTTTTGGAGCATATTTTTCCTGTGTATTCTTTCCTTCTGTGATTTGCTTCATTGTTTCTCCTTGTAACAGGTTTTTTAGCTTGCAGAGATTATTTGGGCTCTTGTGGTGTTGTATTTTCTCAACTCCTATAATGGCAACACACACAAGAGCACAAGAAACAAATGTTAGTGTTAGCAACAAAAGATTATCCTAAACAGGCATATCAAGAGAGATATTAAGCATGAAATAGAAAACATACAAATATATAATAGATAAACTATACTCCTCCAAATACTAATCAAGATGCTCATAGTTGCTCCTCCCTTGTTCCTCTCCTCTCCAAGTTCCACATGAGTGTAGCTCTCAGCTTTTAACACTAGCCATGGATACCATATGGAGATTCAAGATGGTTGAAAATGATAAACAAATGCTATGCAAGTGTAGATAGTGATGATATGAAAAAGCTCTATGTTAATACCAGTATAACAACAATACTCTAATGCTTCCTTCTTTGCTTGAGGAGAAGGGTTCTATTTATAGAAGAAATGGGGAAATGAAGGGTTAAGATTGAAGAATTTTAACAAAGGTTAGGATTAAAAGATATTCAATCCATGTGAGGCTTTCAACCAAATCTCATGTTGACAAGTGTCACCATGAGGAGGCTTGAAAGGAGAGATAAGGAGCATTAAATGTTTGAGGGGACATGATGGTTACCCTAGGGGGTTGGGTTAGGGTTAGGTTAATGGATATTCTTTTTATCCAAGGGATAAATGAATGTGCAAGGGTTAAATGGTTACCTTAGTCAAAGAAATAAATGATTTGAAGAGACCCATGAGTCAAAAGGATGGTTAAGTTAGAGGAAAGTCTCTAACCAAAGGTAAAAAATGAGTTAACCATAAATGGTTATGTAAGAGCCTTTAATGGTTTGGAAGACTTTAGAGGTTAACCATTTGAAGACATAAAGCCTTTAATGGTTATTGAAGACTTTGGAGGTTTTTGAGAAGTGACTTCCTTTTATTTAGGAATGTGACAATGATTAGGATAGGATTAGGCTAATTAGAAGGAGTTAGAAGAATCTAGAAGGGATTTAGGCATACAAGTAGATTTTGTAGGAGAATGCAAGTGGGAGGAATTTTGAGATTTTCAATTAAAATAAAATCATTTATTTCAATTAAATGGTGTAATTTGCATTTGGATAGATATTTAAATAAATATAAATATTAATTTATTTGAATGTGAATGTGAATTTTGGATTTTATTTAAATAAATCTTAATTTATTTACATGAGAAAAAGGAAGATAAAGCATTCAAATGCTTGAAGACTTTGAGGGAAACCATTAAAGGTTTGAGAAGACTCTAGAAGGAAGCCATTAAGTTTGAAGACTTTAAGGGAAACCATTAAAGGTTTCAAGAAGACTCTAGAAGGAAGCCATTAAGTTTGAAGACTTTAAGGGAAACCATTAAAGGCTTGAGAAGACTCTAGAAGGAAGCCATTAAGTTTGAAGACTTTAAGGGAAACCATTAAAGGTTTCAAGTGGGTGAGGATAAATAGGATTTTAAATAAATAATTATGCAACTTGCATTTGTAGGAAAATGCAAGTGGGTGGAAGATAAAGGTGATTTAAATGTGAGAGATGGGTTTTTGGGGGATTTAAATAAATATTAATTTATTTAAATGTGAGAGAAGATTTAATTAAACAAATATGATTTATTTATTTAATTAATGGTCTGAATTTGGTTAAGTGAATTAAATCAAATAAATAAGTGAATTAAACAAATATGATTTATTTATTTAATTAATAGGAGAAGAGGGTTAAGATGAATTAATTAAATATTAATTTAATTAATTATTGAATGATGGTTAAATAATCAAATAAATACTAAATATTTATTTAATTAAATGGACAGATTTATGAGACTACATTTGCCCCTCTTTGAGACGATGAGTTTTTATCGTGTCGTTTCAAAGAAAGAAAAGTAGGTGTGAAAAAATATGCTCCATAAATGTTAATTTAGTGGGTGGTATGCCCCCTCGAGAGATGGGTTGAATTTTTTTGAAAAATCGGGAGATCTCTCGAAAAAGAACAAGAAGTGGAGGGGAGGTAGAATAGAAGAAATTAGCAATAACGGTGAAAGAATGGAAGAAAACAAAGTGAATATAGAGAAATGGCAAGCCAGTGAGTACCCATGGGTTATGTAGGAGATACCGTGTAAATGTGGTGTTGTGCTTTTGATTGATACTGTACAATTGATCAAAATTGGTTGGACAATCTGGTGCATTCGGTTTAATTGCCCCGGTCGATTCAAAGCATGACAGTTGATGTCAGTTGTTTGCTTGGACAGGATAAAGTCTGAGTAAGTGAATCAAAGTGACCTATTGAGACTTAGACAATTGATGTAATTGCCTGATGAAGTCAAGGTATAGGAAGCAAAATACTCGTTGAGACGTAGACAATTGATGTAATTGTCCGTTATGATTGTGTTTGATTGGTTGATCAATTGATAGTGTGTGTGCGTGTGTGATGGATGGTTGTGGTGAATCATAGCAGCCCCGTTGAGACTAGGTCATTATGATAAATGTCTGTTGTAGTCTAGGTTTTCCATAATCGATTACCTATTGAGACCCGAAGATACTTGATTAGAGTATCTGTTGATAGTCTAGGTGTGTGTGAGTCAATGTACCTGTGCAGACAGAGTAAGTGGCTTGATTGGGTGACTTAGGATGGGAAACACAACCCCTCCTGTTAGAGATGGATGGTGATGAACATGGCTTGATTAGGTTGATTGGGACACGATGTAGGGCATGTGATGTTGATTATCGAGATGGGGAAGGTGAGGGGAGGTTTGATGTTAGATAGAAGAAATGGAGGACCTATGACTCATTCCTATGGAAGAAGAGGAAAATAGAGTATGCAACCTTTGTCATTACTATGTATGCATGATATGCATCTATTATGAATGTATGGATGGATGGAATGCAATGGAATGCAATATATACAGATGCGATGGAATGACGATCCATAGTGCTTTATTTGTCATCATTGAGCATGGTAGTATCAATCTTGGATGAGGCAATAGGAACCAAGGATGGAGCATTGTACCTGCAAGCAAGCAGCATAAATAAAAAATAAAGAATATCGACCCTCGATAATGGTTCATGCTCATATGGTCGAGGTATACGCTGTAGTCAGCAAGTCGTAGTGATCTATGACTATATTTTGTATAAGATCACGTAGCTTAGTGAACTTCCCACATAGACACCATTAGGACATGCCCCAGTACTTCATCGGAATAATTCATAGAAAACATACAAACAATGCTTAGGAACCATCCCGACCACTCTAATCACTTATGGATACCCCGGAGTAGCATAGGAACCTGATATAAATGAATAAATAACTAACAAACTGACCAAGTACTTGATAGCTTAAACAAAAATTTCTTGTCAAAGAAAATGTTATCTTGTCTTTGTTTTGGTAACGAAGGATGCATCCTTGTTAAGACAATTTGTGTGTAGATGTTGATTGTTTGGTTGATATGATAAGTGATCATTGTTTGAGTATTTCACAATGTTTGTTTGGTATCTACTTGAATGTGTATGTACAAAAGCGTTACCATGTTTTTGATTGATTTTTGATGTTTTCTAATGCCTTTGGATTTTGTTAGTGTTTATGAATGTTTTTGGAATTTTGTGAGACATTTTTTAATGTTTTTGGATTTTGTGAGACAATTTTGAATGTTTTTGGATTTTGTATGAAGAACTCAATGAATCACAAGTAATGTGGAATCCAATTCCATTAAATAGATTAAGAGCATTGCCCCTAGCTTAGACATGACTATGAAAAAGTGGGATGCAAGATGCATGAAGTACTAATCTTGATTGCAGATCAATAACAAGCAATGGTTTGACTAGTGGATGAGTGGATGCAATGAATATGATCACAACAAGTCTAAAAGACAATGGAGCCATAACCTTTACGAGTGGCACCTATTTGCCAGGTTTTCACCATCGCACTGACCCAAGGTGCCACCGGAGTGGTTGTTCACCGTTTGGATGCATGATTTTTCTTTACTATTTTGATGTTTTTGTATTTTCTTCAGGACATTTATCTGAATTTTTTTTGGTATTTTTCCGGTATGTATGGGAGCCTGATGCTCTGTGCAGCTCATGTATAAAACTTTTTAAGGTGCATGTTGTTGATTGGATCTGCTAACGGTTCTCCTTCTGAAGTAGCCAACTGATATGCCCCAGACCCAAATACAACAGTGATAACATATGGACCCAGCTACTTTGATTCAAACTTTCCCTAATGTTCTCTGTTTGGTTGGTTACGAGGATTTTCCCTAAGAACAAGATCACCTACCTCAAATGTACGAGGTCTAACTCAGTGATTATAGCTCTTGTTCATGCGTTGTTGATAGGCTTTGAGGTAGTTTTATACAGCTTGTCATTTCTCATCAAGTAGCTCTAAGTCTTGGAGACGGGATACTCTGTATGCTTCATCATCGATGAGATTGTGCAAGGAAACCCATAGAGATGGTATCTCAACCTCGATAGGTAAGATAGCTTCTGCGCCATAGACTAGTGAGTAGGGAGTTACGCCTGTAGGGATTCAAATGCTAGTTCGATACACCCATAGTGCTGGATTCAATTGAACGTGCCAATCACGACCAACATCATTGACTGTCTTCTTGAGGATTCTTAATATGTTCTTGTTTGATGCTTCGGCCTGACCATTACCTTGTGGGTAATAGGGAGTGGGAAAGATGTCTTGGATGTGAAACTTCTCATAAAGTTCACGGACATCTTGATTTTTGAAAGGAAGATCGTTATTTGTGATGATGGATATGGGTACACCATACCGGCAGATGATGTAATTGAGGATGAATGAGGCGATCTGCTTGTCGGTGACTTGGGTAAGTGGAACAACTTTGATCCACTTTGTGAAGTATTCGGTGGCAGTAATAATGAATTTGTGGTCGTTGGATGATGATGGATGGATTTTACCCACAAGGTGAAGTCCCCATTGACAAAAGGGCCATGGTGTTGTGATTGGTTGTAATTCCTGTGCTGGTGCATGTATCAGGTCTCCATGAACTTGGCATTTTTTGCACTTTCTGACAAAGTAGTAGGAGTCTTTTTCCATTGATGGCCAATAGTATCCAGCTTGTATGATCTTCTTAGCTAGTGACGGGCCACTTGCATGAGTTCCACAAATTCCTTCATGTACCTCTTCCAAGGCCTTTGTTATCTCATCTTATTCAAGACATCAAAGGAGAGTACCATCAAGACTGCATCAGTATAGGGTTTCAACAATAATGGTATATCGAGTAGTTTGGTGAATGAAGGTTTTACATTGGTTATTTGATTGATTAGGAGGAAGTATGTGATCATGGAGGTAGGTGTAAAGCTCACCGTACCATGGGGATTCAGAACCGACAAGATGACATTTCATCTCGGATTCGGGGATATCATAAGCGGGAATCCAAAGCTGTTAGACCAAGAATTCATAGCATGTTGAATTTTTTGGAAGATCTAGAAGAGATGCAATAGTAGCCATAGCATCAGCAGCTCAATTCTAATCTTTTGGTATCTGCTCAAAGGTGATAGTAGTAAATGATGCCTTTAAAATGTCCACCATTTGTTTGTACGACATGATTTTGTCATCTTTAGTCTAATATTCATCAGTGGCTTGTCGAATGACCAATTGGGAGTCGCCATATACTTGTAGTTCTTGTAACTTCCATTGTATGGATATCCTGAGTCTTGTGATCAAGGCCTCATATTCAACTATGTTTTTTGTGCATGGAAATGTGAGCCTATAAGACTTCGGGATGTTATCACCTTGAGGTGTGATAAACAAAATGCCTACCCCTGAGCCATGCCTAGTGTATGAACCGTCAAAGTAGAGTTTCCATGGTTGTGTTGTTGTGATCATGAATATCTCTTCATCTAGAAAATTGGAAATGAGGGGATGATTGCCTATGAGTGGTGCATCAGCCAACTGATCTGCAATAACTTGTCCTTTGATAGCCTTATGGTCCACATACTCGATATCAAATTCACTGAGAATCATTACCCATTTGGCCAAGCGGCCTATCAATGTTGCTTTGCTGAGTAAGTACTTGAGTGGATTGATCTTTGCAATGAGTTGTACTTTATGTGTTAACAAATAGTGCCTCAGTTTAGTGGCTGCCAAGATTACTGCTAGGCAAGCTCACTAAATAGGGGTGTAATTGAGTTCATAGCCAACCAGTGTGCGAGAGATGTAGTAAACAGCACATTCTTTCCCTTCTGCATTGTGTTGAGCCAGTAGTACTCCCAATGTTGTACTTGTTGCTGAAATATAAAGTAATAGAGGTCTCCTCGGATCTGGTGGGATCAACAATGGTGTATTCATGAGATAGTCTTTAAGCATCTGGAATGCTTCCTAACATCTGGTATCCCACTGAAAGCGAATGTTCTTGTGTAACAGGTGTGTAAAGGGGTGACACTTATCTACCAGTTGTGCAATGATTCTTCGGATGGATTGTAGTCATCCTTGTAATGTCCTTTGGTGGTGGCATGTCCATGATTGCTTTGACCTTTGCAGGATCAACCTCAATACCTTTTCTTGAGACAATGTATCCTAGAAGCTTCCCTGAGGTTACTCCAAAGACACATTTCTTTGGGTTGAGTCGAACATGATATTGTTCCAGTCTGTCAAAGATTTGCTCTAATATGTCCAGATGACCTTCTCTTGTGAGTGATTTTTCCAGTAAGTCATCCACATAAACTTCCATTATGGTATGCATCATGTCATGAAAAATAGTGGTCATTTCTCTTTGATAGGTCACTCTTGCATTTTTTAGACCAAAAGGCATTACATTCTAGCAGTATGTTCCCCATGGACATGTGAAGGCCGTCTTATGTTGATCCTTTGGTGCAATCTTTATCTGATTGTATCCTGGAAAGCCATCCATGAGTGAAAGCATGACATGTCTTGTTGTTAGGTCCACTATTATGTCGATGTTCGGTAGGGGGAAGTCATCTTTAGGACATGCCTTGTTCAGATCTCTGAAGTCAGTACAGATACGGATTCCCCCATTTGGTTTGTTGATAGGAACAATATTGGAGATCCAATCTGCATAATCAATTGGTCTAATAAAACCAACATCCAACAGTTTCTTAAGTTCTGCTTTGACTAGTACTGCAATCTAATGATGCATCTTGCGAAGTTTCTGCTTGACAGGCTTGGCTCCTACGGCGACGATGAGGTGATGCATGACTAAATCCAGATCAAGACCAGGCATGTCTACATATGACCATGCAAATTTAATCTGGCATTTCTGGAAGAATTCAACAAACTTGGGTTGTTCCTTTGAAGTCAAAAGAGATGTCAGATGTATGTGGTGAGGAGTTTCAGGAGTCCCCACATTGTATTCTTTGGTCTCTTCGATGAGAATCGTTGAGTGTTCCTGCTATGTACGAGAGGGGAGGATGTCAAACCTTTCATCCTCAGGCACCTCAGAGAGGTTTTCACCATTGGATACGCTCTTTCTTTCTACTTTTATGGGATCAAACAGTGCCACAGTGTGGTTTTCACTGGAAGATCCATGTTTTATTGTTATATTTTTGCAGCTATAAGGTTTGGCATCTGCCCCAAAGTATGTTATGCTATTAAGGTCAATCATTATCCCATAGTTCCAAGAGGTCAATGAGCTCCTCATCATTTTGGAAATGGTCAAGACATGGGGGATTAGGTTGGTTCCATTCGATGAGTTCAGGATGGATAATGGGTATTACCTCATCAATTAGGTTAAGTTCGTTAGATGTGTCAGTGAGGGTTAAGACATTGTGGTGAAGGTCGATGATGGTACTCTCCTTGTCAGAATTAGGCGTAGGATGTGACGTAGGGTCTGTGGAAGAATTTTCCAGTTCAATAACCCAAGAGGTCTTTATCTGTGCTTCTGTGTAAACAGGGATGTCTTTGTGGGGTGGAGGTGGTGATGTGTCTTCCTCATCTAAAGTGTTAAGCTGCACTGAATCAAATTCCCACTCATGCGAGTCAGTTTCTGAGTCACTTTCCAGGAGCCGATTACTGTACCATACTAGGATATCTTTTGAGTTAAATACTGTAGGTGTGCTTGGTTGATGTACTTTTGTAGATGAAATGATCGGTGCTGCAGGAAGAATTTTGGGGATCAATGAATCTGATACAGGAAGTATTGGTAGTGATGAATCTATTGCTTCTGATGGAACTACCAGTGTTGTTGATGTTCCTGGGAATTCTGATATAGTTGTTGTTGTGAAGGGTGCTATTGATGTTATTGTTGTTGTTGATGGGGTTGTCGGTTTGATTCGTGGGATGATTGGTGTTGTAGATGGTTTTGCTAGGATTTTTAGCCTCAATGGGGCAGTTGCTATGGTGTTTGATGTTGCTTTTATAACCAACAGTGACCTCTTTGTAATAGGTTGATATAGTGGCTTGCTGGGTTTTCCTTTGAATTTGAGCTTAGGAAGAATCTTCTTTTGAAAGCCTAGGCCAGTGTTATCTTTGGGCTTTAATTCTAGCTGTAGCGGTTCATGTCGTCCTTGCTTCCAAGGTTCCAAAGCACTCTGACCATCATAACCCATTCTTTGCATAATGAGAAGGCCTTTTCCATACTGATCCGTGGGAAGCTTAGCTTGTGGGATGTTTGTGGTGATAGGATCTTTATAGATCCATTCTGCTAAGTCCTCATCTCTGGTCTCTTCTTCTTGACTCTTTCCCAGGATGAAAGGCATCAAAGTACATGCTGGCTTGATCAATGGCGTTTGAAGTAACCATTGAGGTTTACCATGAGTTCTAGGAGAAATGGGCATTTGTCCAACATAAAAGAGGTGTCTTAGATTGTACTCCCCAGGACCTTCCTTTGCTATTTTCATCTTGAGCTTCTCTTGCTTGGGTATAGTGGTGTTTGAACTGGAAAGAGAGGCTAGACTTACGTATGATGTGGATGAGATGGCTTCTCTGTTGTTGGGAACAGTAATCTCTAGTTGATGATTGATATTGTGACAATATGCAAAGGGGTTGGCATCGCCCAGGATTGTAATTTCTACACCATTATGCGGGAACTTGATACACTGATGGTAGGTTGATGGAACGGCTTACATGGTGTGTATCGAAGGTCTTCCTAATAATAAATTATATGGTAAAGTAAGGTCCAGAACTTGACAGATGATGTGCTTCACCACTGGGCCCACTCGGATCGGTAGCACAACTGCTCCTTTTGATGAACATTGTGCATCATCATAGGCTTTGATTGTTATCTTCTTGCAGGGATCTACTGATTCAATTGCATATCCCAATGCTGTGACCAATTGTAGTGTACAAATATTCAAGCCTGCTCCATTGTCGATCAAGACTTGCTTGATCCTATGTTGGTTGATAGACCCTTCAATGTGGAGTGAGGTGTTATGAGGTTGCAGGAAGGATGTGTTGTCACTTTCAAAGAAAGTGAGACAAGGTGATGACCTTAGATTTCCAACCATGGCTTGGAACTGATCTGTATATAGGTTTGCAGGGACTGATGCCTCCTAGAGAGCTTGATCCAAGATTGTTTTATGAGATGGAGATAGGCGCAATAGCTCTAAGATAGATATCAGTGCGGGCATTTTGTCTAATTGGTCCACAAGGTTATATTGCTTTGGGATAGATGGGGTGCCTTGTGGAGCTACTTTTATAGTAATCTTGTCGCGACGTGTAACAACATTGCAAGTGGAGTTGGGATTTTTGATGGTAATAGTTGCAATTTGTTCACTGGCATCATATAGGTGATTCATAGTGTAATTATACGCAGCTTGCATATAATCAGTGGTATTTGTGTTTCTCTGTGAAGTGGAAGGACCCCTTTGATCTTGTGATGGAAGTGGATTTTTAAACATGAGATGATCATTGCTTGTTGTCTTTGGGTCATGTCCTTCGATTTTGATTCCACCTCGGTCAATAAGATCCTGAATAAGATCTTTCAATCTGTGATAATTGCTTGTCTTGTGTCCTTTCCCTTGATGGAAGTTGCAATGCTCAGTATCCCTCCACCATGAAGGTTTGACTTGAGGTTCATAATTTGATGTTTTGGGTAAGGTCACCAGATTTTGAAAAACCAACTAACGTAACACCATTTCAATGGGTTACCCTAAGGGAGTGTATGTTCGTTTAGGTTTAAAATTTTGTTGATGTTGTCTGGGTTCCTCTTGAGATGTGTTATGGCCTTGATTTGGAGAAGCAACTGTGTTATTATTGGGTGGGGGGTTCCATCTTGCAAATCGAACCACAGGTTGTGCACTTTTGATAGTTCTTGCATCCAAAACCCTGTCGTTGATGACGTTTTTGTTTTTGTTCCAGAAGCTAGGCTTGTCACTATTGAAGCACGGGCGAGGGCCATCCTTTGGCTCATTATATATCTTGATAAGCCCTTTTTTAATGAGAGCCCACTCGCATTTTAAGCCTTTTGTGATCATGTCATTGAAAGAGTCTGTGTCTTTTATGTCTAGGTGAAATTTCATTTCGTCATTTAAGATGGAAATAAATATTTCCACTAGTTCTTGTTCAGGTAACTGAAGAGAACGTCTACTAGACATTTGACGCCATCATTGTAGAAAGACTGAAAAATAGCTCACCTGATTTTTGTTTAGTGTTACATAGATTAGCCATTGTGATATCACGTTCAATGTTGTGTGAGTAATGTGCCAGGAATTTCTGGATGAGTTCTTCAAATGTCCTAATGCTACTTGGTAATCGAGAAAACCGTGATGTGGTTGCTCCTCCCAAGCTTTGGGGGAAAAGTCGCATTAGGAATGTATCCTTGTATGCCACTTCGAGGCAAGCTGAATAGAATTCTCTAACATGATCTTGAGGATCTCCTTTTCCTTGGTACTTTTCAAACTTGGGTGTTTCAAACCCTCGTGGAAAAGGTGGCATATGAAGATTCCTATCAAAGGGACAGGGACAAATGTCATTAAATAAAAACTGATTAGTTTTCACACCACTATGAAGTTGTTGGGTGAGGTTCTCAACTTATTGCCGCAACACTTCTATTTCATTTGGAGGAGGAGGAGTTGGGAGATTACCTTGATGAAGGTTGTATATGATGTGTTCTTGACCTCTTTCATCCTCATTATGACTTTGGCGTTCTGATAATTGTCTTAGTTGTGCAACATCAAAGTCAGAGGGTAGTTTAGCCCCCTCTTGAGCAAGTCTTAAAAAGTGAGCATCGGCATTTCTCTTGAGTATTTCATCAAAAATTCTATTAAAGAGAGGGTTGTGTTGTGCCCTTTCTATTGCTGCCGGAGTAGGAGTGCCTAGATTTTCATCATTTATATTTCCTCCTCGGGCTTCTTGGAACAAATTGACATTTTCTTCCTCTTCCTCTTCAATTTCTTGTTGTCTAGATCTTGATCTAGTATGAGCCATTTTGTTTATAAGTTTTTATTGAAGTTTGATAAAAATGATGATGATTTGGTGATGAAATGAAAGATTGATGTTTGGTGAAGTGTTTCGCATATGAATCTCTAGCACTAAACGTAGATGTTACCAAAGTTTTTTTTCTTGAATTGCTTGTTGTGTTTGATTGACAAAGTTTGATGTGATAAGGTTTATAGAATTATGAGATATATTACAGACTCAACTACCTAGTAATGAGAGGATTACACTCATAGACTAGTTTTAACCTACGTAGAAATGTCTCTGAGGATGAGTTTATTCCAGATGTAGAGACACTCTAAAAAGTGATGTTTTTGTGTTTGATTCAGGCAATGTCGAAATAGAACTTAGGAAAAGAACCTCTTAATGTTTTGAGAGTTGGAACGGAGTAATGATGTGAATGGGGTAATGCATGAATTGTTAACTTCAATAAAAGCTTTGTGTCACATATGGGACAAATTCTTCTTCTTCTCTTTTGGAAGTTGGTGGTTCTTCCCGAGCTACATTAGATGTCATGCAAATGTCGAGAAAGAAGTTAGGATTGATTTTCCCTCCTTTGTTCTTGTGATAACTCAAAGCTCGATATTGCATAAAAGCTCTGTAGTTTAATGACTCTTCATCAAATTCGTTTGATTTCCCTTGAAGATATAGATGCATGCGACGTAGGAAGGTTATATGAGAGACAAATATTTGTCTATTAAGATAGAAGAATTTCCTCCTTTTGATAAGAGCCTTTGAGCTCAATGGTCTTTTTTTCAAGGTTATGTGTTGATGAAGATTTCGCTTTCTCAAGATGTGAAGAATGGTCATATAATTTGATACTTTGTTGTTTCTCTTGGCTTTTCGATCTTTTATTTTTAAAAATGTTTGTGTTGGATGAATACTTGTTTTAGATTTTGGTTTTATCATGTTTCTTTGACAAAAAAACAAAGCAAGCACACAAACACAAGAATGTTGCCTCAAAAGGTACAAGTAAGTATGGGTCTAGATCAACCCAATCTTTTGAACTTTTTATGACCCTTTCCTTCAAATGTTTTTTTTAGGTGTTTGCCAAAGCCTAAAGTCGGCTCAATTTGCAATGGTCTTGAATCAAAACGAAAACACTTCAAACACTCTTTATCCCTAAGGTCAAATGGCCAATTGCGATAAGTTCAGCCCACATCTTGATATTTCTTCGACTTTGGTACTACATACCTTATGAATCCCATCGTGGCAGGTAAGGATGTGATATACTAAGTCTTGCACAAGAATAACAAATAGATGATCCTTGTGATGGGGGAGTCACCACTTTTATCAGGCTACAAGTAACCTTTCAAAAAGGCTATGTTTCTACTCAAGGAAATATGTATGGTGAGTATCTTGGGAGCAAAACCTTCTATGTTCTTATTTATCACAAATATCCTCAATCAGTAGAACGGGTGGGCTACTACTTAAAAAGTGTTTAGTAATTTTTGATGTTTTTGGACATAAGTTCATTCTGCAGTGACTCACTTAAGAGCCTTGTAACTTGTGGTGGGGCCCATTTGTCCTTTCGGCAAGTTACACTGTAGGAAATGCTATACCCAAGGCTACAACTTTCGCTCTCACCTGATTTCTATAGCGGCTCGAAGGATTTACCGTGCGAGGTTGTTCCAAAGAGAGATGTGTCTCGTGGCAGGCCTCTCTTAAAAATATAAAATATGAGTGTTACTAACACTTTTCTCTTGCACCTAGGACCATGAAAGCCAAGGGAGAGGATAGTGTGTGTTAGAAGTAAGACCACTCGACAAACTTTGCACAAGTGTGCCAATCATGAAAAGCACTTGTTCTTTTTAACTGATTTTCATTGCAATGTGATCTAACTATTTGGAGATGTTGCTCCAACAATCATGGGGATCTTTTTAACTTTCAAAGGCAAAATGTGTTGTAAACTAGGAACTTGAAATCCTAGTCAACTGAATTGAAAAACACGTTTTTGCTTGAAGTAAAATTGCTTTTAAACTTTGAAGAAAAAAATAAAAATGGCTTGTTCTTTTTAGTTGGCCCCAAAATGAAATGTTGATTGTGAATTTCCTTAAGTTGATGCAAGAAATGAAACTTTTGTTGTTGATTTTAAGCACCAAAATAAAGATTGTTCCTAACTTGCAAATAAACTTTGAACTTTGTGGTTCTTTTTAATTTGCAAGTGGGGTTCTATTTACAAACCAAAACTAAAGATGTGATTCTTTTTATGATCCAAAATGAAAATGCGAGGTTCAATTTTTAAGCCAAAAGAGACAATGAATTTTTTTTAATCCAACTTTGAAAACGAAGTGAAAGAAAGAATTTAATGCTTTCTGATCTAACTCCTCCAATCCTGCATAAACAAACAAACAGTTCGTCCAAAAAATAAAAATAAATGAGGTATTGGTGGGCTTCTACAAGCCTAGGTTTTGATTTTCAGTTACAATAAAAAAAATTACAACTCTCTATTACAATAGTGCCACTCTGTGTAAACAAAGAAGTGCTATTTAACACGAAAGCGCTAAAGCGCAACCTGTGTGGCAATTTAAACAAAAAAAGTTAGTAGTTTTGTAGAGAAATCTTGTGTTGGATTCACGTCGACTTCACCATATGGTGCTCTGCAAAAAGAATTAGAAAATTTGAGACTTTCAACCCATGTGAGACTTTCAACCCATGTGAGACTTTCAACCAAATCACAAGGGTTAGGATTGAAAGATATTCAATCCATGTGAGACTTTCAACCAAATCCCATGTTGACAAGTGTCACCATGAGGAGGCTTGAGAGGAGAGATAAGAAGCATTAAATGTTTGAGGGGACATGATGGTTACCCTAGGGGGTTGGGTTAGGGTTAGGTTAATGGATATTTCCTTTATCCAAGGGATAAATGAATGTGCAAGGGTTAAATGGTTACCTTAGTCAAAGAAATAAATGATTTGAAGAGACCCATGAGTCAAAAGGATGGTTAAGTTAGAGGAAAGTCTCTAACCAAAGGTAAAAGGTGAGTTAACCATAAATGGTTATGTAAGAGCCTTTAATGGTTTGGAAGACTTTAAAGGTTAACCATTTGAAGACATAAAGCCTTTAATGGTTATTGAAGACTTTGGAGGTTTTTGAGAAGTGACTTCCTTTTATTTAGGAATGTGACAATGATTAGGGTAGGATTAGGCTAATTAGAAGGAGTTAGAAGAATCTAGAAGGGATTTAGGCATGCAAGTGGATTTTGTAGGAGAATGCAAGTGGGAGGAATTTTGAGATTTTCAATTAAAATAAAATCATTTATTTCAATTAAATGGTGTAATTTGCATTTGGATAGATATTTAAATAAATATTTATTTATTTAAATGTGAATGTGAATTTTGGATTTTATTTAAATAAATCTTAATTTATTTACATGAGAAAAAGGAAGATAAAGCATTTAAATACTTGAAGACTTTGAGAGAAACCATTAAAGGCTTGAGAAGACTCTAGAAGGAAGCCATTAAGTTTGAAGACTTTAAGGAAAACCATTAAAGGTTTCAAGAAGACTCTAGAAGGAAGCCATTAAGTTTGAAGACTTTAAGGGAAACCATTAAAGGCTTGAGAAGACTCTAGAAGGAAGCCTTTAAGTTTGAAGACTTTAAGAGAAACCATTAATGGTTTCAAGTGGGTGAGGATAAATAGGATTTAAAATAGTTGTGCAACTTGCATTTGTAGGAAAATGCAAGTGGGTGGAGGATAAAGGTGATTTAAATAAATGTTAATTTATTTAAATGTGAGAGATGGGATTTTGGGGGATTTAAATAAATATTAATTTATTTAAATGTGAGAGAAGATTTAATTAAACAAATATGATTTATTTATTTAATTAATGGTCTGAATTTGGTTAAGTGAATTAAATCAAATAAATTGAATAATTTATTTAATTAATAGGAGAAGAGGGTTAAGTTGAATTAATTAAATATTAATTTAATTATTTATTGAATGATGGTTAAATAATCAAATAAATACTAAATATTTATTTAATTAAATAGACAGATTTATGTGACTACACATCTCATCACACATTTACTTGTAGTTACAATGTTTCAAAGCCTCTTGAATGGATTATTGATTCTAGTGTATCTCAACATGTTACTTCTCATAAAGAATTTTTTTATTATATGCATCCTGATACTTCGAATATTCCTATTCAACTTGCTAACAATTATACTTGTAAAGTAGAAGCTATTGGTGATGTCAATGTTCCTAATGGTAAGTTACATGATGTTCTTTATGTTCCTGAATTAAAATCAAATTTGCTTTATATTGCTAAGCTTTGCCAGGATTATAAAATTGAATTCTATAAGGATATGTGTTATATCATTGATCCAAAGCATAACCAAGTTATTGCTAATGCTAAAATGGACAATGATAACTTATTCAAATTTTATGAGTTTTCTCCTTCAAAGTATTCTTTTCTTACTACCATTGATTTCAATGTTTGGCATGAAAGACTTAGCCACATAAATTCTAATAATATTGCTTTGATGCAAAAAGAAAATATGGTAGATGGATTGCCTAGCATTGTTCCTTCTAAAATTGTTTGCACGCGATGCATGAGTGGTAAGATGCATAGGGATCCCTTTCCTCATGGTCAATCATGGAGGGCAAATCATAAATTGCACCTCATTTGTAGTGACCTTTTGGGACCCATGGAGAATACCTCCATCCAAGGATCAAGGTATGCACTTGCATTTGTTGGTGATTTTTCTAGGAGAACTTGGATTTATTTCCTTCATAGTAAGGATCAAGTTCTTGATGTTTTTATTGAATTTCATATGTTTGTTGAAAGACAATCTAGTTTTAAGATTTAAATACTTAGAACTGATAATGGTAAGGAATATGTGAATAATACATTTAATGGTTATTTGAAATCTTTTGGTATTAAACATGAGCTTACTATTCCCTATACACCTCAACAAAATGGTGTAGCGGAAAGGAAGTATAGAACCATTGTTGAAATGGCTAGATGTTTATTGCATGCTAATAATATGCATTAAAAATTTTGGGTTGAAGCTATATCTTTTGCTACTTATCTTATTAATAGAACACCTACCAAAGCCTTAAAGGATATAACTCCCGAAGAAGCTTGGTTAGGTAGAAAGCCCAATTTAAAGCATTTAAGAATTTTTGGTTCCATTGCTTATGTTCACAAGCCTACAAAAGAGAGGCATAAATTAGATTCTAAATCTTCTCCTTATATATTTGTTGGTTATGATGAACATTCTAAAGCATATAGAGTTTACAATCCTATCACTAACAAAGTTAAAGTTGCTAGAGATATTTGTATTGCTGGAAATGGTATTCATGATTGTTCTAAAGTGCAGGATAATGAATTTTTTGAAAGTAAGGTTGTGGTTGTGGAGGGCAAACCTCCTTCTCTAAACCCTACTCCTTCTCTCAACCCTACTTCTAATGCATCTATTTCTAAAAGTGATAGTGATGATGATCATGATAATTCTACTCCTAATGATTCTTCTTCTAGTGATGATTCTATTACTTCTAAAAGGAAGCCTAAATGGTTTAAAAATTTGATTCAAGAAAGTGATGATTATTTAGCTAGAATGGATAAACTTAAGGCTAGAAGGATAAATTATTGTAATTATACTTTGAAGTCTACTGTTATGAATTTAAATGATCCTAATTCTTTTGAGCAAGCTAAAAATCAACCTCATTAGCAAAAATCCATGAAAGAAGCATATGATACTTTGCTTGCTAATCAAACTCGGGATTTAGTCCCTTTACCTCAAGGTAAAAATCTTGTTTCTTGTAAGTGGTTATATAAAACTAAATTGAATGCAAATAATGAAGTTACTCAATTTAAAGCTAGAATAGTTGCTAGAGGTTTTTCTCAAATTGAAGGGTTAGATTATAATGAGACTTTTGCTCCTGTTGCTAAAATGCCTACTATTAAACTTGTTCTTGCTTTAGCTTCTAATATGAATTGGCCTATTCATCAAATGGATGTTAAAAGTGCTTTTCTAAATGGTGATTTACATGAGGAAATTTATGTCTCAACCTCTAGGTTTTGTTAAAGAAGGTAATGAACATTTAGTTTGCAAATTAAAGAAATCAATTTATGGTTTGAAACAATCTCCTAGGGAATGGTATTCTAAGATAAATGCATTCTTTCTTTCTTAAGGTTTTATTAGAAGTAAAAATGATCCAAAATTATATATTAAACATAGTGAATATGACATTGTGATTATTATTTTATATGTAGATGATTTAATTCTAACTTCAAGTTCCAATAATTTGATGTCTGAAATTAAGCTTCAACTCAATCAAAAAATTCAAATGATTGATTTAGGAATTTTACATTATTTTTTGGGAATGCAAATCTGGCAAACAAGTAATGGTATTTTTCTATCTCAAAGTAAATATGCTCAATATTTTTTGGACAAGTTTAACATGAATTATGCTAATCATGTTTCTACTCCATGTGAATTAGGCACATAATTAATGCTTGATATGCAAACTCCTTTAGTTGATGCTACTTTATATAGACAACTGTAAAACACAAGATGCCACTAAGAGTGGGGGTGAATTAGTGGTTTCCAAACTTAACCCTTTTAATCCTAAAAAAGATTACTAATTAACACATCAAAGACCAAGAAGACATACCGGTGAGATAAGGGAAGAGAACATTATGCAACCACACACAAGGATACATCACACAACACCGGATATACGAGGAAAACCCAACATGGGAAAAACCTCAATGATAAATGTTGTTGGAGTTTACTGCTCCAATCCAGTCTCACAATAAATACTATATTACAAATTTTAGGGAACCAACCCCTTCACCAAGCTCCAACTCAGTGATTACAATGAAATATATCAATACAAAAGTAATAACCCGATTACAAATGAGTTTTGTAACCTCTGCAACTTTTCTCTACCAGTTCAACTCTTCTTTGTTCTCTGCTTTACCAAATGAACCACTTTTCCTCTCTCTGTCTCTGCTCTACCGGTTCTCTGATCTTCTTTCCTCTCGGCTACAACCATACCAGTTCAGCTCTTCTCAATCCTGCTGCTTCTACTCTTTGTCAGTTCTCTGATCACACTAACCTGCTGCTACTTGACACTATCGATACTTTTTTTACCTTTGCTCACTGCTTCTTCTTTCTTACCAGTTCGACCACTGTCGGTTCACTTTACTGTCAACTCAAAGATAGTTCACCGGTTGCTTTGTTCCTTACTAGTTTAAACTTTGTAAACCCTGTCACTGGTTATACCTCTTCAACACTCAATCGCTATGATCTTCTACAGATTGCACTCAGATTGAAACATGCTCTTCTTCTTCTTCTCTATCTAGCCTTCAAAATCAATCATCTATGATCTCTGGTCTGCACATTCCCGCCAAAACATCACTTCAAATTTGGCATGATAGGGTTTTTCCACTGAACACGTGACGCATCATTGTCCAATCAGATCTTGTTGTAGGGATGGACAATATGTAATAAATCACACAACTCTGTCATATTTTTTCTTCCAATGCACGTCTACTATCTTTAGTAACCTGCATCCAATCTGTCGACATATCTTTTGGTCAATCACAATGAATGCTCTTGTTGTAACTTTCACCAACTACGATCAACACCCGAACATCTAGCATCAATCGATGCTCATCATAGATCTCTGTCATTCGGTCAGCATCGAGCCACAAACCTCTGTCCTCGACCTGTGATTTCTGCAGTCAACATTAATGTCGACCTACTCACTAACTACCCCATCAAAACACTCTTCACCGACTACTGCATGTATGACACGTGGAGTCCATGTGTCCCCTTTTTCGGTATCCACCTCAACTCAGTCACTTGTGTCATTTCAGTCTAAGTCACCAACCACAACACACAACCAATGTATACCTACCAGTTACACTTCCCTACCAGCTATCCTTCATACTATGTGGATTTATGTTCTATTAGTTGGGTCACATTAGCCCGATTCGTAAAACAAGACACATGTCCAGAGTGATTCACCATACACATCTTCATCACCTTTCACCTTTTCCTCTTTGGTCTCTTGTCAGTTGACATCCTTTCCGGTTGAGTACACTTCCATCTACATACTGGTAACCACCTTGATGACACCATGCCATCAAACTCCAACTGTCATGCACCAAACCACACATGCATTACGGTCAACATCAACATCCCGAAGTGAATCTATGTTTGCAAATGCTAGACCTTGCCTTCATCTTCATTTGACCCGTTCTCCCCTCAACCAGTTTTCCAAGGTAGTAACCTCATCACACCTTACTCTTCCTCTTTTGTTCTGGTGGCTCATCATGCCTACTCTTGTTGATCTAGTGCACATCTCTGGTTTCATGCACCAAAGGAATCTTAGTGTTTCACTTGTTCATCTGGTGTGAGCTCACAATCACCTGCCTTTAACTTCTTGACTAACCTATCCTAAAGAGTTATAATGCATTCCATGCATGCTGGGAGATAAGCTAATCATTATCACATACCGGTGGGAGTGGATCCTTGTCACCTGTTGTCCAATGACTGATGAGAATGGTTGTCATCATATTGTGTTCAGTCTGCTTCTGGTATTGTACCAATATGACTTCCTTGTTTGAGAAGATACATCTTCTACACATAACCCGATAGACTTCCATATGTCTTCCTTGCTATTAGAGGTAGCACACTTTCTTTCAACACACTTTATGTCATTCTTCTCTTCATTCGGTGACAACATCTATATCTTGTGGGAGTCCTGTTGTATGACATCAAACAAATAACATACCGATTGTTTTCCCTTCTTCATTAGCTCAACCTTGTCTGCTCACCAATCGCATGCTTATCGATTGGCAACAACACACTGCCAACATATCACTCATCAGTTGACATATCATACTGGTCTTCGATACTTACTCACCGGTCAACATCCCATACTAGTTGACATTAATGACAACACAATCCGGTCGACATCAATGACAACCCAATGCCAACAACAACTAGTTGGAAGTTTAAATTATTTAACTCTAACTAGACCAGATATTTCTTATAGTGTGGGTTTAGTTTCTAGATTTATGTCTAAACCTCAACAAACTCACTTTCAAGTTGCAAAAATAATTTTGAGATATATTAAAGGAACTCTTAATGTTGGTTTATTTTATGATGCAAATTGTGATTTTACTTTAAAATGATTTACTGATTCAAATCTAGGGAGAGATCTTAATGATGGGAAATCTACTAGTGGATATTGTTTCTTTGTTGGTTCAGGTGTCATTTCTTGGAATAGTAAGAAACAACAATCTACTTTACTTGGCTCCATAGAACCTGAATATAAAGGATGCACTAATGTCTCTAAAGAAGCCTTATGTCTTAGAAGATTGCTTGAAGATTTGGGGCTACCTCAAATAGATCCAACACCTTTGTATTGTGATAATCAAAGTGCCATTGCCTTGGCTAAGAATCCTATCTTCCATGCAAGGACCAAACATATCACTCTCCAACACCACTTTATTAGGGAACAAATTGAAGACAAGCAATTTTCACTTCTATATTGCAAGGGTGAAGATCAAGTTGCAGATATTCGAACAAAACCTCTTTGTAAAGAAAAGTTCCAATTTCATCGTAAAAATTTTGGATTGCAACCCATTGAAGGGTTTGATGTAAACTCCCCAAGTAAAGCTTAAGGGGGGATGTTAGAATATTTAATCTTTTCTTGGCTTAGGTTTATTTGTATTTAGTTTAGGATATTCCTTTGGAATCCCTACATGTAATTTGTTCTCTAGTACATGTGTGAGGACAAGTCATTTCTTTTATTTTCCTTTATTAAGGAATATTAGTTTATCCTCCTTAAGAGGATGTTTACACATTGCACACACATTATGAATGGTGGCATTCATAGATTTGGGAGTTACTTTGTATCTCCTCTTCTCATCTCTATTTAAGAGATGCTTCTCCTTTCATTCATCACTTTTGGATATCATTGCAATGAGCCTCTCTCTCTCTCTCTCTCTCTCTCTCTCTCTCTCTCTCTCTCTCTCTCTCTCTCTCTCTCTCTCTCTCTCTCTCTCTCTTCTAGGCTTGGCCTTCATTCATAATACATGGGTTTTTCTTTGTTTTTCCCCTTTCAAAATCTCTTGTGTCTCCTCTTCAAGTTTTGGGTGATTGCTCTCACATTGCTTTCTACTTTGGTAACTCTACTTCAATCAACATACTTGGATTTCTTTTTCATTTTCTTGCTCTTGTATTTCCTTTCAGTCATGCAAACGCCATAAGAAGAAAACTCGAACAACAATGATAATGAGATCAAGAACAAAATAAATCTTTTCAGCCACCTCCCCCAC
Source organism: Cryptomeria japonica (assembly GCF_030272615.1). Classification (NCBI taxonomy): domain Eukaryota; kingdom Viridiplantae; phylum Streptophyta; class Pinopsida; order Cupressales; family Cupressaceae; genus Cryptomeria; species Cryptomeria japonica. The sequence continues at coordinate 318,936,573 of NC_081409.1, read as the reverse complement.
AACCTAGATAGAATTAAGACCCCTTTTTCATCAACTTAAGTGTTTTTATGTTTAAATTAGGGTTTTGTATCATCAATTTGGAAATTTGACTTGATTTGTTCTTTGTTTTGTAGGTAGGGACCAACCCTGCACAATTAGAGCATCATGTTTATGTTGGCAAACGACATTGTTCTGATGGAGATTGATGGTGTTAGATGCATGGAGATTTATTATGGGTTGTCATTGATGGAAACTCAGCCTAGAAATCCTATCCAATACATGGAGATTGGGATTACCGGAAGTCTTAAGTAAGTTTGGTTATTCATGAGCATAAGTCTAGTTGGTAGAATACAGTGTATGAATCCGATGAGCATTATTCATTTTCGGTGATGCAGTTTTAGTTGCAATGATTGGAATAGTTTATTGGATGTATGAGAGATATTATCATGCAATTCTAGCCTCTGGTGTCAATTCTAGTGTAATTTTATTGGTCTGGTATCCAGTATTGTAGGAAGAACAGAGTTATCATTATGCTTGATAGTGTAGCGTGTGATCCAAATTGCTTGAGGTGATTCTGGTGGATGTTGGTAAGTTAGAGGTGATTGGGTTGACCTATGTGAAGCTTGTGATTACATTTTTTAGGTCAGGTATAAGGATTTGTAGAAGGATTGAGCTGACATGAGCCCATGTGTTTCATATTTTGCAATTTTGCGAAGACGACTAGTTGGAGATCTATTTTGGTGGTGCGGATATATAAGATCTACTTGGATGATCATTTTTGGTGATGGTATGGATGTGAGATAATGATGGAAGTTATTCAGTGCAGTTTCACAAGCGCATCTTATGTTTACATGATCTGGTACATGATAGAAGAGCAAAACATAGCAGTTTCTCAGAGCAGTGACAATAGATCAATAAGAGCCTAACCAAAATTGTACTTTGGCATAGATAGATGCTATTATTCAGTTGACTTGTCATTATATTCATTTTTTAATAAATTGTAAGGTAATGAGCCTTCCTCCAGGATTGCAACCCTATTTTGTAATTGAGCAGTGAGCTCTAGGCAGTGTGCCTGAATGCAAGTGCATTCCAACTTTTGTAATATTGTTTTACTAATAGTCATAATATAATAATATTGTCGGTATTCAATCCCACCACTTTTTTTCCCTTTCCCAGTTTCCACGTAAAAATTTCGGTGTTATGGTTGTGTGATTATTTGCTTTGTGTTTTTGCATTATATTTTTTGTTATTTGCATCTGGTCGATAAAGAATCGGATTAATAAATTTACAAATACGGAAATAAATGATTCAACCCCCCCCCCCCTCTCAGTGTTCATTGATTCCAACAATTTGTATCAGAGCTTTGTGCCTCGGAAGAAGCCTAACAACTTGAGGAAGATTCGAAAGATTGAATCAATGGACTCCAGTTTGCAGAGACAGATTAGTGTGGCACTTGAAGATCTTGATGCAACGATGAAGGAAAAGAGTTTCCTAAAAAGAAATCTAAATGTAGTTGAAGACTTCATTAAGACATTGAAATATTAATTAATAATTGATGGATAAGTTGCAGAAGAAAGAAGAAAAGTGTTGACAATAAAACCTTACAAGATAAGATAGATGAATGTGAGAAGTTGGCTAGAGAGAATGCAGTTTTGAAGAATAAGATGCAATCTATTGTTATGAAGTTGACTAAGGAGATTGAGGACTGGAATAAAACTGAAGAAATCTTGACTCAATCATTAAAGGACAGATCTTATGAATTTTGCAGATTTACATATGAGAATGATTAGTTGAAGCTTAAATTGGTGAAAACAAAGAATGATGGACAAGAACTTAAAAGACAGATCATAATTTTGAGAGATGAGTTGACTACTGCAAACGAATACAAAGAAAAATTCAAAGCTAGTTCAACCCGGTTGGATGAGATGCTGGAAAGTCAAAGACATGTGAGGACTTGGATTTGAGAAAGGAGAATCCTTCGGATTTTCTCAAAGCAATCATCAGCAAAAGAACAAGAAATCTCCGGTAAGACGGCCTAATGCCTATAAATTCAATGGTAAATGTTTTGTTTGTGGTAAATTTGGTCATATGGAAAATCAATGCAAAATTAGGATGAATAATATGAACAATGGTCCTACCTTTCCTGGTGAATGTTTCAAATGCAACAACTTTGGACATAAGTTAAATATGTGCGGAATGATGAACAATTTCCAGAATAAGAGATGATATGCTTGTGGAATGTTTGGACATGTATGTAACCAATGCAGGATGAGACAAAATCAAATGAATTTTAGGCCTATGCTAATAAATTTTGTTTGTCATGCATGTAACAAACTAGGTCATATTGCAAGACATTGCAGAAGCAAGAATGCACAAGGAACATAACAAATCAGATGAAAAAGGAAAAGCTAAGGTGGAAGAAATCAAAGATCAACATAAGAAGATGTGGGTGAAAAAGGAAGATTCAAATGTGCAAAATGGCTCCACACATGAATCTAGTGATGGAACCTCATCCAGTAACTAGGGCACTTTTGCCTTAGGGGGCAGATTATCATGCAGATTTTTAGAACCCCCTTGTGGAGATCTGTTAGTGGTCAAGGATGGTTGCAGATGATGGAGATTAGGTATGCAGATGATATCCAAAATATTTATGGTGGTTTGGTAATCTGATGAATGAAATGATGAAAAATAGTGTAACTGGAAGCCTCTAAGGTTGAGCATTTATTACAATGGGAAATTAGGTTAAAAAGGGCATTTTAGTCATTTTTTTTCACACTGCGAACGAAGAGCAAGAGAAAAAGAGCAAGGCGATTGAGTTTGAGCTATTATAACCGATCTACAAGCAATCATTCAAAAATTTCTTGCGTCTAGTTGAGGTCAAAAGAGGTATTTATCCATTTGCAAGCAATATTTTCATACCCTAAATTCGTCATGGCATATGCATCTGGTGTTGCTACTCCTTTGGTGGTGAAAATTTCTGAAAGGGCAAGACCTGTATTTAAGAGGCATCTATTTAAATCCGTTGAAGATGATCCAAAAGGCATATTTTCTTCAATTTCGTACGGAGTGCTTCACAATGAGGATATTAGGGCTTATATACATTGCAACATTGAAGAGTTGGGTAATGTTAATATGCTATCACTTTATGACAAGCATCTATTGGACAGTTTAGGAAATTTGAAACCCAATTTCAAGGCACTTCGGGATAAGGGTTTTGCGAAATTTATTCACTTTCTAGTACTCGATGAAGCAGAATGGGTCCAGTATGTTCTGAGAAAAGTCCACGATGAGTTCATGTGGTTGGATCGTCCCTACAAGATAACCAAGCAAGCTATTGAAGCAATTACTTGTTTGAAGGCAACCAGTGAAATCCCTGGATCAAGGAAAATACAGAATACAACACTAACAAAGATTATCGGATCTTAGTTTGATAATTGGTAAATGACAATCAATGATATTATTCAACATGATGTCAAAGTTGCCTCGATGGTGATTGGATACAAAGTATATCAATGGAGAAGGCTAAATTTTGTCTCTGGTACGACCATCTTTGTAGCCTATGAAATGTTAAAGGAAGATAAAAGACATGATTTGTGTGAAGTACTCCTCAATGAGTTAATGAGCAACTTGAAGAAGATAAAACAAGATAAGAAACATGTCTTCAAGTTTGGATCCTTAATTGTCTGTTTAACACTTTATTCCATGAATGAGATCCCTGGAATTCGTAAAGTCGAATGGGCTTATGATAAACTCGTGGCAATGAAAATAGAGGAAGGATTGTTAGGTTTGGGTGACAATGTAATGCAAAAAACAGCTTTATGGGGCTATTTCAAAACTTTCCAAGCCACTATGAAAAGAAGAGAGAGAATTCCCAAAGAGATATTGGAAAAGTATGAGAAGACTATATGTTTTATGGTTGACAAGGATCAGTGTCATATGGAGGCTAGTAAGACAAGAACTATCTGCATCATGCCCATGGGGTATGAGGTAGATGCAGTCACACTTGATGTGAATGCTCAACACTTGTTAAGTCAACCGATGGACCAAAAAGAAGAAAGATTTGGAACTTTCCAGGAGAAGGACCTGGACTTGCACAAGAAATTCATAGGGCCCAGAAGGAAAAGGAAAGTGGGAAAGGAGGTTGAGGAACTTGTTGAGAAAGTGGGCATAACTAGAGAAGCAGTGTAGAGAGATAGAAAGAAAAACATACTGAAGAAGGAAGATGTGGTGAATCCACAAGCTAAACCGACTCCTCCCAAGCAGTCCAAGGCCAAGCCAAGCAAGTTTGCACCTACCTCCAGTGTGTAGAAATTTGTACCTCCACCCAAGCCTCAATCAACATCAACTGGTGGATTTGAAAAGAGGAACAAGCATGAATTTTCAAGGAAGTATGTTGCAATAGAAGAAAAACCGAATCAGATGAAGAAATTAGGGAGGTGAAGAAAACTGCCACTTTTGCTAGAGTTATCAGAAAACATGTATCTGGTGTTGCTCCATCTGCAAAGAAAGATAAAACACAAGGAGAGTCATCTGGAAAGACAAGAGCGGGAAAGAAGAAATCAAAGATAGATGAAGCTCTTAAGTCGAGTAAGATAGAAGGTTCTTACACTATTGTACCCCCATTGCAGCATATTATACATAAAATAGTTAATGAAGGAAATTTGACAAACCTTTTTGTATATTATGAGCATTTACTGGGAAATTTTAGAGAGTTATAAAAGAGGCAATTGTAAATTACATGAATTATTTTAGTAAAGAATTGATTGAACTATCATCCCTGATTCCAAAAGAGTTGTATGATATCTTGGATGCCTAGAGACACACAGCTAGTATAGAAGATGAAAGGTTGAAATAACTTAACTTAGTTAAGTTGTGTCCTAAAATAACAAGAGAAGAGATACCTAAGATTTTGGGACTTGCAAAGGAAAATTTCTAGAGAAAGCATAGAGTAAACAAAATAATGTTGGGAGGTTGATGAAGTAGTAAAAGATACTGAGGGTATCTTGAGGATAATTTTGAAAGAAAGTAACTATCTGGTTATTCCGGAGAATGATGAATCCCAACTAGAAGGAAATTCAAGAAAAGATACTTCTCCTCCGGTAATTCATGTACAGACAAAAGTTTCTCAGGATCAACCATTTGTACAAATTGATCTGGTTGAAAAGGAAGTTGTAGATGTTACTACTGATAATCAAGTAGTTGACAACTCTGGTGAAGCTATGCACGATCCTCCAAACATAGAAATCATTGTTGAGATGATAGCTGAGGAGTTAGGTGAAGCAGGAAAGCGTGATGGAGATGGTAAGAATGGTGAAGAGTATTTAAAAACTGAACAATCTATGAAGGACAAGGGTGAAGAGCAGACTAATGAAGCTCTAGTAACCATGACAAAAGCCATTGTTCCTGACAAAGGAAATAAATTGCAGTTGAGGATGATTTTTTTCATGGTCTTGTAGACTTGAGTACTTTGTCCCCTCTTCAAGCACTGAAGTTAGCCAACCTTGCATAGATCAAGGCAAGTGAGGACTTACTCAACTCCGCATCAGAAGAGAAAGAGGTGATATCTTTGGCGACTGCAGTTTTGGATAAAGTTCTACCCAACCTAAAGCAAATTTCTAGTGACACTCCCTCTAGTAAGCTTAAGGGTATGCTAAATAAAGTAGAATCAGATTTTATATCATGAAAGAAAGCAATTGACATAAAGGTTTTGAATAAGTTTTATGAGATTAGGCTCCAAACCTATTTAAAATCAATTGAGGCTGATAAGGCAGTTTTGAAATCCGCAGTGAAGAGTGTAGAAGATGCTTTGGATGAAGGTGGTAAAATATTCAAGTCATTTCTCTTTTTGCATAAGTTTTCTACAGACACTAAGAAGAAGATAAGAGATCTTGAAGGGAAATTAGCCGGTACAACACAATCATTTGTCCCACATTTAGTTTTTCCTAGTAGCCCTGAAGCCTAGATAATGGATCTCGCTGATAAAATAAAGGGCCTGAATAAAGAAAAGGATCAGATTATGAACAGAGTGAGAGAATTGAGAAGCTTAATCACTCCCTGGATGGACACTTTACTTGGAGCTCAGTAGGATGTAGTAACTACTTTGGGTAAAGATGTTCCGACAAATCTTAAGGGCAAGGAAGTTCATGCATACATGTTCAGTGCCTTAATAAATGTTTTGGATTGTTTCTTGAGAGGATGGAATGAGTATTTAAAATCCTTGAAGGTGACTTATGTGGATAAATTTAAATTCTTGTATATTATTGCATACATTCTTTTGTACATAAGTTTTGGCGAATCCCTGCTTTTGCCATTGATATCAAAGGGGGAGAGAGAGCAATGAAAAATGGTGCATATTCTTAGGGGGAGTCAGTCGATATTTCTAGTTGAGTGTACAAATTTTTAGATTTTTCGGATTGATTGCAGTTTTGTAGTGTCAGACACTTGTAATTTTTCATAGTGTTGTCATCAATGCAAAAGGGGGAGATTGTTGGTAAAAGACATTGTTTTGGTGATATTTTGGTGGAGATTGGTGGTTTTAGATGCATGGAGATTTCTTAGGGGTTGTCATTGATGGCAACTCAGCCTAGAAATCCTATCTGGTATATGGAGAATGGGATTACCGAAAGTCTTAAGTAAGTTTGGTTATTCATGAGCATAAGTCTGGTTGGTAGAATACAATGTATGAATCTGGTGAGAATTATTCATTTTCGGTGATGCAGTTTTAGTTGTAGTGATTGGAATTTTATTGGATGTATGAGACAGCTTATTATGCAAATCTAGCCTCCGGTGTCGATTCTAGTGCAAGTTTCTTGGTCTGGTATCTAGTATTGAAGGAAGAACAAAGTTATCATTATGCTTGATGGTGTAGCATGTGATCTAGATTCCTTGAGGTGATTCTGGTGGATGTTGGTGAGTTCGAGGTGATTGGGCCGACCTATGGGAAGCTTGTGATTATAGGTCTAGTATAAGAATTTTTAGGTCCGACATAAGCCTAGATGTTTCATATTTTGTAGTTTTGAGAAGTCAACTAGTTGGAGATATATTTTGGTGGTCCGGATATATAAGATCTACTTGGATGAACATTTTTGGTGATGTTATGGATGTGAGATAATGTTGGAAGTGATTGAGTATAGTTTCACGTGTGTATCTTATGTTTACATGATATGGTACATGATAGCAGAGCATAACAAAGAACTTTATCAAAGCAGTGACAGCGGATCAATCAGAGCCTAACCAGAACTTTATTTTGGCATAGCTAGATGATATTATTCAGTTCATTTATCATTGTAATCATTTTGTAATAGCCTATAAGAAAGTGAGTCTTCCTTCGGATTGCAGCCCTATTTTGTAATTGAGCAATGAACTCTAGGCAGTGTGCCTGAATGCTAGTGCATTCCAACTTTTGTAATATTTTTTTACTACTGACCATAATATAATAATATTGTGGGTACTCAATCCCACCATGATTTTCCCTTTTCGGGTTTCCACGCAAAAACTTCGATGTTATGTTTGTGTGGTTATTTTCTTTGTGTTTCTGCATTATAGTTCTTGTTATTTACATGTAGTGGATAAAGAATCAGATTAATAAATTCACAAATACCAGAACACTGATTCACCCCCCCTCTTAGTGTTCATTGATTCCAACAATTGGTAGCAGATCTTTGTGCCTCAGAAGAATCCTAACAGCTTGAGGAAGATCCGAAAGATTGAATCAATGGACTCCGGTTTGCAGAGACGGCTTAGTGTGGCACTTGAAGATCTTGATGCAACGATGAAGGAAAAGAGTAGCCTGAAAAGAAATTTGAATGCAACTGAAGACTTCATTAAGACATTGAAATATCAATTGAAAGTTTCTAGAGAAAAGAGAAAGGAGTTGATGGATAAGTTGCAGAAGAAATAAGAACAAAGTGTTGACAGTCAAACCTTACAAGATAAGACAGATGAATGTGAGAAGTTGGCCAGGGAGAATGCAGTTTTGAAGAATGAGATGCAATCTATTGTCATGAAGTTGACTAAGGAGATTGAGGACTAGAAAAAAAATGAAGAAAGCTTGACTCAATCATTGAAGGACAGATCTGATGAATGTTGCAGATTGACATATGAGAATGATTAGTTGAAGCTTGAATTGGTGCAAACAAAGAATGATGGACAAGAACTTGAAAGACATATCATAATTCTGAGAGATGAGTTGACTACTACAAATGAATACAAAGAAAAATTCAAATCTAGTTCAGCCTAGTTGGATGAGATGCTAGAAAGTCAGAGACATGGAAAAGACATTCGAGAACTTGGATTTGAGAAAGGAGAATCCTCTTATTCTAGTCAAAGAAATCATCAGCAAAAGAACAAGAAATCTCCGGTAAGATGACCTAATGCCTATAAATTCAATGGTAAATGTTTTGTTTGTGGTAAATTTGGTCATATGGAAAATAAATGCAGAAGTATGATGAATAATAGGATGATGAATTATATGAGCAATGGCCCTACCTTTACCGGTCAGTGTTTCAAATGCAACAACTTTGGATATTTAATCAAATATGTGCAGAATGATGAACAATTTCCAGAATAAGAGATGATATGCTTGTGAAATGTTTGGACATGTATCTAACCAATGCAGGATGAGACAAAATCAAATGAATTTTAGGCCTATGCAAAGAAATGTTGTTTGCCATGCATGTAACAAACTAGGTCATATTGCAAGACATTGCAGAAACAAGAATGCACGGGTGAACAAGAACAAAATAGATGAAAAAGGAAAAGATAAGGTGGAAGAAATCAAATATCAACATAAGAAGATGTGGATGAAAAAGGAAGAGTCAAATGTGCAAAACGACTCCACACCTGAATCCGGTGATGGAACCTCATCTGGTAACTAGGGCACGTTTGTCTTAGGGGGCATATTATCATGCATATTTTTAGAACCCCCTTGTGGAGATTTGTAGCTAGTCAAGGATGGTTGTGGATGATGGAGATCAGGTATGCAGATGATATCCAGAAGATTTATGGCGGTTTGGTAATCTGGTGAATGAAATGATGAAAAATAGTGTAACCGGAAGCCTCTAAGGTTGAGAATTTATTACAACTGGAAATTAGGTTAAAAAGCCCATTTCAGTCATTTGTTTTTCACACTATGAATGAAGAGAAAGATAAAAAGAGCAAGGCAATTGAGTTTGAGTTGTTATAACCGAGCTAGAAGCAATCATTTAGAGATTTGTTGCGTCTAGTTGAGATCGAAAGAGGTATTTATCTATTTGCGAGCAATATTTTCATACCCTAAATTCGTCATGGCATCTGTATCTGGTGTTGAGATAGGTGATATTCTTTAGTTCATTTATCACTGTAATCATTTTGTAATGGCCTTTAAGGCAGCGAGCCTTCCTCTGGAGTTGCAACCCTATTCTGTAATTGAGCAATGAGCTCTAGTAGTGTGCCTGAATGCAAGTGCATTCCAACTTTTATAATATTGTTTTAATACCAGCCATAGTATAATAATATTGTGGGTACTCAATCCCACCCTAGTTTTTCCCTTTCCAGGTTTTCACGTAAAAAATTCCAATGTTATGGTTTTGTGGTTATTTGCTTTGTGTTTTTGCATTATAGTTTCTGTTATTTGCATCTGGTGGATAAAGAATTAGATTAATAAATTTACAAATACCGGAACACTAATTCACCCCCCTCTCAGTGTTCATTGATTCCAACAGTTTATGCAATTGGAGCATCTTGTTGCACATTTGGAGCATCTTGCTACATCGTTGAGGCTTCCTACTACACAATTGAAGCAACCTACTGTGAAATGAACTCTCTATGCTACGCAGTTGACCCTCTGTCCCTGTGCATTTTATAGGTATAAATGATTTCTAGGTTATGGTTTTTCAATTGGTTTTGTAGATATTTCACTTTTTTTTAGCATCAAGTTTTTTTGTGTTACTAATGGTCTGTGTAGCTCCCTTGGCATTCGTAGGACAAAGACTCAATCTAAAAACTATTGGCATGTTTGGTGCAGGATGATAATTGAAGACATTATAAACCCCTGAACAAATTGTGTTAGTTAAGATGAGAGGGGGGTGAATCATAAAAACTCACAATACAATATATTCACCAAATTCAACCTCGGTAGCCTTTATTGATATGCAACTATGATTGTAAACCATTCAATACTCATAAACAGATACACTTAAAACATCATAACACATTTAACACCAGATTTAACGTGGAAACCCAAATAGGGAAAAACCACTGTGGGATTTCGGACCCACTAAGAAATATACCCTTCTAGAGTATGCTCAATTAAAAGCTAATCTAGTTACAGATTACAAAAACACATTGCTAGATGTGACCCCGTTAAGGGATTTCCCTCAGACTTGTTAGAGTCTTGCACTTTGTTAGAAGTGACCTTGTCAAAGGATTTCAAACACTCATTTAGAATGTTACCTTGCTAGAGGGTTTACAAATAAGACTGTTAAGTCCACTCCGTTAAGAGATTTCCTATCACTTACAAAATAAATAACAGTAATAAAATATATCTGCAACTTCACATCTAAAATGCTAAAGCAGGTTCTATATGCTCAAAACAATCTTGTCATATGACTTATCTTGCTTCTTGTTGGGCTTCTCAATCTATTCTTCAATCTTCTGTGCTCGGTGATCACTACAGTCGTGTCACCGTTCTTCTATTTTTCTCGCATGCATTGTTCATCAACAGATTCTTCTTTATGAACAATACCTAACCGCTTAATCTCCTTGATCACATTTCCCATGATCAATCTTAGCCATCAGATCTTAAAACGTGACTAGGTTCATTGTATCCTTTGATCTAAAAATGTTTTACCTTGCCTTGGAACTTGTGCTAGGTTATGACCGTTCAATCTACATTGTAGATCTTATCTCTTGTATTTTTGATGTCGTAGATCCTCAACAAACTTCTTGCACAACATACCAATCATCTGATCAACTCCAGCTCATTGGTATTCTACATTTAATAATGTATTTATCCATCCAATGCATTCTGTTATTACTCCGTTGTTGTAAATATTGAACTTCACTCGGTAGATGGTTTGCCTTCTTTAACCGATAGTGATAACCTTAGGGTTTACCGACTAGCATCTTGCTCGGTAACATAGAACAATATCAAGCCTTAACTAATTCTATAGCTTGAAATATTTTCTCCTTATTGTTCAGTCTTTGAATACTCATATATGGGATATCAAAACAATCAAAACAACATAATCTCATCACTGTCTAACTCGGTAATTGTTGCCCATTGAATAACTTATTATTCCCCTTTTATTTTCTCATTCATTCTATGTCTCTTACCGACATCTTTATACTTATCAAAACATACTCATTAAGATATGGCAACATCATACTGAATCAGAAAATCAATTGCTTGACATCAATGACAAAATAATGTTATTAAGATAGTAATCATCCTTTCTCAATTATATCAACAATCTCCAACAACCTTCTCAATATCCTCATACCAACAAACTTATTGAGATGCTAACAATCTCCTTTTGTGAAAATGCTAACAAATTGTGTCTTTGTTTTTCGTAGATTAGCTCACATATGACTTGCTTAATGGGAATGAATGTGTGTTTTTTGTGTTTTGAGTACTTGCTCATTGTGTAGAGTGGACCCAAATTTGCACCATGTATCCTCTCTCGTTTCCTTTGGGATCTTGGGTGAAAGAGAAAGGTGACAATGACACCCACTTTTATTTTATTAGAGAAATATTCTTTAGGGATTTCATCACCCCACATTGTTCACCTCGTAGTGATTTTTGAGCGGTATCTCTCTTTGGGATCCTATATAAAAGGATTTGCCAAAAGGTTGCTTGTGGACAAAGTGCAATCTAAATTCCAGTCATTTGATAAGGGTTGTCAGACCTTTAAGTAGCTCGCTTCATAAAATTTGCATGTCAGCTTTGTTCCTCAAAGAATAACTACAAACCATTGTTGTAGAAAACCCAAAACCCATATTCATTGATTCATGGAGTGCACATTGTACCCCGAAGATACCCCTCATTTATCCTTCTTAGTGAGGTATGAAATTCTTCAGGTCAAAAGGTTTTTGAAACTTTGGGGAATGAGATTTGGTGTGCCCATGCCATGGTGGGGTAGCCAGTGTCACTAGATATTTGCATATCCACTTTGCTTGAGGTATTTATATGTCATGGGGGCCTCAAATGAATAGTATCCTCTATCCAACCTAAGTTGTACATGCTTCCAAGTACTTTAAATGTTGAAACCAGTGATGTAAAATATGGGCTAATCTAGGCCCCTTTTCAGTCATAAGTCTGATTTCATTTCAATGTCAAGCAAAATCAGACAACCATTTATGTCTACTTTGTCTTATGTCACTCTTCATGATAAACTTCACACACTCCAAAAATCAAAAACTTGTCCAGGAAAACTTCAAACATCAAAAACCCCAAAAACAGTGTCAAAAATGTTGCAACCTCACGCGGCAAATATAAATTGTCTCAACCTTGCATAGGTTCCATCTTAGGTTTACAGGTTTGTCATTATCCTTAGTGTAGGCTCATTTCCACTACATTATCATTGTCATTAGTTTAGGCTCATTTCCACGTCATTATCATTATCCTTAGCTTAGGCTCATTTCCATGTCATTATCATTATCCTTAGTTTAGGCTCATTTCCGCATCATTATCATTATCCTTAGCTTAGGTATGTTTCCACGTCATCATCATTATTTGAGTTTAGATTCATTTCCATGTCGTTGTCATTCCCCTTAGTTTAGCTTCATTAACACATCATTATCATTATCCTTAATAAATGACCACAATACCCTTAATAATTTAATAATGACTTTTGAAAGATAAAGATGAATTAATAAATAGAATTTAATAATTTATTTATTTGTCCCCTTTGTCCATTAATTAAATAAATTTATTTTATTTAATTAATTAACCCATAAATACGAATAATAAATTAATAAATTGTATTAATTAATTATCTCTAGTTATCCTCCCATATGAGGATAATATTTGTTCTTTTTTAAAAAAAAATTTAAACTCCTCTTTTTTATCCTATTAGGTGGAGATTTTTGAATAATTTTTAATTATTAAAATCTCCAAATAGCTTCAAACCTGCTACTTTGGTATTTATGAGGAGATAATTAAAGATTTTATTTTCAATTCTCATAATATCTTCCCATTCGCCTTCTTCCATTCTCATCCTTCTTTGAATGGCAGCTTTGTGTTGCATTCGATTGCATTCGTCCATCTCTTCAAAAATCATTTCAATCCTTGTCGTCTATCGAATATCAATTTTCTATAAATTGAGGTCTCTTTCTTTGTCAAATCATCTAATTTTCATGCATTGTTACTCTGTCAAATTCATTAACAATTAGCAATTAGCATTTCATTTTTGTCAATTTAATTTGTATAATCACGTTCCTAGTAAATCTCAAATACCACATCCTTTTTTTTTGCAATCATATTCATGCATCATGCATTTGGGGAGAAATATAAGATATTCATTAGAGATTAAAGGAGAAGAAACTAAGTTTAATTGAAGGAGCGCAAAAGGATGGTTTGCATATTTACGCTTTGTTTTGATTACTTTGTTAGTTAGATTAGGATTGATTTGCATGTGTTTAAGTTTGTGATTAGCTTAGTTCAATTCATTCATGTTTTAGTTTTCTCATTTGCATGATTTTTTATCGACATTTGGTGAACCTGACATGAATCGTGCGACCAATTCAATGGTTGTGTGAGTTTCCAATTACATGCAAGTGATCGAGGACAAGATTCGTCATCTTTCGTGTCACTACCCCTGACGTGCACAATTGATCCACGCATTTGGAGTATCCTATTGCACAATTGGAGCATTTTGTTGTGCAGTAGATCAATCATGTTGTGTAGTTGATCAAGTTTAAGTGTACAATTGATGGAGATTTCAGTGAATTTGATAATTGTCCTTAGTTTTGCTTAATCTTTTCTTACATTTAGGTTTTCTAGGGTTAGATTGATTACATGCTAAAAAAATTATGATTAGGAGTCATATATGTAGGATTTTGGGAAGACCTAACATATGCATGTAGGGTTTTAGCTTAATCAAGAGACCTAACAATCAAATTTCTTAATTAAAGGCTTAAAATGAACCAAAAATCTCACATAGCATAAATAGGAGATCAATTAACCTTTCATAAAGAGCACACCACAACGAAGAAAACATTGAAGAGGATGTATCAAAATGTCTTTAAAGAGATGAAGAAGATGTCCCACCTATACAATTTCTTGTTGAAAACTATGGAAAGGATTTAAAATCATGCAGAAGAAAGGGTATGATAGGCATAGTGGTAATGGCACAAACAAGCAAGGTATTATAGAACTCATTCAACCAAAGAAGCGGCATCACACCAGAGGACTAGGATTTAAACCATTACAGATTGGTCCCTCCAACACCAAGTTAGCCTTATGTGAGGAGGGGCACACTCCTGACAATGAAAAGACACCTAAGGAAGACCAGAATAAAAATGATGCTAATGAGTAGGATGAGACTCCTATTCCTCTAGCTCCCATTCCCTAGGTGATATTTTCATTGACCCCAATGACTTACCTATTGAAGAAAAATATGTAAATAATTCTTCTCCTATACAAACTTGTCCTAGACCCTGGATTCTAGACTTTTGGGATCCTAGCACATCTTTTAAATAATGTAATACTGAACACAATTTTGGCAATGATACCATTGATTTCCATATCATGATCATAACCTTTTCCACACTAGATTTGTATAATACTGATGATAGCATGCCCTCAATTCATCTCAAATGTATCGATTTGGACCATCAAGGACCACTGAGTTTAGACTATTTCAAGAATGATGAATGCATAGCAGCATTCCTTGAGTCTCGTGAGGGCATACCAACACACTTTGGGGAGTCAATTTTGTCTTCTAGTCATAAAAACAATGAAAAAAATGAATGAAATGAGTCTCTTGGTGAAAAACTCGAGGCACCTCTAGACATTAGAAAAGTAAAAATAAATGACGTATTTGAGTGTGAAAACCTCTCTAAGGTGCCCAAGGATGGAAGACTGGACAAACCCCCAACACATCATGTAAAATCTTCTCTCTTACTAGAGATAACACAATAAAACAATTTTGGTATGCTAGATAATGACAAGGTCACCCCTTCCAATATTTACTCCATGAGGGGGTAACTTTTAAATGGAATGAACAGTGTTAGCAAACTTTCCATAATTAAAGGACTATTTGTTATCTTCACCAGCCTTGATGCCTCCCATTGAAGGCATACCTTTCATATTGTACATGTCAGCAATAACAACAGTAATAGGAGCTCTCTTAGTACAACACAATGAAGAAGGAAAAAAGAGATCCATATACTACATCAGCCAAATTCTGGTTAGCTATGAATTGAACTATACCACCATTGAACGTGCATGCCTAGCAATTATCTTTACTACCCAGAAACTAAGACATTACATGTTGACTCACAAGACATTGCTTGTAGTGAAGATAGACCCATTAAAGTACCTACTCAATAGAGCAACACTCATAGGACACCTTGCTAAAAGGCCGATGATATTTAGTGAATTTTATATCCAGTATGTAGACTACAAGACTATAAAAGGACAAGCAATAGCATATCAACCTGTCGAAGCTCCTATCCAAGATGATCACCCATTGTTATTTGATTTTTAGATAACTCCCCATTCAATATCACACCTACCACTAAATTGCAGCTCTATTTTGATAGCTCTCACACACAACATGGCTCGGGGGCATGTATTTTGTTTCTGATTCCGCAAGGAAATGCAATCCCTAAATCATACAAAATGAATTTTGAGTGCACATATAACATTGCAAAGTATGAATATTTATTCACAAGGCTAATAATTGCAGTGCAATGGGATGTCAAGAATCTTCAAGTGTATGGTGATTCTCAATTATTCATTTGACAAGAAAATGATGAATATGAAACTAAAGATGAAAAACTTATAACTTACAAGAAATTTGTTGATTTCTACAAGACTAGGTTTGTTACAATCACATTCAATCAAGTACCTCAACTAAAAAACAAAATAGCAGATGTCATATCCACTATTGCATCCATGCTTTATATGCCATAAAATGTTTCTAAATGCGAGTTCTTGGTGGAACAATTTCTCATTCTTTCTTTTGAAATTCCACAATCTGAAATCGTGTGTGAAATTGTTGGTCCCAATACCCCTTGGTACCAAGATATATACAATTACTTACAATCCCAAGCATTGCCTCCCAACTTGTTAAATAATCAATGTTGCTCCTTTGTCCGCCAAAACTCTAGATATGTTATCATCAGTGACACCCTCTACTGTCACTCTTTTGACCAAACCTCCTCGGGTGTGTTGATTCTAAAGAAGTGCAAACTAATTTACAAGAGGTTCACAATGGTATTTGTGGGGGGCATATCATTGATTTAAGTCTTGCAAATAAATTGACAAGAGCAGGATACTACTAGCCTACAATGGAACACGAGGCTCACACTTTTGCAACAAAGTGTTGGAAATGTCAAGTTCACAGAGACCTAATTCATGTATGAGCACAAGAACTCAAACCTGTCATATCTCCTTGGCCCTTTTCTCAATAAGGACTCGATCTCATAGAAAAGATTTACCCTACCTCCACCAATGGCCATAAATTCATAATCACTACCACATAATACTTCACAAAATGGATTTAATCCATTCCCATGACTTACATCACTGGCACATAGATTTCCAAATTCATCGTCAATTATGTCATATGTTGATATGGAGCCCCTTTGGCAATTGTTACCAATAATGGTCATCCATTCAAAAACCAAGATGTTAGGGAACTTTGTGAGAAGTTTCATATTGAGCATCACTTTTCCACTCCCTACTATCCGCAGAGTAATGGTCAAGATGAGACATCTTAAAAAACTATAATAAAAATTCTCAAAAAGTGTCAATGAAGTTGGCTACGACTAGCATGTTCAAATAAACCCTTCTTTATGGGCATACCGAACCATCATCCCCACACCTACACGCACTACCCTTATTCCCTATTCTATGCTACTAAAGTCATACTCCCTATCGAGGTTGAGATCCCCTCATTGAGAGTCTCTTTGCGCCATATCATTGATGATGAAGAATACAAAGTATCTAGGCTACATGAGCTAGAAATGTTGGACGAGCGACGCCAAACCGCCCTAGCCCATCTACAAGCATATCAAAATCATCTCTGCAGGAACTATAACAAGAAAGTCAAGGGTAGGCACTTTAATATCAGATACTTGGTCCTCAAGATGAATCCAAAGAATCAACAAGATAGGGAGAAGCTAGGCAAATTTGAGCCCAATTGGCTAGGTTCCTATGTAGTTACTGCATCCTATGAATCTAGGGCATATCAGCTCGCAACACTAGAGGGAGATTTGTTGTCCGATCTTGTAAATAGTATGTACCTCCGCAAGTATTATACTTGAGGAAAGGTGGAAAAGAAGAATCAAAAAGAACAAAAAATAATTAAAAAATGATCTTGAAAAAGAAAAAAATAAATAAAAAGGGATCCTAAAAAAATAGAATAAATAATCAAAGGAAATCAATCGCCCACTAGTGAAAACCTAGCAAATAGGCGCTTTGGGTAAGTAATGTGGTGAGAACCTAGCAAAACAGGCACCACGCGTAGCAAGTCCTCACTCCACTATATATCATCAACCTATATGAATTTCATCCATATCCATACTAGACTTTATATCTGCATCACCATCATCCCCTTTTATCCTTTATGGCTTGAGACTAGTCGTTATTTACTACCATTTATTTGAGTAGCCAACTTGTATATATCTTTATTTGGCTATTTTATAGAGTTTGACACAAATTGGGGATAATTCTCTTATCATGATCAATAGATGGAGTCCTTCTCACTACAAGATTGAAGGATGTCAAATGTACATAAAAAAAATGTCCTAAAAAAACACCAAAACATCCAGATAAAGTCACGAAAAACTTCAAAAACATTCGTAAAAATGTCTAGAAACAAAACCAAAAACAATTCAGAAAACATCCTAAAGAATTATACAAAAAAATCAAATAACCACAAAAACCCTTGTAGGGATAGCCTGTAATCCACTATTATTTCTGCCCTTAGAATAGTAGAGAGAAGTCGTACAAAAAAATCAAACAACCACAACAACCCTACAAATTTCAAAACAATCCAAAAATCCAAAAACAATCAGTGTTAGTCCATCAATAAATCATCCTTTTTAATAGGCAGACATCTAAGTAGACAACATACGAAAAACCCATAAAACACTGCAATTATCAAATCATGCAACAACAGGCAACCTCTCACTCAAGTTAGCAATCAGACAAATCAATTTGTCGCATCAATCAACCAATCAAGCAACACTATCCAAACTATCATTTGTCTTATACAAGGTGCAGTATACTCAAAAGAAGACTATATCCGTCATAAACAGGGTACATCATTCCTGAAACAAAAAATCATGATCGTCATATCAAACACAAAATATTAAACTCTAACAACAATATCAGAATGGTTGTTGATTTGCTTGGTCCAGTGTGTCTTATCTTTCATATATTTATCTTTGATCATGTTCCTATGCTACTCAAGGATACCCACAAGTGATTAGAGTGGTCGAGATGGTTCATGATCTTTTGCTTTTGTCTCTTGTTTATGGGATGTTTTCATGACATTTTGAAAGAAGTATGTTTTGGAAGTTTGTGTCGGTAAATTCACTTTGTGACTATCACACATACCTCGACCCTTAACATACAAACAAACATTTCAAAACATAATGGAAACATTCCTTGTTTGCAATATGTCTATTTTTCTGCAATGGGATCGTATTATCGCTTTGACCTCATATGTCGCGACGCAATGTATCCACTCACAATATTAAATAAAGCTCTCTTTCTCTAAAGGTGAACTTATGAAGGCAATGATTCATCACTACTAAAATTTCTCCATCTATTTTTTATCTTTTACTAACATTTCTTCAATTAGTCCACGAGTCCTCTTAATTCCGTACTTTACTATTTAAATACAAGTGTATCCTGCATTCACGACATGTTAGCCCGCATGCATATTATAACCATTTTCACATTGTCCCATCCCCCCCACATATGTTAGTACCCTCATATAACATCATGGCATAGCATCATAATTCATACATCCATAATTCAAATCCATACATCTCAGTAATAACATCATGGCATCTTGCAAGCATCATCATCAACATCATATAGAAACAACATAAAACACATAGACATAAGCAAATCAAAGCATCTCATATAGTAAAAATTCCCATATAGAATCCACATCTCATATACATATCATAAATAGTATCAAAGTACAAAAATCTGAGTCTCTGTGTCAAATAGAGCTCGCAAGATTGGTACAACCTCAAAAAGTGTCTACAAAAATGAGTGTATATTGCTATTGTTGAGAGAATCACAAGGTGATCCCTTGATCCTCCTATCTCTAATCCTATCCTAAGGATGAAGATCCTCCTATCCTTAGTCATGCCTGTCTGGATGGCCTCGATGACCTGATAACTCTTACACTGCTATGTGTCATTTGAGAATGTGTCTCGTTGCATGATCTACTCTGAACCTGAAGTGCTACATATGATGGTGCTCTCTGCCCTGTTGAAACCAAGCCCTCATATAAATCCCTCCAATATTTGATCTCATGTCCATACTACATCATCTAATCAAAAGCATCTCGCATCTTAAGATCATGTACACCATCAAGGAACCCTCAAACCCTCTCATTTGCCCTTTGTGCTTGAGACAATGTTGTCTCAAGAAGCTATCAATGAAGTTGTCTTTGTTGCATACTTATCCCTCTCTGCTAATAGTATATCTCTCTCTGCACTCAATTGATCCCTCTCCATTGTCAATTTCTTCATGCCTGCCATCAAAGATGCTCTCTCAACATCCCAAGTTGTCCTATCCAGCAAAAGAGATGTTATTTGTCTCTCTGACAATGAGTTGTGCTCTCTGATACCGCACATCATCCCTCATGGCTCTGTCATCTAGAATATTCTCTACATCGTTGCCTACCACCACATCTTGCATGGGCTCATCCTGTAGAACCTGTATGTCATCGGCCCCATCCATTAGGACAACATCTTAATCTCCCTCCTCATCATCCTCATCTGAATTTGCCTCATCATCCTCATCTAACTCCTTATCCTCATCCCCCTCTGATTCCTTTATCTCATCATCCTAACCTCTCCTTTGATATCATTTTGGTGCCATCCTCGAAACAAGAATATCAGGATCTGTCAAAGGGACTAGCTTGTGCTTTACAAACCACCTATCATATGTTGTCATACTTGCATCTATAACATATGATCTAGCACCCCAATCTCTCAACTATAACTGCATGAACTTAGTATAAGCTACACGCAGTCTAATCACTGGTCACCAGTCTCCAAACTTCCTGTTGGATCACACATAATATGCCATACCTGTACGAACATCTTGTCACTCCTAAATCTGCCTATGTACCCTCTCTAGTAGCTGAATCTCAATAATCCTTCATCTTAGAATGGTCCAGCCTATTAGATACCTCTCTTGTCTACAATAAGGAAGATGTTCATCATCATCTAGCCAGCATGGGCAATCCCTATATGGTCTCAATGTAAAATCCCTGAGGAAATCTAGTTGATGTCTCCAATACAAGATATGACCCAACGGTCCTCGTTACAGTGCCCCATCATAACAATACATGTAAAGTAATCTTGGTTGCATTTGTTTGTCTGATATAGGTTTGCACATTTCTATATGCTCAAAAGCACACACATGTAATAAAGTCAACCCGCAACTAATACTCAAAGTTCATTTGTATGACATTTGGTGTAGATGAAAGTATAACATCCCAAGCATGCATGGTCCCCATGCAAATACTGTCCACTCCATCACCATGCCCTCTAGGAGTCAACCCCATCCAATAGGGATTTCATGCCCTCTCCTATCTAGTGCTACCAATCATGTTATCACTACACTTATGACAGTCACCAACTTCAAATGTTAATCTATCATAGTCTCTTGGACCTAATATAATAGTCGATGATGCATAGCTTGTCCTCGTCCACCTCAAACATCTATCGCAAAGCCTCTCTCCCAGTTGCAAGCTTGTACATAGCTAACTCACCATGGATAGGAATCCTCAGTATACGCCACACGTCCTCTAGTTTGATTGTCACCTCTCTTGTCAGTAGATGAAATGAATTTGTCTCAAAGTGCCACCGCTCTGCTAATGTGGTGATAAGTGCCATATTCGCCCTTATCACAGACATGAATGTGATATGATGTAATCTTAAATACAACAAGCAATTTGTCCCTCATCTTTGCAGTTGATGATACAATGACAGACATGTAGGTTGACTCTCACGAGTCTATAAAGTTGGAAGATCAACCTACAAGACAATGGGGCAAAAATTGTGTTAACCCTAACCTCATCCATCATGTCTTATTAACCAAGAAAGTATGTGAATAAATAAATCTGAACCATAACTTTGATGTCCTAATTCAGTACCCTAATTAGGCACATGAGCATCAACTCTAGTCAGCCCTTGTCAATCCAATTCTAACCCTAGTTCAAACCATTCCTCATCTTAGTCAAACCATATCCTTAAAGCCTAACTGATCTACATTTTGACCTAGTCAACTACGTAGCAGAACCTAGTCAAATGTGTAGTTTAAGCCTTCAATTGTGCAATTTTGGCTTCTAACTACGTAGTTTCAGGCTCCAATTGCATAGTTCAGACCTTCAACAGCATGGGACTTTCATCAATTGCATTGAAAATACCCCCAACAGTGCAAATTTGACCCCATACCCCTCAACAAGCATCAAAAATGAGAAAATTTAACCTAGAAAAGTATGCTCAAATCATAAATTGACAAGTGGGATTTGGAGTACGTACCTCTAGTCATGTGCCCTTCGATCACTTGTAGCTCCACACGCACTTGCCATGATGATTTTGCCATGGAATTTGCACCATCCTTGCCTAGTCCTCCTTGCTCCAGAGCTCCAATTCTTCCAAATAAGAGAGTGAAAATGAGCTCTTTTCACCCTTCCCCCCTTTTTATACCCATCTTACTTGCCTAGATGGGCACACATGCACTCCCATTTGTGTTGGTCATGGTCTTTTTGACCTTCCAGAGCTTGTCTCTTTTGCGTTTTAACTCCAATTTCACTTTCGTTCACGATGTTGGAATCATGGCGTCATTGTCAACAAATTAACCTTTTTTCCAAAAAAATCAGTCAATTTCTCGAGGGGGCACCCTTATACCATGTCATAACCTAGGCATGTTTTCATGTGATTTTTCTGAAATTTCTTTGAAACAATGCTCCAAATCACATTCTCTCAAAGAGGGTCAAAATGTAGACATTGAAAATTGGTCAATACATGCATCTCCTATTTTTAACCTAATTGTGTGTAAAGTCTTTACTATTCATCGATCTTCTCTCGCTTCCTCTTTCCCATTTTCTGTCCCATTGATATCATTTTCTCCACATTTTAATTTTTTTATATCAATTTGTCCTAAAATCCCTTCCAGTGATGTCAATTCATCCCCATTTAGATCCTATGACATCAATTCATCCCAAAATCTATCCTGATAAGGTCAATTAGCTCTCATTTTGATCTTGTCATTTCGTCTTTGCCATTTTATGTCTAGATCGCATCATTTTCTCCCAATTTCGAGTTTTTGAAATCATTTTTACCTTGTTTTATGTCCCATGGCGTTACATCGGTCTCATTTTAGTCCTTTGAATCACCTTCCCCTGATTTACCTGTTTTCACTCAATTTGACCTAATTTTCCCATTTTGATTCAATTATTCCCATTTTCTGCCCGAACCTTCCCAATTCTTCTCAATTTCACCTCATTTGACCTAATTTGACTTAATTTGACCAAATTAAGGTCTCTAGATATCGGTTTAACTTATTGGCCCTTTTAGGTTTAATTAATTAATTATTAATTAAACCCCCTTTCTTACTAACAATTCTTCCAAAGTTAAATAAATAAATTTATTAATTTATTTATTTGTCCTCTTTGTCCATTAATTAAATAAATTCATTTTATTTAATTAATTAACCCATAAATGTGAATAATAAATTATATTTATTGTATTTATCTTTCAAAATAAAGATAATAAATTTTATTTATTAATTGATATTTATCTACTTTTTAAGATGAGATATTTAATAAATCTTATTTATTAATTATCTCTATTTATCCCCTCATAAGAGGATAATATCTGCTTTTTTTTATTTTTAAATCTTCATAATATTCTCCTAATTTTCAAATTTGGAAACTAATATCTTTCCTTGTTTTTAATTGACTTTAAAAAATCATCTTTATGGGCAATATATCATTTATCTTAATTCTAAATTTAAAAATGAGATGCACACATTCGAAAATCAGCTTTCTCTCATCTCTTTTGCTTTATCTCTCTCATCTTCATCCTGTCTAACGTGATCTTAGTCATCCTTTCCACAAAAATCTTGTCGATTCCGATCTTCCGCTAAGTCTCGAGTCTTCTATAAATTGAGGTCTCTTTCATCAATCAAATCATCTAATTTTCATGCATTGTTATTCTATTGAATTCATTAGCAATTAGCAATTAGCAATTAGAATTTCCTTTTTATCAATTTAATTTACATAATCACGTTCCTAGTAAATCTTGCCATCACCACTTGCTTTCATTTGTTTCGTGCTCCTCACATATAGAGAGCAACATGTCATCATTAGAGAAGAAAGGAGAAGCAGTGAGTTTAATGAAAGGAGCACAGATTGATGGTTTCCATATTTATACTTTGTTTTAATTACTTTGTTGGTTAGATTAGGATTGATTTGCATGTGTGTTTAAGTTTGTGACTAACTTAGTTCAATTCATTCATGCTTTGGTTTTCTCATTCACCCGATTTCCCGACTGACATATGTGTGTGCACACACACACACACACACACATACCCTTGATGTTTGTTGATTTATGCACGTAATGGGTATCAACTCCACATAGCTCTGTAGGTTGGAGCATACCCTAAAAATGGTTAAATTAGTGATATCACACTAGACAAATTCCTTTATACCTTGCTCGCCATACTTAATCAATCCCCCATGTGTTTATTAGTGTGTACCCCAACTACCATAATTAGTAATGTCTAGAAAACCCTAAATTCGTTGTGGTCAACCAGTAAAAGGTGTTTGTGTAATCATATTTAATTGCATATTATTGTCAATTTTAATGTGAAAATGTATTTTAATGTTTGATTTGACAACTTAATATTGGAAAGCTAAAATATGTCTTATGTGTATTCATTAAAATTGCAATTGCAATTGCATAATTAGGGCATTTGGGTGAAATTCGCAATTAGAAATTAGATTTATTTTATTATTACTTTATTATTTACATAAATAAAATAAACAATGCTAATGGGTTTTTATAAGGGAGACAGTTCATTTTTAAACACTTTGCCTTATTTTGAGTTTTGGAGCTCTAAAAACTCTCCCTGTGCTTGATTTTTCAAATGGAGATTATAGAGGGATTTTTTGAAGAATTTTTGTGTATATTGAGACATTGGATTAGAATTGTGCCAAAGATCTTGCTACTCTATGGATTTGCGAATTCGTTTTGAGTTTTTGGAGATTTTTTATTTTCCATTTTGGTGTAAATTCAAGTTAGGAACCTCATATCTCTCTATTTTGTTAATTTTTTCAATTCTAGTTGCTTGTTGAATCAATGGATTAAAAGTTATACTTTTCTTATGCAAGTCATTTTATTTCAATTTGTATTTAATTTGTTATGAGAAAAATTGGAAAAAAAAATATGTTATTAAAATGCTACCATGAAAATTTGGAGTGGATGGATAAATTGTGAAATTGATTGTAAAAACCTAATATTGGGTGGATAGGAATCAAAAGGTATGTTTACAATTTTTAAATTTGAACTCTTAGTCGAAAACATTATTCCCTAGCTTCGGGGGAAAGTTTGGAAAAGAGAAATAAGTGGAATTTTGTTTATTTTATGATAAATTATAATGTGGAATAGTAAAATATATATATGGAATTTTAAAACTGGACCGATTCGGATCCATTATCATATGATATTTCGCGGATTGACTATTTGTGCATGTGTATATGAATAGTGGTGAAAAAAGGGAAAAAATTTCTTTATGTTTTGGAGTTGACTTCTAGATTTGATATTTAATTGTTAATTAAAGTGGCCCCTAACGTGCTCCCAACCCAAAGTGGCTTGTACACTTGATCATGGTGTGGAAAGTCAACTAATCAAGTAATAACTAAATTAAAGCATAACTAAAAATTAAACAAGATAATTGGATGCCCCTTGCATGCCTTGGGAGCTTGTATAGGCTAAAGATGACTTGGGAAGACATGCTTGCTCTTGCAATGTTGGACTTGTATGACTATGCATTCTCATCCATATAAGATGATGCTAGGTTCTACGTGAAGCCATCCCTTCGTGCTCATGTTATGACACTTCCCTTCTAGCACTCTAGCATCTAAATCCTACTAGCTTGAGCAGTACCCAAGAGATATTCCTTTCTTTCTCATATTAGTGTTTGCTCCTTGAGATTGTACTTCTTTCTCTCGTGATGTTTACTCTAGGTGAAAGTATAGTGTTGTGTCGCACTTTAGGCAAGTGTAAGGAAAAAAAAAATCCTACTCGGTCGAGTCTATGTGGCGCCACATGGGGCCTACGTGGAGGACGGGTAGCGGGGTATACTCGGTCGAGTAGGACTCGACCCTACATATACCCGCCGACTACACTTAGCCCCCCATTTCCACAATCCGAAATAGCTGGAGCGGGAGGGGGGCTAAGAAATCCTTAGGCCGAGCAAGGTAGGGACAAAAGGCTTTTTTTCTTTTTTTTCTTTTTTTTTTGTTTGATTGTTTTAATAATATATGTATATATTTAAGGTGAAAATTTTCGTGTATTTTTTTATTTTTTTATGCAAATGAAGAACACATAAAAAAAATACAATCCAAAACACCTGATATAAAAAATACAATCCAAAACACATGATATAAAAAATACAATGCAAATGAGATAATATTTAACCATTGTTACCCTATTATTTTGCTAATAGTCAAAATCCTATCTTTGGTAAAATAAAACATATTTAATGTTGTCTCTCCAAATTCGGAACATTTCGTTCTTACTTATGAAGTGATCTTACTTGTCTTGTTTCAGTAAACCTATATGTTGAACCCATGTCTCGGTTCAGAATTCAAAGTTCACCTAGCGCCTTTATGTGTCTCGCGGCTTTGTTTGTTGTTAAGGGGCGAGCGTAAGTATGTTAGGTCAATTTTGAACTTGAACCATTGAACCCTTCTTGTCTGGTTCAAGGTTCGAGATTCATCTTTGTGTTCGTCTAAAAGTCTTCGCTCGTTCCTAGTTCAGTTTTGTGTTGAGTTGTAAGGTAGTATTTTGCATTTCAAGGCCCCTTCATTATTGTTCTCTCATGTTGAACTTGAACCTTTGAAAAAAATTTAAATGGTTCACGATTCAAAGTTCATTGTAAGTTGGCCCTAGAAATATAACAAGGCGGGGCAAGTTAATGAAAGGTGGCACAAAAAAAGGAATATTCTAAGCATGTCAGTTTGAAAATCCTAATTATGGAAAATAATAATGAAAGATCGAGCCACTTGTGTGGAAGTGATTTGTAATAAAAGCAGTCGTCAGAATCCCATCAAATCAGGAGTTCCTTCACATGATTGTATAAGTTGTTAAGAAGCATGCATAAGTTTTGTATAGATTTTCTTACCTTTAATATGCAAACCCTTCAGTTGTAATTTAGTAGCTTCTTATTGTTGGAGAAGCGAAGGGCACTAAAGGTAATTATAGCTCCATACTTCCGAGGGTTGCATAGATTTCATGACAGTAACAAGTGGTTTTTGATTATCCCCTTTCCCGCTGTGTTACTTGATCGGAAAGCCATTGTAGTGCAATCTTTGTTTTGGCTAGAATTTTGTCCTTGTTTTGAAATACTTGATGAATGTAAGAGTGACAGTCATGAGGCCAACTTTTCCAAAACTTGGTCACACATCATGTTTAGTGAGTACACTTCTGGAGCTGGGAGATACTTATTTGGCTCAGGCTGACTTGGGAGATTTTCTAGAGAGAGTGGGAAACCCAGATGGTAATTCAATCATGGGAAAGATTGTTAAGAGTGGGTTGATTGAAGTTGTTGATTTCCCTACTGCTGCCCCTTGCCCCGAATTGGTTATGGAATGCATGAGTAGATATGACGCAGACAACAGGTGTATTAGAACCAGTAGTGGTGAGGTGGTGGTGAAAATTCACAGGGAAACGATGATGGCTACCATGGCCATTCCCCATAAGGAGTCATATGAGGACTGGTCTATTGGTACTTCATATGCATTTTTCTCTAAGAAAAAGGGAACCTACAAGAGCATCATTGCCAGGAATTGGTTCCTTAAGTTGCAAAAAAGATGTTCCAGATTACGCAGACCTCTCACAAGAGAGCATTTTATAACGGAGGTGCGAGCTATTACAATTCTGTTGAATAGACTTAAAGGAAATACACATGCCTTCTACTAGGAAGATTGGGTGTATTTTTACATTCAAGTGTTGCTGGCCGATGAAAAATATTTAGACTGGGCACAGGTTATCGCCGACAGACTTCATGAGGGTCTGCATAATTTTGTCAGTATGACCAGTTTCTGTATGTCTTCCTATCTATTTTATATTATTGCTTGTACCAGAGAATGGCAAGGGTTGCATCATGAACCCTGGGTCGATGGCATGAAACTTTATGAGTATTACCCACACTTGCAACAACAAAAGTATGTTGAGAATTTCACAAGATGGAATGATGTCTTTGCGGGCAAACTTGTCTTTGAGTTGCAAGGAAATGTGAATAAGAGGATGTCAGCTGAAGCCAGGGAATTAGTCAGCATATATGAAAGCTACTACATCCAATTCTCTAGATTGACCTACATTAGAGTGGGGGGCTTTGAAGGTGAACCGTTTAAATTTCCCAGGAATGCCCTAGACAGCCATGTGCTTATTGAAGTCTATAGACAGCTTGCCCACATAGATAAGAAATTAAAGGAAAAAGGTAAATCTGGGGTAGTTTTTCCAGTTGAACTTGGTCATTACAGTTGCAAGTCTGTTTCTGATGCTTTGAACCTAGAACTAGAATTCAAGAAATTGAACTTGCAGCCCTACGTTTCTAGACGTAAGTTTGACAGTAGGGGATATGCAATTGAGCATTTGAATGTTGATGCAGATTTTCAACATGAACCCCAATTAGAGGACTATTGGGAAAATTGTTCTAATGAATTGGAGGTTAGAAGAAGACTATGATCAAGGTTCACCTTGCAACAAATAGTTACAATGGGATTATCAATAAATATTTCAGGAGTATGGGAGGAGGGGAGTGAAGATGTGTTGGATCCCGAGTTCAATGAGAGAGTTCAAGGAAAACCAATTCCTGAAATCAATTGAGACAGAAGAGAGGAAGAAAGTATTTAGAGTAAGTCCTTTAATGTCATAAAGAGGACAGAGAAGTGGTTGAGGGATCGTAGATTCTCTCGTAAAGTGGAAACAACTGGTCAACTTCATGTTGCTACTCAGTTTCCCACTTCTTCCTCTAATGTGATTGTTGATATTGCAGGTGCCATGAGACGAAAAGCAAAAGAAGTTGGGAGTAAAAGGTCAAAGAAATCATCATTGAATCGCTTGTCGGTTCGAGTCACACGCTCAAAGAGAAAAAAGAAAAACAAGAAACCTACGGTGGACCAGATTGTTGTCAACCTAGACTCAGGCGAAGAGACTCAGGTAACAATGGATGAACAAATGTCGAATAATCCCCCAGTTCAAGATATGGACAAGGAAAATGAACCTGAAGAAGACCAGGACCCGATAGGCACCATGACCATTGTTGTTCCTCCCATCTATTAGACGCCTTCACCCAAAGTTCCCTCCAGTGCTCCCAGATGGCTAGAGACCTCTATTAGTAAAAAATGCAATATGCTTCCCATCACCATTCACATTGAAGACATGGTTAGCAAATGCCTTGGGAAAACATCTAAGTACAAAAAGCTTAAAACATAGGCTATGATAGATATTGATGATAGAACAGGGCACTGGGTAGCAAAAGTGGCTAGGCCCATCTCAGATAAAGATGCAGAAAATGCCACTGAAAAGGATTTTGTGGTTGAAAAGGGTGATCAAGGAGTTGCTTCAAGGTATGCAGATGCTAAGCATTTGGAGTAATCTGCCAAAAGGATGATATCCAGAACTTGGAAGGACGAAAAGGAAAAACAAGAGTTGAAGCATATTGTCAGACAGATGGTGGAATATATTAATGTCATGCATAGCCTGAATCCCCAGCCTTTGTCACAAATGTCACTATCTTTTGATCCGAAATCACCAATGAACCTGAAGCTACTAGATCAAGTTCAAAGGAACCGCATGATAGCTGAAATTTTTGATAAATGGCTCGAGTCCATAGCACAGCAAGGCACGAATTACATTGATAATCTGATAAAAGTGTTTGGAGATGTCATAGCTATAAGTAAGGAGATGGAACTGGAAGCTTTAGCGTGGGAAAAAAAAAGAATAAATGGGTAGTAGTATTGACACAAATTAATGATATGCAGAGGTTTGGAGTTATGAAATTTCTTGTCGAGAAGCTTGTGGATGGTTTAGATGATAACGTGTTGTATGTGGCAAAGAAAAATATTGAATGGGGGAACTCAATCATCAAACAATGCCATGAAGAATCCATCAAATTGCTTAAGGAGTTAAAAGAACTCCTTAACATAATGCAAAAAGATCTGAAGTGCATTGATATACAGCTTTTGAAGGATGATGGACAGACTATCGAAGATGCGGCAGAAATGATCAAATCCTTCAAGGAAAGAGTGCAGCTTGTCAAAGAGACGAAATCCCTGACTACTAATGATTTCTCTCAAATAGCAAAGATTGAGTCCATGTTGACAGTTTGCTTTGATCATCTGGAAGCACATAAGATAAAAGTCTTGCAAGTAAGCAAGGACAAGGAAGTCTGGAAATAACACATTATACATATTGGGCTTCCTCATTATCAGCTTGTCCTCAACTTCTCAGCGGCACATCTGGAGTGGTGGAACATACGTGGCACCCCAGCAAAGCAAGATAAGCAAGTAGATTCTTCAACTGCGTCAGAATCTTGATCATGCCACCCTATTCATGGCTCTTGGTCGATTATCTTTTTTTAGTTATGTTAGTTATAGACTGGACAATTTCTTCAACTCTTGGATAGAGTTAAAACTTAATTTTGGTTACTTTTCAAAAAAAAAGATAAGCCTGGAGGCTATTTATGTAACTAAAGAAGTCATTTCAAAGGTCCGAAATTTTTTGAGTAAAGTTAGCAAACTGTGTTTTTTTAGCATGTTGTGGATTTTTCAATGAAGACATTTTTATCTGTGAACGAAATGATACATTTTTAGCAGCTTTCAAATCTGTGTTTGATTGTGGAAAACAAATCTCTATTGGGATATATGTATATGTGCAGAATATGTTACTTTTTTTATTATCCACTTTTCATAAGTCTATGAATGAATCTGATAAATAAATCTACTGTTAGCTTTTGTTTGGATATTCTGATCCCCCTTGTCCTTTGAGGCATGAGAGAGACTCGATCAGAGTCCATGATACATTGATTTCTTTAATAAGGGTAGTTCTATGAAATGAAATTGATCTGATTGCAGGTCTGTGGGATTTGCATATAAAGCATTTATCTTTGTAGCATTCATGTGGTGTTGACTAATGAATGTGGAATGCCTTTTCTCGCTTTCTGGTTAAAATTGAAGTTAATGTTTGTGTTTTTTTTTAAATTCATTGAATATCATACGAGAAGTTGCACCCTTAGAGGGTAAACCAATAATCGGTTCACCCAACTGTTGGTTTCATTTGCCTTTCAAAAAGGGCATACATGAGTCATTCACTGTAAAATTAAGAAAGGGCAAATCTGTTAATCAACAACCATAAACTTTAGAACATCATACATTCGCCATCCAATCGTAAACTACATGTCATTAGCACATTTTGACATCCAACCATAAACTTTCAAATATGCAAACATATGTTGATACTTGAATGCCAACACATCATCACTTCTAGTGCAAAAAAATCCTTTTAGGATACCTAAACAACAACATTTATTACCATGGATTGACATCAATGTTAACACACTACTCCATATCTACAATAACCACAGTTCACTGGATCATTAGATCATAGGAAAACTAAAGATGATTTTTAATAAAAGAGTTTGATGTATTCTACAATGATGTTAAGTTTGTGAAGCAATGAACTACTTTCTATACATGTCATAGTACTGAAGGGCTAGGATAAAAGTTTTGAGTGGAGGTATGTGGATGAAATGCTTATATATATTAAGTTAGGATAGATAGTTTAGAGTGTTTTCATGTGTGAATGTACAAATTTCTCAATGTTTATGTAACACATGATTCGTCTCAGGTTTATCTAAACAAATGTTAAATAAGTCCATGTGTATGTTCATGTAAAAAAATTTCAATGTAATCTTTAATTTTCAATGTCTATAGGTCGCAATCCATTTGATTCATTTTGTTAAAAATGTTTAAAGCATATTTGTACAATGTTTCATCTTGTTGTGGCATACATTGTATATGAACTTGTTTTTAATTCAATTTAATGTATATATGCAAATTCACATATATATGTATATATGTGTGTGTGTGTGTGTGTGTGTGTGTGTGTGTGTGTGTATGTATATGTGTGTGTGTGCACGTATATATGTGTATATATTCACACACACACACACACAAACACACACACACACACAAATATATATATATATATATATATATATATATATATATATATATATATATATATATATATATATATATATATATATATATATATATATATATATATATATATATATATATATATATATATATATATATATATATATATATATATATATATATTTCACATCACATAGATATGGCTTCTAGTGGTTCACAACATTTTTCTTCTGAGCAGAGTGTGCATCCTGATTCTCAGCAGACCTCACGTAGGTCTGAGACTCCTGAGAGTACTTCTGAGAATTCGGAGACTACTCGTACTCGGACTATTTTGAAAATGCAGTCCTCTCTAATGCAATTACAATGGACTTTAAACAACACTCTGTGTTGGCCAATAGGGATAAATTAGAACGTATTAAAGATGACTTGATGTGTATGATTGAGCTTGCTCAATCATACAACCCATATGATGACCTTCATATTGAGCATTTTTATAGGACTTTATCTCACACTATCTATGGCAAAGTTAAATGGAAAACAATAGATAGAGATGTTTATGCAATGAATCTGAAATCCATGTTCCCATTTTACATGGAAATGGTTGTGGTTAGAGGATATCAGGTCACTAGATGCGAGGATCCTATTGTCGCACCATTCATATATCCTAGATGATTGGCGACACATCATAGGTTGCAGAAGGATGAGTTGCCACAGTATTTCTGCAAACAATTGTACGCAGAATTTTATCTAGTATATGATGTTGACTACACACACTTTCCATGACATGCTGGGCAGGGTAGGGGCAGATTTGCAAACAGATTTAGACAATGTGATATGCAGCCCCTTAGTAAAGAGGGCAATGGTGGGTCAAAACCTTTCTGTTTTTCTGAAAGGTTTGGATTTTCTCACAGGTGGTGTTGGTGATATGGCAATCGAGGAGGCACATGTTGGCATGTATTCTAGCATTGCCAACATTGCTCCTCAGGTTGATGAGATGACTTCTGATCGTGTGGGCTGATATATGTTGTGTTCTCGTACTGCCCCTATTGTTGATGAGACGGATCCATTTTATGACCCATATATTTGTTATGAGCTACCGTCGCCTGCAGAGATCGCACAGTTACTGGAGGATCGTCTATGCCAGATGAGCTCATATTTAGTGAGTGATCTTGTGGATGTTTATCAAGCTTTCTCTACATTACATGGGATCACTCCCCAGCAGCTTCCTGAGTTCATTGGACGAGTACTTTAGAGATCCTCGACTAGTACCAACCATGGTGGAGGAGATTCAGAGACTGGTAGTTCCAAGCAGGAGGATATTTCGATACCTCCTACAGCTCCCGAGACTACAGTGCATCCTACACCACAGATTCTAGGAGTTCGGCGACGAGGTTTTTCATCTCTTCTTATGGATGACTTTATTGATCCAGATGTTATGTCATTACACTCTTCAGAGATATCTGCCATCGGGCGTGCATTCGAGGAGAGGAATAAGGTAAGAAACCAAATTTTGATTTTAACTTAGTTGTATATATAAAGTTTCTATGTACTCACTACCACTGACATATTTTTTTAATTTTAAATGTATATTATAGGAGATTATGATGGTCGTGAGATATGGAGATTTGTAGGCACCTGGTGATCCTATTCATCAAGATACACAGGTAAATTTATATTTAAATTTAATTTAAACTGATGTGTCTTATTTTTTCCCTATTCATCAGGATCCACTATATAATTTTTTTAGCATGGAAATTGTGTACACAATGTAGGCCCCTAGAGCAGGCGACGGATCAGATCGGGGATCGGGACAAGGCGCGACATAGCTCATTATTGTTATATACATGCTTGCCTCTTCTATTTTGGATATATTTGACATTTCTATTATGTATATCTGACATTTCTATTATACATGTTGTGGACATTTCTATTATACATGTTGTGAACATTAAATTTCTATTATGCACTTGATTTCTATTATACATGTTGTGGACATTTAGATATTATACATGAACTGTGGACATTGCATTTGTAACCTTATTTTAGACATTATACCTAGACATTTCATACATGTTACATGTTTATCTAGACATTTCATGTATTACATGTTTATAGACATTTCATGTGTTGTACATGTTTATTTTATGTGTTACAGTGTGCTCTTACTCTCAATTAGGTGCTCTCACTCTCCTAATTCATCAACACCTTTCCTTAATATTTATAATTTATTAATTAGTGCATAATTTGGTCTAAAAATGATGTCTTAAAGAGATCATAATACATGCTAAATTAGTATTCAATTTCTTCAAACTCATTATTATTGAATTTGTCTACTTAGTTACGTTACATGTTTATTTTATGTGTTACAATGTTCAAATTTCATGTGTTACATTTCAGTTAGATTGATATGCAAAACATTTCTACATTTCTACATGTTTCATTATTAAAATTAACTAAGAAGAATTTCTACATTTCAATTAGATTGATATGCAAATCATTTCTACATTTCTACATGTTTGATGTGCATATTAACTAAGAAG
Organism: Cryptomeria japonica; assembly: GCF_030272615.1. Classification (NCBI taxonomy): domain Eukaryota; kingdom Viridiplantae; phylum Streptophyta; class Pinopsida; order Cupressales; family Cupressaceae; genus Cryptomeria; species Cryptomeria japonica. The sequence continues at coordinate 318,902,198 of NC_081409.1, read as the reverse complement.
AATTTTGTAAAATTTTAAATGACATCTAGAGCTACTTTATGAGGTTGTGCATTACTAGATAGGTCTTAAAATTCTCAATGAACAAGTTTGTGTATATTATCTAGAATAAATAATTAAGATTTGATATTAATCTAGAGTTTAAACATTATTTAAGACTACATCCTAGGACTACACCTAACTTTTGTTATAAGGATGTCTTAAGGGGATGTTTGAAGAGGATGTCTTAAGGGGGTGTCAATGAAATGTCAATGAAAAATCAAAATGTATTTTCTAAATCAAGTAATATAAAACTCTAATAAATATGAATAATGCAATTATGACTAGTGCCTTGTTCTTAATCAAGAAAAAGTCTTGAGTTTAAAACTACAAAAAATATGTACATAATTTCTTAATCAAGCAATATAAATAATTACTAATAATCTAATTCAATTAATATAAATAATCACTAATAATCTAATGTAACAAAGAAAGGAATTCACATGTGTGTGAACTCATGAAAAATCAAATAACAATGTATATATAATTTAGCATGTGTACTTAACATAAGGGGATCTAAAGTTAGGACCTATTCTAGGATGTCTTAAGGGGATGGCCAAAGAGGATGTCTTAAAGGGATGTATAACATAAAAGTATACATATAAAATCTTTTCAACCAAGCAAGCATAACAATTTATATAATTTAGCATACTTAACATAAGGGGATCTAAAATTAGGACCTATTAAGATGTCTTAAGGGGATGGCCAAAGAGGATGTCTTAAGGGGATGGCCAAAGAGGATGTCTTAAGGGGATATATAACATAAAAAGAATACATTTAAGGGGATGGCCAAAGAGGATGTCGTAAGGGGGTGTAATGGAAATTTTTGCATATCTCCACAATCAATGCATGTACTTTTTATACATTGTACATTGAAGTCATCTAAATCTTCTGATTTATCACATAAAATTGATTTCACAAATTGGGTCGTACTTCCAGAGATGACAATATCTGGATTAAGTACTGCCATATCTTTTTTATATGACTCTAAGTAGCGATGAAACTCAACATGATTTCGACAGCAACAAGTTGCACGTACCTTATTTATGCATACAAAGCAAGGGCGCAACCTCTCAAACATTCTCTGACATATTTTCACATCTGAATATTCTTCCTTGAATGCTTCAAATAGTTCACTTTGTGTTGTATCTACAAAATGTTTAGGATGTGAAATCTTCATACCGGTTTCTTCATCTTTCATCTATATAGTGTCCCTTCTATTGGAAGAAACACAGGAGTGGCTGGTCCAATATTCAATTACCAGTCTTCTTACATCTTTAGAAATGTTGTCTTTTCGAGGAAGTCTACAAATATTTACCCAATACATTTCAATGTTTTCATCTAACATATTTTTCCTTCTAATATATCTTTGAACAATTTTTATAGATATATGCAGTAATTCAGAATTTGTTGTAACTTCTCTTTTATGTGACAATCTCTTACTAGAAATCGTAATCATCAATGCTCTACGTGCAGCACTTGAATCAGCTCCTCGGCTTGTGGTATTAATAAGGTTCAATGCATCTTGCAAATTTTCAACTATTGTTTCTTTTACATGACCTCCGGAGCTTTTCCTATTATCGACACCCAACAACTCCAAAACAGGAGTCATTTCTCTTTTCCTCGATAACTTTACAAATAATTGTGCTCTCCCGACCATAGATTTTTTTTCAAAAAATTCCTCTCGCATGTTTTTGCAATGCAATTTAATTGTGCTCTTAGATACCATGTGTTCAAATGAAATTTGATTGAAAAGAGAATCATCATTCATCTCCATCAAATTTCTCATGACAGAAGAAAAATTTGTACCTACACTAGTACCAATTTCTTCCACTACTTCAGTTGCATCATCTTCAACATCAAAAAGATCTTCTTCAACATCAACAGGTTGCTCTTGATTACGTTTTGTATGACCTTTCATTGAATCATCTCTTATGCAATCATATGTTTTTTCTCTATTTCTTTTATTCCCCATTACACAAAGTATTGAAATTTGCTTTCCTAAAATCACAAGTGAATACTCCTTAAGAAAAAAATCAACTCCTTTGGAAAAAATCCCCTCCTCCAGAAAAAATCACCTCCTTCGAAAAAATCGCCTCCTTCCTTGAAAAAACTCACTTCCTAAAAAAAATTGAAATTGAAATGAATTGTTTTTTGTTTTAAAAAATGAAAAAATGACCTCATTAATATATGAGGGAAAGGGTGGGTGGTCGCTTCCCCACGCAACCACTCGCCGAGGGTCCCACCGCTTGGGGGACTCGGTCGAGGCTGCCTATGTGGCATCCCACATGGCAGCCTACTCAGCAAAACCCCCACAATTTGCAAAACTTTCAAGTTCCGCAAAGAATTAGACCATCAATTTTTTTTATTTTTATTTTTTAAATACCTTTTTCAAGAGCTTGAAGTGAGAAACGTTGACATAATTTTTATATAATTTCAATTAGAATTAATATATTAAAATTACAAAATACTACAGGTAGGTATTTAAAAATTATATATAACACTACAGGAGAGAGTCCTCTTCAAGAATATATATTTTTGGGGGGGATTGCTATAGCTTTGATAGGGGAAATTTGGTAGGAGACAAAAACTGTCGATTTCGGAAAACTTTGACTTTGAATTGTTATAACGGTGAAAATATACATCGAAATCAGATTTATTTATTTTTCTGCACTGGCTATGGATGTCATCTAAAACGTATTTCAAAATCAAAGGAAAACAAGATTATTTACATATAGTTTTGTGGTGGGAGGTGAAACCCCTGATTTGCAGTATTTTTCAATAATTGAAAAATTGACTTTAATAATTAAATCACATACCAATTCTTGTTCCAAAAAAAATTTAAAAATAATAGGCATAAACTTCATCCACTTTTACACATTTCATCAATTTACATCATCTTCAAATATCAAATAGAAATATTACTTTTGTGCTATTGAAGTTGAACTATTTTGTTGTTGTTAGCCTTTTCCTTTATAAAAGAGAGACACAAGTTTGTACTTTTACCCCTCTATGATCGTATATGACATGTATACTTCATGATAGGTGTGTGTGTGTGTGTGTGTGTGTGCGCGTGCGTGCGTGCGTGCGTGCGTATCTCCCCATTGTGTATTATTTGTTAAGTGTTTGGGTCATGTGATGATCTCCATGGGCGTGATGGGGCGGACCTAAAACCGAGGAGAAACCTAGTTTCTCAAGCGAGGTCTGGCAACTTTTGTGAAGTCTTGTCAAGGTTGGAATCCCTTCTTAATCATCCTTAAGGTTTAGAGATTTTAGTCTTCCGCCTATGCCTTGTCACATTATGACAAGAGGTCGTAAGTGTGTTGCTGGAGTTAGTGATCTTCATATTGTGTTGTTAGTGTTTGAGCTCAGGTTGGTTAGTGTAGTGTGATGTGGATTAGAGGTCGATGATTTTGTCAGCTCATCCTGGCGTCATTTCATGGGATGATGTGATCATGGTATGTGTTGATCGTTGTCGAGCTATCATCATTGTGACAAATGGTTGAGTTGTTAGTCTTTCGTTGTGATCACCTCGCATGTGCAATGGCGTGATCTTGTGTTGTAGTCTCTCTAGCGACACTTGTGTGCATGTCATCGTGTCATGCGACATGTTGTGTTGTATCTTTGGTGTTGTAGTTAAGTTAATCTAGAATGTTTTTGGTTTTTTTAAGATTCCTTGGCTTGTTTCCTCGAGAGTTCATTTGCAGGGCATTACATGAGGTGACACATCTCATGACCAAGTTAACCCAATCAATACCAAACCCAAAGACTAATAGCACTTTATGCAGGAAAGCTATTTGACACAACCATAATTTTTGGCCATGACCAACTTGATAAACATTGTCTTCTCCTTAAAAATTGTCGAGTGAATAGCCTCAATTTCAACTATTATCCCATCCAAATTTTGCCTTCCAGCAACAAAGCCACCTTGCTCCTTTGAAATTAACGTAATGATCCACCATTTGAGTCTCTTAGCAATCAACTCAATAACTATTTTATAAAGCACATTGCAAAGAGCTATAGGTCTAAAGAAAACCAGAGAATTATCCCCTTCTTTTTAAGGAATAAAAGCAAGGAGTGTAGCATTCATGGCTCTTAACATCTATTTGTTCCTTTGAGACTCCTAATCTACCTAGAGTAGATCAAATTTAACAATCTCCCAAAACTCCAGATAAAATTCAATTAAAAAATCCATCGAGATCAAGGGTTTTCCCCTTCATCTGAAAAATAATCTCCTCAAATTCACCCAAAGACATAGGTCTAATAAGTGACTCATTCATCTCAATGGACACCAATGAAGGAATGCAATTCAAAATAAGATTTTCTTCATCCCTTGCAAGGGGAGAGTCCTCAATAAACAAGGTGGAACATAATTGAGAAGCCTCCCTCAAAATCTCACGAAATGAAAAAAATTGATTCCCTTCAAAAGACAAAGAGAAGAGACCAAATTCCCTTGCTAACAGAGTTGTGCAAAAAAGTAGCGTTTCTATCAACTTAAAGCCAATCAATATGAGACTTTTGCTTCTAGAAAATCTCCTCTTGCATCTTCCATTCCCCGAGCTCCTTTATAGCTACAAACTCCTCTCTACAATTTTCCTTGGACCATTATTACCAATCTTGCTATATGGCATTTAAAGGAGATTGGGCAATTGTTTTAGCCAAAAATAGATTGCTAAAACACTGCCTATTCCACTTTTTAAGCTTATACTTAACAAACTGTAATATCTTAACAAAAGAGTATAGTGTCATGCCACAAGCAGGGTTCTCTTTGTGCCACCACTCTGGCATAAGATCCTGAAGAGAAGGATTACGAAGACACATACGCTGAAATTTAAAAGATAGGTTCTTTGAGGCTTTGAAAAAATTAGCAAATCTGATAAAGAGTGTTGTCATCATGGGATTATCAGTCTCTTATATATAGACATCATGTCGTCATTCTCCTAAATCTTAAGATCATTAAATTGAGTGACGAGGAAATTTACGGGAGATTAGGAAAAGATATATACCAAATTTAGAGGAAACAAATGTGTTCACTATATGTTACAACTCATCAAGCTCTCAGAGAATATTTATCAAAGGATACGATACAAATCAGATAAAGAATGTTGTAAATACAATTGATTAGTGTAGTTACACTTACTAGTTTGTATGACTAATGAAAGCAATTTAAGACAAGCCTGCTCACTCATTCTATTAGAATGAATCGGCCAAAACAAGGATGCAGAGGAAAAATGTAGAAAGCTTTCAAGCTTGGCCATCATAGGGCCCACAAGATATGGTACATGATAGCAGAGCATAACAAAGAACTTTATCAAAGCAGTGACAGCGGATCAATCAGAGCCTAACCAGAACTTTATTTTGGCATAGCTAGATGATATTATTCAGTTCATTTATCATTGTAATCATTTTGTAATAGCCTATAAGAAAGTGAGTCTTCCTTCGGATTGCAGCCCTATTTTGTAATTGAGCAATGAACTCTAGGCAGTGTGCCTGAATGCTAGTGCATTCCAACTTTTGTAATATTTTTTTACTACTGACCATAATATAATAATATTGTGGGTACTCAATCCCACCATGATTTTCCCTTTTCGGGTTTCCACGCAAAAACTTCGATGTTATGTTTGTGTGGTTATTTTCTTTGTGTTTCTGCATTATAGTTCTTGTTATTTACATGTAGTGGATAAAGAATCAGATTAATAAATTCACAAATACCAGAACACTGATTCACCCCCCCTCTTAGTGTTCATTGATTCCAACAATTGGTAGCAGATCTTTGTGCCTCAGAAGAATCCTAACAGCTTGAGGAAGATCCGAAAGATTGAATCAATGGACTCCGGTTTGCAGAGACGGCTTAGTGTGGCACTTGAAGATCTTGATGCAACGATGAAGGAAAAGAGTAGCCTGAAAAGAAATTTGAATGCAACTGAAGACTTCATTAAGACATTGAAATATCAATTGAAAGTTTCTAGAGAAAAGAGAAAGGAGTTGATGGATAAGTTGCAGAAGAAATAAGAACAAAGTGTTGACAGTCAAACCTTACAAGATAAGACAGATGAATGTGAGAAGTTGGCCAGGGAGAATGCAGTTTTGAAGAATGAGATGCAATCTATTGTCATGAAGTTGACTAAGGAGATTGAGGACTAGAAAAAAAATGAAGAAAGCTTGACTCAATCATTGAAGGACAGATCTGATGAATGTTGCAGATTGACATATGAGAATGATTAGTTGAAGCTTGAATTGGTGCAAACAAAGAATGATGGACAAGAACTTGAAAGACATATCATAATTCTGAGAGATGAGTTGACTACTACAAATGAATACAAAGAAAAATTCAAATCTAGTTCAGCCTAGTTGGATGAGATGCTAGAAAGTCAGAGACATGGAAAAGACATTCGAGAACTTGGATTTGAGAAAGGAGAATCCTCTTATTCTAGTCAAAGAAATCATCAGCAAAAGAACAAGAAATCTCCGGTAAGATGACCTAATGCCTATAAATTCAATGGTAAATGTTTTGTTTGTGGTAAATTTGGTCATATGGAAAATAAATGCAGAAGTATGATGAATAATAGGATGATGAATTATATGAGCAATGGCCCTACCTTTACCGGTCAGTGTTTCAAATGCAACAACTTTGGATATTTAATCAAATATGTGCAGAATGATGAACAATTTCCAGAATAAGAGATGATATGCTTGTGAAATGTTTGGACATGTATCTAACCAATGCAGGATGAGACAAAATCAAATGAATTTTAGGCCTATGCAAAGAAATGTTGTTTGCCATGCATGTAACAAACTAGGTCATATTGCAAGACATTGCAGAAACAAGAATGCACGGGTGAACAAGAACAAAATAGATGAAAAAGGAAAAGATAAGGTGGAAGAAATCAAATATCAACATAAGAAGATGTGGATGAAAAAGGAAGAGTCAAATGTGCAAAACGACTCCACACCTGAATCCGGTGATGGAACCTCATCTGGTAACTAGGGCACGTTTGTCTTAGGGGGCATATTATCATGCATATTTTTAGAACCCCCTTGTGGAGATTTGTAGCTAGTCAAGGATGGTTGTGGATGATGGAGATCAGGTATGCAGATGATATCCAGAAGATTTATGGCGGTTTGGTAATCTGGTGAATGAAATGATGAAAAATAGTGTAACCGGAAGCCTCTAAGGTTGAGAATTTATTACAACTGGAAATTAGGTTAAAAAGCCCATTTCAGTCATTTGTTTTTCACACTATGAATGAAGAGAAAGATAAAAAGAGCAAGGCAATTGAGTTTGAGTTGTTATAACCGAGCTAGAAGCAATCATTTAGAGATTTGTTGCGTCTAGTTGAGATCGAAAGAGGTATTTATCTATTTGCGAGCAATATTTTCATACCCTAAATTCGTCATGGCATCTGTATCTGGTGTTGAGATAGGTGATATTCTTTAGTTCATTTATCACTGTAATCATTTTGTAATGGCCTTTAAGGCAGCGAGCCTTCCTCTGGAGTTGCAACCCTATTCTGTAATTGAGCAATGAGCTCTAGTAGTGTGCCTGAATGCAAGTGCATTCCAACTTTTATAATATTGTTTTAATACCAGCCATAGTATAATAATATTGTGGGTACTCAATCCCACCCTAGTTTTTCCCTTTCCAGGTTTTCACGTAAAAAATTCCAATGTTATGGTTTTGTGGTTATTTGCTTTGTGTTTTTGCATTATAGTTTCTGTTATTTGCATCTGGTGGATAAAGAATTAGATTAATAAATTTACAAATACCGGAACACTAATTCACCCCCCTCTCAGTGTTCATTGATTCCAACAGTTTATGCAATTGGAGCATCTTGTTGCACATTTGGAGCATCTTGCTACATCGTTGAGGCTTCCTACTACACAATTGAAGCAACCTACTGTGAAATGAACTCTCTATGCTACGCAGTTGACCCTCTGTCCCTGTGCATTTTATAGGTATAAATGATTTCTAGGTTATGGTTTTTCAATTGGTTTTGTAGATATTTCACTTTTTTTTAGCATCAAGTTTTTTTGTGTTACTAATGGTCTGTGTAGCTCCCTTGGCATTCGTAGGACAAAGACTCAATCTAAAAACTATTGGCATGTTTGGTGCAGGATGATAATTGAAGACATTATAAACCCCTGAACAAATTGTGTTAGTTAAGATGAGAGGGGGGTGAATCATAAAAACTCACAATACAATATATTCACCAAATTCAACCTCGGTAGCCTTTATTGATATGCAACTATGATTGTAAACCATTCAATACTCATAAACAGATACACTTAAAACATCATAACACATTTAACACCAGATTTAACGTGGAAACCCAAATAGGGAAAAACCACTGTGGGATTTCGGACCCACTAAGAAATATACCCTTCTAGAGTATGCTCAATTAAAAGCTAATCTAGTTACAGATTACAAAAACACATTGCTAGATGTGACCCCGTTAAGGGATTTCCCTCAGACTTGTTAGAGTCTTGCACTTTGTTAGAAGTGACCTTGTCAAAGGATTTCAAACACTCATTTAGAATGTTACCTTGCTAGAGGGTTTACAAATAAGACTGTTAAGTCCACTCCGTTAAGAGATTTCCTATCACTTACAAAATAAATAACAGTAATAAAATATATCTGCAACTTCACATCTAAAATGCTAAAGCAGGTTCTATATGCTCAAAACAATCTTGTCATATGACTTATCTTGCTTCTTGTTGGGCTTCTCAATCTATTCTTCAATCTTCTGTGCTCGGTGATCACTACAGTCGTGTCACCGTTCTTCTATTTTTCTCGCATGCATTGTTCATCAACAGATTCTTCTTTATGAACAATACCTAACCGCTTAATCTCCTTGATCACATTTCCCATGATCAATCTTAGCCATCAGATCTTAAAACGTGACTAGGTTCATTGTATCCTTTGATCTAAAAATGTTTTACCTTGCCTTGGAACTTGTGCTAGGTTATGACCGTTCAATCTACATTGTAGATCTTATCTCTTGTATTTTTGATGTCGTAGATCCTCAACAAACTTCTTGCACAACATACCAATCATCTGATCAACTCCAGCTCATTGGTATTCTACATTTAATAATGTATTTATCCATCCAATGCATTCTGTTATTACTCCGTTGTTGTAAATATTGAACTTCACTCGGTAGATGGTTTGCCTTCTTTAACCGATAGTGATAACCTTAGGGTTTACCGACTAGCATCTTGCTCGGTAACATAGAACAATATCAAGCCTTAACTAATTCTATAGCTTGAAATATTTTCTCCTTATTGTTCAGTCTTTGAATACTCATATATGGGATATCAAAACAATCAAAACAACATAATCTCATCACTGTCTAACTCGGTAATTGTTGCCCATTGAATAACTTATTATTCCCCTTTTATTTTCTCATTCATTCTATGTCTCTTACCGACATCTTTATACTTATCAAAACATACTCATTAAGATATGGCAACATCATACTGAATCAGAAAATCAATTGCTTGACATCAATGACAAAATAATGTTATTAAGATAGTAATCATCCTTTCTCAATTATATCAACAATCTCCAACAACCTTCTCAATATCCTCATACCAACAAACTTATTGAGATGCTAACAATCTCCTTTTGTGAAAATGCTAACAAATTGTGTCTTTGTTTTTCGTAGATTAGCTCACATATGACTTGCTTAATGGGAATGAATGTGTGTTTTTTGTGTTTTGAGTACTTGCTCATTGTGTAGAGTGGACCCAAATTTGCACCATGTATCCTCTCTCGTTTCCTTTGGGATCTTGGGTGAAAGAGAAAGGTGACAATGACACCCACTTTTATTTTATTAGAGAAATATTCTTTAGGGATTTCATCACCCCACATTGTTCACCTCGTAGTGATTTTTGAGCGGTATCTCTCTTTGGGATCCTATATAAAAGGATTTGCCAAAAGGTTGCTTGTGGACAAAGTGCAATCTAAATTCCAGTCATTTGATAAGGGTTGTCAGACCTTTAAGTAGCTCGCTTCATAAAATTTGCATGTCAGCTTTGTTCCTCAAAGAATAACTACAAACCATTGTTGTAGAAAACCCAAAACCCATATTCATTGATTCATGGAGTGCACATTGTACCCCGAAGATACCCCTCATTTATCCTTCTTAGTGAGGTATGAAATTCTTCAGGTCAAAAGGTTTTTGAAACTTTGGGGAATGAGATTTGGTGTGCCCATGCCATGGTGGGGTAGCCAGTGTCACTAGATATTTGCATATCCACTTTGCTTGAGGTATTTATATGTCATGGGGGCCTCAAATGAATAGTATCCTCTATCCAACCTAAGTTGTACATGCTTCCAAGTACTTTAAATGTTGAAACCAGTGATGTAAAATATGGGCTAATCTAGGCCCCTTTTCAGTCATAAGTCTGATTTCATTTCAATGTCAAGCAAAATCAGACAACCATTTATGTCTACTTTGTCTTATGTCACTCTTCATGATAAACTTCACACACTCCAAAAATCAAAAACTTGTCCAGGAAAACTTCAAACATCAAAAACCCCAAAAACAGTGTCAAAAATGTTGCAACCTCACGCGGCAAATATAAATTGTCTCAACCTTGCATAGGTTCCATCTTAGGTTTACAGGTTTGTCATTATCCTTAGTGTAGGCTCATTTCCACTACATTATCATTGTCATTAGTTTAGGCTCATTTCCACGTCATTATCATTATCCTTAGCTTAGGCTCATTTCCATGTCATTATCATTATCCTTAGTTTAGGCTCATTTCCGCATCATTATCATTATCCTTAGCTTAGGTATGTTTCCACGTCATCATCATTATTTGAGTTTAGATTCATTTCCATGTCGTTGTCATTCCCCTTAGTTTAGCTTCATTAACACATCATTATCATTATCCTTAATAAATGACCACAATACCCTTAATAATTTAATAATGACTTTTGAAAGATAAAGATGAATTAATAAATAGAATTTAATAATTTATTTATTTGTCCCCTTTGTCCATTAATTAAATAAATTTATTTTATTTAATTAATTAACCCATAAATACGAATAATAAATTAATAAATTGTATTAATTAATTATCTCTAGTTATCCTCCCATATGAGGATAATATTTGTTCTTTTTTAAAAAAAAATTTAAACTCCTCTTTTTTATCCTATTAGGTGGAGATTTTTGAATAATTTTTAATTATTAAAATCTCCAAATAGCTTCAAACCTGCTACTTTGGTATTTATGAGGAGATAATTAAAGATTTTATTTTCAATTCTCATAATATCTTCCCATTCGCCTTCTTCCATTCTCATCCTTCTTTGAATGGCAGCTTTGTGTTGCATTCGATTGCATTCGTCCATCTCTTCAAAAATCATTTCAATCCTTGTCGTCTATCGAATATCAATTTTCTATAAATTGAGGTCTCTTTCTTTGTCAAATCATCTAATTTTCATGCATTGTTACTCTGTCAAATTCATTAACAATTAGCAATTAGCATTTCATTTTTGTCAATTTAATTTGTATAATCACGTTCCTAGTAAATCTCAAATACCACATCCTTTTTTTTTGCAATCATATTCATGCATCATGCATTTGGGGAGAAATATAAGATATTCATTAGAGATTAAAGGAGAAGAAACTAAGTTTAATTGAAGGAGCGCAAAAGGATGGTTTGCATATTTACGCTTTGTTTTGATTACTTTGTTAGTTAGATTAGGATTGATTTGCATGTGTTTAAGTTTGTGATTAGCTTAGTTCAATTCATTCATGTTTTAGTTTTCTCATTTGCATGATTTTTTATCGACATTTGGTGAACCTGACATGAATCGTGCGACCAATTCAATGGTTGTGTGAGTTTCCAATTACATGCAAGTGATCGAGGACAAGATTCGTCATCTTTCGTGTCACTACCCCTGACGTGCACAATTGATCCACGCATTTGGAGTATCCTATTGCACAATTGGAGCATTTTGTTGTGCAGTAGATCAATCATGTTGTGTAGTTGATCAAGTTTAAGTGTACAATTGATGGAGATTTCAGTGAATTTGATAATTGTCCTTAGTTTTGCTTAATCTTTTCTTACATTTAGGTTTTCTAGGGTTAGATTGATTACATGCTAAAAAAATTATGATTAGGAGTCATATATGTAGGATTTTGGGAAGACCTAACATATGCATGTAGGGTTTTAGCTTAATCAAGAGACCTAACAATCAAATTTCTTAATTAAAGGCTTAAAATGAACCAAAAATCTCACATAGCATAAATAGGAGATCAATTAACCTTTCATAAAGAGCACACCACAACGAAGAAAACATTGAAGAGGATGTATCAAAATGTCTTTAAAGAGATGAAGAAGATGTCCCACCTATACAATTTCTTGTTGAAAACTATGGAAAGGATTTAAAATCATGCAGAAGAAAGGGTATGATAGGCATAGTGGTAATGGCACAAACAAGCAAGGTATTATAGAACTCATTCAACCAAAGAAGCGGCATCACACCAGAGGACTAGGATTTAAACCATTACAGATTGGTCCCTCCAACACCAAGTTAGCCTTATGTGAGGAGGGGCACACTCCTGACAATGAAAAGACACCTAAGGAAGACCAGAATAAAAATGATGCTAATGAGTAGGATGAGACTCCTATTCCTCTAGCTCCCATTCCCTAGGTGATATTTTCATTGACCCCAATGACTTACCTATTGAAGAAAAATATGTAAATAATTCTTCTCCTATACAAACTTGTCCTAGACCCTGGATTCTAGACTTTTGGGATCCTAGCACATCTTTTAAATAATGTAATACTGAACACAATTTTGGCAATGATACCATTGATTTCCATATCATGATCATAACCTTTTCCACACTAGATTTGTATAATACTGATGATAGCATGCCCTCAATTCATCTCAAATGTATCGATTTGGACCATCAAGGACCACTGAGTTTAGACTATTTCAAGAATGATGAATGCATAGCAGCATTCCTTGAGTCTCGTGAGGGCATACCAACACACTTTGGGGAGTCAATTTTGTCTTCTAGTCATAAAAACAATGAAAAAAATGAATGAAATGAGTCTCTTGGTGAAAAACTCGAGGCACCTCTAGACATTAGAAAAGTAAAAATAAATGACGTATTTGAGTGTGAAAACCTCTCTAAGGTGCCCAAGGATGGAAGACTGGACAAACCCCCAACACATCATGTAAAATCTTCTCTCTTACTAGAGATAACACAATAAAACAATTTTGGTATGCTAGATAATGACAAGGTCACCCCTTCCAATATTTACTCCATGAGGGGGTAACTTTTAAATGGAATGAACAGTGTTAGCAAACTTTCCATAATTAAAGGACTATTTGTTATCTTCACCAGCCTTGATGCCTCCCATTGAAGGCATACCTTTCATATTGTACATGTCAGCAATAACAACAGTAATAGGAGCTCTCTTAGTACAACACAATGAAGAAGGAAAAAAGAGATCCATATACTACATCAGCCAAATTCTGGTTAGCTATGAATTGAACTATACCACCATTGAACGTGCATGCCTAGCAATTATCTTTACTACCCAGAAACTAAGACATTACATGTTGACTCACAAGACATTGCTTGTAGTGAAGATAGACCCATTAAAGTACCTACTCAATAGAGCAACACTCATAGGACACCTTGCTAAAAGGCCGATGATATTTAGTGAATTTTATATCCAGTATGTAGACTACAAGACTATAAAAGGACAAGCAATAGCATATCAACCTGTCGAAGCTCCTATCCAAGATGATCACCCATTGTTATTTGATTTTTAGATAACTCCCCATTCAATATCACACCTACCACTAAATTGCAGCTCTATTTTGATAGCTCTCACACACAACATGGCTCGGGGGCATGTATTTTGTTTCTGATTCCGCAAGGAAATGCAATCCCTAAATCATACAAAATGAATTTTGAGTGCACATATAACATTGCAAAGTATGAATATTTATTCACAAGGCTAATAATTGCAGTGCAATGGGATGTCAAGAATCTTCAAGTGTATGGTGATTCTCAATTATTCATTTGACAAGAAAATGATGAATATGAAACTAAAGATGAAAAACTTATAACTTACAAGAAATTTGTTGATTTCTACAAGACTAGGTTTGTTACAATCACATTCAATCAAGTACCTCAACTAAAAAACAAAATAGCAGATGTCATATCCACTATTGCATCCATGCTTTATATGCCATAAAATGTTTCTAAATGCGAGTTCTTGGTGGAACAATTTCTCATTCTTTCTTTTGAAATTCCACAATCTGAAATCGTGTGTGAAATTGTTGGTCCCAATACCCCTTGGTACCAAGATATATACAATTACTTACAATCCCAAGCATTGCCTCCCAACTTGTTAAATAATCAATGTTGCTCCTTTGTCCGCCAAAACTCTAGATATGTTATCATCAGTGACACCCTCTACTGTCACTCTTTTGACCAAACCTCCTCGGGTGTGTTGATTCTAAAGAAGTGCAAACTAATTTACAAGAGGTTCACAATGGTATTTGTGGGGGGCATATCATTGATTTAAGTCTTGCAAATAAATTGACAAGAGCAGGATACTACTAGCCTACAATGGAACACGAGGCTCACACTTTTGCAACAAAGTGTTGGAAATGTCAAGTTCACAGAGACCTAATTCATGTATGAGCACAAGAACTCAAACCTGTCATATCTCCTTGGCCCTTTTCTCAATAAGGACTCGATCTCATAGAAAAGATTTACCCTACCTCCACCAATGGCCATAAATTCATAATCACTACCACATAATACTTCACAAAATGGATTTAATCCATTCCCATGACTTACATCACTGGCACATAGATTTCCAAATTCATCGTCAATTATGTCATATGTTGATATGGAGCCCCTTTGGCAATTGTTACCAATAATGGTCATCCATTCAAAAACCAAGATGTTAGGGAACTTTGTGAGAAGTTTCATATTGAGCATCACTTTTCCACTCCCTACTATCCGCAGAGTAATGGTCAAGATGAGACATCTTAAAAAACTATAATAAAAATTCTCAAAAAGTGTCAATGAAGTTGGCTACGACTAGCATGTTCAAATAAACCCTTCTTTATGGGCATACCGAACCATCATCCCCACACCTACACGCACTACCCTTATTCCCTATTCTATGCTACTAAAGTCATACTCCCTATCGAGGTTGAGATCCCCTCATTGAGAGTCTCTTTGCGCCATATCATTGATGATGAAGAATACAAAGTATCTAGGCTACATGAGCTAGAAATGTTGGACGAGCGACGCCAAACCGCCCTAGCCCATCTACAAGCATATCAAAATCATCTCTGCAGGAACTATAACAAGAAAGTCAAGGGTAGGCACTTTAATATCAGATACTTGGTCCTCAAGATGAATCCAAAGAATCAACAAGATAGGGAGAAGCTAGGCAAATTTGAGCCCAATTGGCTAGGTTCCTATGTAGTTACTGCATCCTATGAATCTAGGGCATATCAGCTCGCAACACTAGAGGGAGATTTGTTGTCCGATCTTGTAAATAGTATGTACCTCCGCAAGTATTATACTTGAGGAAAGGTGGAAAAGAAGAATCAAAAAGAACAAAAAATAATTAAAAAATGATCTTGAAAAAGAAAAAAATAAATAAAAAGGGATCCTAAAAAAATAGAATAAATAATCAAAGGAAATCAATCGCCCACTAGTGAAAACCTAGCAAATAGGCGCTTTGGGTAAGTAATGTGGTGAGAACCTAGCAAAACAGGCACCACGCGTAGCAAGTCCTCACTCCACTATATATCATCAACCTATATGAATTTCATCCATATCCATACTAGACTTTATATCTGCATCACCATCATCCCCTTTTATCCTTTATGGCTTGAGACTAGTCGTTATTTACTACCATTTATTTGAGTAGCCAACTTGTATATATCTTTATTTGGCTATTTTATAGAGTTTGACACAAATTGGGGATAATTCTCTTATCATGATCAATAGATGGAGTCCTTCTCACTACAAGATTGAAGGATGTCAAATGTACATAAAAAAAATGTCCTAAAAAAACACCAAAACATCCAGATAAAGTCACGAAAAACTTCAAAAACATTCGTAAAAATGTCTAGAAACAAAACCAAAAACAATTCAGAAAACATCCTAAAGAATTATACAAAAAAATCAAATAACCACAAAAACCCTTGTAGGGATAGCCTGTAATCCACTATTATTTCTGCCCTTAGAATAGTAGAGAGAAGTCGTACAAAAAAATCAAACAACCACAACAACCCTACAAATTTCAAAACAATCCAAAAATCCAAAAACAATCAGTGTTAGTCCATCAATAAATCATCCTTTTTAATAGGCAGACATCTAAGTAGACAACATACGAAAAACCCATAAAACACTGCAATTATCAAATCATGCAACAACAGGCAACCTCTCACTCAAGTTAGCAATCAGACAAATCAATTTGTCGCATCAATCAACCAATCAAGCAACACTATCCAAACTATCATTTGTCTTATACAAGGTGCAGTATACTCAAAAGAAGACTATATCCGTCATAAACAGGGTACATCATTCCTGAAACAAAAAATCATGATCGTCATATCAAACACAAAATATTAAACTCTAACAACAATATCAGAATGGTTGTTGATTTGCTTGGTCCAGTGTGTCTTATCTTTCATATATTTATCTTTGATCATGTTCCTATGCTACTCAAGGATACCCACAAGTGATTAGAGTGGTCGAGATGGTTCATGATCTTTTGCTTTTGTCTCTTGTTTATGGGATGTTTTCATGACATTTTGAAAGAAGTATGTTTTGGAAGTTTGTGTCGGTAAATTCACTTTGTGACTATCACACATACCTCGACCCTTAACATACAAACAAACATTTCAAAACATAATGGAAACATTCCTTGTTTGCAATATGTCTATTTTTCTGCAATGGGATCGTATTATCGCTTTGACCTCATATGTCGCGACGCAATGTATCCACTCACAATATTAAATAAAGCTCTCTTTCTCTAAAGGTGAACTTATGAAGGCAATGATTCATCACTACTAAAATTTCTCCATCTATTTTTTATCTTTTACTAACATTTCTTCAATTAGTCCACGAGTCCTCTTAATTCCGTACTTTACTATTTAAATACAAGTGTATCCTGCATTCACGACATGTTAGCCCGCATGCATATTATAACCATTTTCACATTGTCCCATCCCCCCCACATATGTTAGTACCCTCATATAACATCATGGCATAGCATCATAATTCATACATCCATAATTCAAATCCATACATCTCAGTAATAACATCATGGCATCTTGCAAGCATCATCATCAACATCATATAGAAACAACATAAAACACATAGACATAAGCAAATCAAAGCATCTCATATAGTAAAAATTCCCATATAGAATCCACATCTCATATACATATCATAAATAGTATCAAAGTACAAAAATCTGAGTCTCTGTGTCAAATAGAGCTCGCAAGATTGGTACAACCTCAAAAAGTGTCTACAAAAATGAGTGTATATTGCTATTGTTGAGAGAATCACAAGGTGATCCCTTGATCCTCCTATCTCTAATCCTATCCTAAGGATGAAGATCCTCCTATCCTTAGTCATGCCTGTCTGGATGGCCTCGATGACCTGATAACTCTTACACTGCTATGTGTCATTTGAGAATGTGTCTCGTTGCATGATCTACTCTGAACCTGAAGTGCTACATATGATGGTGCTCTCTGCCCTGTTGAAACCAAGCCCTCATATAAATCCCTCCAATATTTGATCTCATGTCCATACTACATCATCTAATCAAAAGCATCTCGCATCTTAAGATCATGTACACCATCAAGGAACCCTCAAACCCTCTCATTTGCCCTTTGTGCTTGAGACAATGTTGTCTCAAGAAGCTATCAATGAAGTTGTCTTTGTTGCATACTTATCCCTCTCTGCTAATAGTATATCTCTCTCTGCACTCAATTGATCCCTCTCCATTGTCAATTTCTTCATGCCTGCCATCAAAGATGCTCTCTCAACATCCCAAGTTGTCCTATCCAGCAAAAGAGATGTTATTTGTCTCTCTGACAATGAGTTGTGCTCTCTGATACCGCACATCATCCCTCATGGCTCTGTCATCTAGAATATTCTCTACATCGTTGCCTACCACCACATCTTGCATGGGCTCATCCTGTAGAACCTGTATGTCATCGGCCCCATCCATTAGGACAACATCTTAATCTCCCTCCTCATCATCCTCATCTGAATTTGCCTCATCATCCTCATCTAACTCCTTATCCTCATCCCCCTCTGATTCCTTTATCTCATCATCCTAACCTCTCCTTTGATATCATTTTGGTGCCATCCTCGAAACAAGAATATCAGGATCTGTCAAAGGGACTAGCTTGTGCTTTACAAACCACCTATCATATGTTGTCATACTTGCATCTATAACATATGATCTAGCACCCCAATCTCTCAACTATAACTGCATGAACTTAGTATAAGCTACACGCAGTCTAATCACTGGTCACCAGTCTCCAAACTTCCTGTTGGATCACACATAATATGCCATACCTGTACGAACATCTTGTCACTCCTAAATCTGCCTATGTACCCTCTCTAGTAGCTGAATCTCAATAATCCTTCATCTTAGAATGGTCCAGCCTATTAGATACCTCTCTTGTCTACAATAAGGAAGATGTTCATCATCATCTAGCCAGCATGGGCAATCCCTATATGGTCTCAATGTAAAATCCCTGAGGAAATCTAGTTGATGTCTCCAATACAAGATATGACCCAACGGTCCTCGTTACAGTGCCCCATCATAACAATACATGTAAAGTAATCTTGGTTGCATTTGTTTGTCTGATATAGGTTTGCACATTTCTATATGCTCAAAAGCACACACATGTAATAAAGTCAACCCGCAACTAATACTCAAAGTTCATTTGTATGACATTTGGTGTAGATGAAAGTATAACATCCCAAGCATGCATGGTCCCCATGCAAATACTGTCCACTCCATCACCATGCCCTCTAGGAGTCAACCCCATCCAATAGGGATTTCATGCCCTCTCCTATCTAGTGCTACCAATCATGTTATCACTACACTTATGACAGTCACCAACTTCAAATGTTAATCTATCATAGTCTCTTGGACCTAATATAATAGTCGATGATGCATAGCTTGTCCTCGTCCACCTCAAACATCTATCGCAAAGCCTCTCTCCCAGTTGCAAGCTTGTACATAGCTAACTCACCATGGATAGGAATCCTCAGTATACGCCACACGTCCTCTAGTTTGATTGTCACCTCTCTTGTCAGTAGATGAAATGAATTTGTCTCAAAGTGCCACCGCTCTGCTAATGTGGTGATAAGTGCCATATTCGCCCTTATCACAGACATGAATGTGATATGATGTAATCTTAAATACAACAAGCAATTTGTCCCTCATCTTTGCAGTTGATGATACAATGACAGACATGTAGGTTGACTCTCACGAGTCTATAAAGTTGGAAGATCAACCTACAAGACAATGGGGCAAAAATTGTGTTAACCCTAACCTCATCCATCATGTCTTATTAACCAAGAAAGTATGTGAATAAATAAATCTGAACCATAACTTTGATGTCCTAATTCAGTACCCTAATTAGGCACATGAGCATCAACTCTAGTCAGCCCTTGTCAATCCAATTCTAACCCTAGTTCAAACCATTCCTCATCTTAGTCAAACCATATCCTTAAAGCCTAACTGATCTACATTTTGACCTAGTCAACTACGTAGCAGAACCTAGTCAAATGTGTAGTTTAAGCCTTCAATTGTGCAATTTTGGCTTCTAACTACGTAGTTTCAGGCTCCAATTGCATAGTTCAGACCTTCAACAGCATGGGACTTTCATCAATTGCATTGAAAATACCCCCAACAGTGCAAATTTGACCCCATACCCCTCAACAAGCATCAAAAATGAGAAAATTTAACCTAGAAAAGTATGCTCAAATCATAAATTGACAAGTGGGATTTGGAGTACGTACCTCTAGTCATGTGCCCTTCGATCACTTGTAGCTCCACACGCACTTGCCATGATGATTTTGCCATGGAATTTGCACCATCCTTGCCTAGTCCTCCTTGCTCCAGAGCTCCAATTCTTCCAAATAAGAGAGTGAAAATGAGCTCTTTTCACCCTTCCCCCCTTTTTATACCCATCTTACTTGCCTAGATGGGCACACATGCACTCCCATTTGTGTTGGTCATGGTCTTTTTGACCTTCCAGAGCTTGTCTCTTTTGCGTTTTAACTCCAATTTCACTTTCGTTCACGATGTTGGAATCATGGCGTCATTGTCAACAAATTAACCTTTTTTCCAAAAAAATCAGTCAATTTCTCGAGGGGGCACCCTTATACCATGTCATAACCTAGGCATGTTTTCATGTGATTTTTCTGAAATTTCTTTGAAACAATGCTCCAAATCACATTCTCTCAAAGAGGGTCAAAATGTAGACATTGAAAATTGGTCAATACATGCATCTCCTATTTTTAACCTAATTGTGTGTAAAGTCTTTACTATTCATCGATCTTCTCTCGCTTCCTCTTTCCCATTTTCTGTCCCATTGATATCATTTTCTCCACATTTTAATTTTTTTATATCAATTTGTCCTAAAATCCCTTCCAGTGATGTCAATTCATCCCCATTTAGATCCTATGACATCAATTCATCCCAAAATCTATCCTGATAAGGTCAATTAGCTCTCATTTTGATCTTGTCATTTCGTCTTTGCCATTTTATGTCTAGATCGCATCATTTTCTCCCAATTTCGAGTTTTTGAAATCATTTTTACCTTGTTTTATGTCCCATGGCGTTACATCGGTCTCATTTTAGTCCTTTGAATCACCTTCCCCTGATTTACCTGTTTTCACTCAATTTGACCTAATTTTCCCATTTTGATTCAATTATTCCCATTTTCTGCCCGAACCTTCCCAATTCTTCTCAATTTCACCTCATTTGACCTAATTTGACTTAATTTGACCAAATTAAGGTCTCTAGATATCGGTTTAACTTATTGGCCCTTTTAGGTTTAATTAATTAATTATTAATTAAACCCCCTTTCTTACTAACAATTCTTCCAAAGTTAAATAAATAAATTTATTAATTTATTTATTTGTCCTCTTTGTCCATTAATTAAATAAATTCATTTTATTTAATTAATTAACCCATAAATGTGAATAATAAATTATATTTATTGTATTTATCTTTCAAAATAAAGATAATAAATTTTATTTATTAATTGATATTTATCTACTTTTTAAGATGAGATATTTAATAAATCTTATTTATTAATTATCTCTATTTATCCCCTCATAAGAGGATAATATCTGCTTTTTTTTATTTTTAAATCTTCATAATATTCTCCTAATTTTCAAATTTGGAAACTAATATCTTTCCTTGTTTTTAATTGACTTTAAAAAATCATCTTTATGGGCAATATATCATTTATCTTAATTCTAAATTTAAAAATGAGATGCACACATTCGAAAATCAGCTTTCTCTCATCTCTTTTGCTTTATCTCTCTCATCTTCATCCTGTCTAACGTGATCTTAGTCATCCTTTCCACAAAAATCTTGTCGATTCCGATCTTCCGCTAAGTCTCGAGTCTTCTATAAATTGAGGTCTCTTTCATCAATCAAATCATCTAATTTTCATGCATTGTTATTCTATTGAATTCATTAGCAATTAGCAATTAGCAATTAGAATTTCCTTTTTATCAATTTAATTTACATAATCACGTTCCTAGTAAATCTTGCCATCACCACTTGCTTTCATTTGTTTCGTGCTCCTCACATATAGAGAGCAACATGTCATCATTAGAGAAGAAAGGAGAAGCAGTGAGTTTAATGAAAGGAGCACAGATTGATGGTTTCCATATTTATACTTTGTTTTAATTACTTTGTTGGTTAGATTAGGATTGATTTGCATGTGTGTTTAAGTTTGTGACTAACTTAGTTCAATTCATTCATGCTTTGGTTTTCTCATTCACCCGATTTCCCGACTGACATATGTGTGTGCACACACACACACACACACACATACCCTTGATGTTTGTTGATTTATGCACGTAATGGGTATCAACTCCACATAGCTCTGTAGGTTGGAGCATACCCTAAAAATGGTTAAATTAGTGATATCACACTAGACAAATTCCTTTATACCTTGCTCGCCATACTTAATCAATC
The DNA here is from genome assembly GCF_030272615.1 of Cryptomeria japonica. NCBI lineage: Eukaryota > Viridiplantae > Streptophyta > Pinopsida > Cupressales > Cupressaceae > Cryptomeria > Cryptomeria japonica. The sequence goes on along the minus strand of NC_081409.1, from coordinate 318,879,908 downwards.
CCCCATGTGTTTATTAGTGTGTACCCCAACTACCATAATTAGTAATGTCTAGAAAACCCTAAATTCGTTGTGGTCAACCAGTAAAAGGTGTTTGTGTAATCATATTTAATTGCATATTATTGTCAATTTTAATGTGAAAATGTATTTTAATGTTTGATTTGACAACTTAATATTGGAAAGCTAAAATATGTCTTATGTGTATTCATTAAAATTGCAATTGCAATTGCATAATTAGGGCATTTGGGTGAAATTCGCAATTAGAAATTAGATTTATTTTATTATTACTTTATTATTTACATAAATAAAATAAACAATGCTAATGGGTTTTTATAAGGGAGACAGTTCATTTTTAAACACTTTGCCTTATTTTGAGTTTTGGAGCTCTAAAAACTCTCCCTGTGCTTGATTTTTCAAATGGAGATTATAGAGGGATTTTTTGAAGAATTTTTGTGTATATTGAGACATTGGATTAGAATTGTGCCAAAGATCTTGCTACTCTATGGATTTGCGAATTCGTTTTGAGTTTTTGGAGATTTTTTATTTTCCATTTTGGTGTAAATTCAAGTTAGGAACCTCATATCTCTCTATTTTGTTAATTTTTTCAATTCTAGTTGCTTGTTGAATCAATGGATTAAAAGTTATACTTTTCTTATGCAAGTCATTTTATTTCAATTTGTATTTAATTTGTTATGAGAAAAATTGGAAAAAAAAATATGTTATTAAAATGCTACCATGAAAATTTGGAGTGGATGGATAAATTGTGAAATTGATTGTAAAAACCTAATATTGGGTGGATAGGAATCAAAAGGTATGTTTACAATTTTTAAATTTGAACTCTTAGTCGAAAACATTATTCCCTAGCTTCGGGGGAAAGTTTGGAAAAGAGAAATAAGTGGAATTTTGTTTATTTTATGATAAATTATAATGTGGAATAGTAAAATATATATATGGAATTTTAAAACTGGACCGATTCGGATCCATTATCATATGATATTTCGCGGATTGACTATTTGTGCATGTGTATATGAATAGTGGTGAAAAAAGGGAAAAAATTTCTTTATGTTTTGGAGTTGACTTCTAGATTTGATATTTAATTGTTAATTAAAGTGGCCCCTAACGTGCTCCCAACCCAAAGTGGCTTGTACACTTGATCATGGTGTGGAAAGTCAACTAATCAAGTAATAACTAAATTAAAGCATAACTAAAAATTAAACAAGATAATTGGATGCCCCTTGCATGCCTTGGGAGCTTGTATAGGCTAAAGATGACTTGGGAAGACATGCTTGCTCTTGCAATGTTGGACTTGTATGACTATGCATTCTCATCCATATAAGATGATGCTAGGTTCTACGTGAAGCCATCCCTTCGTGCTCATGTTATGACACTTCCCTTCTAGCACTCTAGCATCTAAATCCTACTAGCTTGAGCAGTACCCAAGAGATATTCCTTTCTTTCTCATATTAGTGTTTGCTCCTTGAGATTGTACTTCTTTCTCTCGTGATGTTTACTCTAGGTGAAAGTATAGTGTTGTGTCGCACTTTAGGCAAGTGTAAGGAAAAAAAAAATCCTACTCGGTCGAGTCTATGTGGCGCCACATGGGGCCTACGTGGAGGACGGGTAGCGGGGTATACTCGGTCGAGTAGGACTCGACCCTACATATACCCGCCGACTACACTTAGCCCCCCATTTCCACAATCCGAAATAGCTGGAGCGGGAGGGGGGCTAAGAAATCCTTAGGCCGAGCAAGGTAGGGACAAAAGGCTTTTTTTCTTTTTTTTCTTTTTTTTTTGTTTGATTGTTTTAATAATATATGTATATATTTAAGGTGAAAATTTTCGTGTATTTTTTTATTTTTTTATGCAAATGAAGAACACATAAAAAAAATACAATCCAAAACACCTGATATAAAAAATACAATCCAAAACACATGATATAAAAAATACAATGCAAATGAGATAATATTTAACCATTGTTACCCTATTATTTTGCTAATAGTCAAAATCCTATCTTTGGTAAAATAAAACATATTTAATGTTGTCTCTCCAAATTCGGAACATTTCGTTCTTACTTATGAAGTGATCTTACTTGTCTTGTTTCAGTAAACCTATATGTTGAACCCATGTCTCGGTTCAGAATTCAAAGTTCACCTAGCGCCTTTATGTGTCTCGCGGCTTTGTTTGTTGTTAAGGGGCGAGCGTAAGTATGTTAGGTCAATTTTGAACTTGAACCATTGAACCCTTCTTGTCTGGTTCAAGGTTCGAGATTCATCTTTGTGTTCGTCTAAAAGTCTTCGCTCGTTCCTAGTTCAGTTTTGTGTTGAGTTGTAAGGTAGTATTTTGCATTTCAAGGCCCCTTCATTATTGTTCTCTCATGTTGAACTTGAACCTTTGAAAAAAATTTAAATGGTTCACGATTCAAAGTTCATTGTAAGTTGGCCCTAGAAATATAACAAGGCGGGGCAAGTTAATGAAAGGTGGCACAAAAAAAGGAATATTCTAAGCATGTCAGTTTGAAAATCCTAATTATGGAAAATAATAATGAAAGATCGAGCCACTTGTGTGGAAGTGATTTGTAATAAAAGCAGTCGTCAGAATCCCATCAAATCAGGAGTTCCTTCACATGATTGTATAAGTTGTTAAGAAGCATGCATAAGTTTTGTATAGATTTTCTTACCTTTAATATGCAAACCCTTCAGTTGTAATTTAGTAGCTTCTTATTGTTGGAGAAGCGAAGGGCACTAAAGGTAATTATAGCTCCATACTTCCGAGGGTTGCATAGATTTCATGACAGTAACAAGTGGTTTTTGATTATCCCCTTTCCCGCTGTGTTACTTGATCGGAAAGCCATTGTAGTGCAATCTTTGTTTTGGCTAGAATTTTGTCCTTGTTTTGAAATACTTGATGAATGTAAGAGTGACAGTCATGAGGCCAACTTTTCCAAAACTTGGTCACACATCATGTTTAGTGAGTACACTTCTGGAGCTGGGAGATACTTATTTGGCTCAGGCTGACTTGGGAGATTTTCTAGAGAGAGTGGGAAACCCAGATGGTAATTCAATCATGGGAAAGATTGTTAAGAGTGGGTTGATTGAAGTTGTTGATTTCCCTACTGCTGCCCCTTGCCCCGAATTGGTTATGGAATGCATGAGTAGATATGACGCAGACAACAGGTGTATTAGAACCAGTAGTGGTGAGGTGGTGGTGAAAATTCACAGGGAAACGATGATGGCTACCATGGCCATTCCCCATAAGGAGTCATATGAGGACTGGTCTATTGGTACTTCATATGCATTTTTCTCTAAGAAAAAGGGAACCTACAAGAGCATCATTGCCAGGAATTGGTTCCTTAAGTTGCAAAAAAGATGTTCCAGATTACGCAGACCTCTCACAAGAGAGCATTTTATAACGGAGGTGCGAGCTATTACAATTCTGTTGAATAGACTTAAAGGAAATACACATGCCTTCTACTAGGAAGATTGGGTGTATTTTTACATTCAAGTGTTGCTGGCCGATGAAAAATATTTAGACTGGGCACAGGTTATCGCCGACAGACTTCATGAGGGTCTGCATAATTTTGTCAGTATGACCAGTTTCTGTATGTCTTCCTATCTATTTTATATTATTGCTTGTACCAGAGAATGGCAAGGGTTGCATCATGAACCCTGGGTCGATGGCATGAAACTTTATGAGTATTACCCACACTTGCAACAACAAAAGTATGTTGAGAATTTCACAAGATGGAATGATGTCTTTGCGGGCAAACTTGTCTTTGAGTTGCAAGGAAATGTGAATAAGAGGATGTCAGCTGAAGCCAGGGAATTAGTCAGCATATATGAAAGCTACTACATCCAATTCTCTAGATTGACCTACATTAGAGTGGGGGGCTTTGAAGGTGAACCGTTTAAATTTCCCAGGAATGCCCTAGACAGCCATGTGCTTATTGAAGTCTATAGACAGCTTGCCCACATAGATAAGAAATTAAAGGAAAAAGGTAAATCTGGGGTAGTTTTTCCAGTTGAACTTGGTCATTACAGTTGCAAGTCTGTTTCTGATGCTTTGAACCTAGAACTAGAATTCAAGAAATTGAACTTGCAGCCCTACGTTTCTAGACGTAAGTTTGACAGTAGGGGATATGCAATTGAGCATTTGAATGTTGATGCAGATTTTCAACATGAACCCCAATTAGAGGACTATTGGGAAAATTGTTCTAATGAATTGGAGGTTAGAAGAAGACTATGATCAAGGTTCACCTTGCAACAAATAGTTACAATGGGATTATCAATAAATATTTCAGGAGTATGGGAGGAGGGGAGTGAAGATGTGTTGGATCCCGAGTTCAATGAGAGAGTTCAAGGAAAACCAATTCCTGAAATCAATTGAGACAGAAGAGAGGAAGAAAGTATTTAGAGTAAGTCCTTTAATGTCATAAAGAGGACAGAGAAGTGGTTGAGGGATCGTAGATTCTCTCGTAAAGTGGAAACAACTGGTCAACTTCATGTTGCTACTCAGTTTCCCACTTCTTCCTCTAATGTGATTGTTGATATTGCAGGTGCCATGAGACGAAAAGCAAAAGAAGTTGGGAGTAAAAGGTCAAAGAAATCATCATTGAATCGCTTGTCGGTTCGAGTCACACGCTCAAAGAGAAAAAAGAAAAACAAGAAACCTACGGTGGACCAGATTGTTGTCAACCTAGACTCAGGCGAAGAGACTCAGGTAACAATGGATGAACAAATGTCGAATAATCCCCCAGTTCAAGATATGGACAAGGAAAATGAACCTGAAGAAGACCAGGACCCGATAGGCACCATGACCATTGTTGTTCCTCCCATCTATTAGACGCCTTCACCCAAAGTTCCCTCCAGTGCTCCCAGATGGCTAGAGACCTCTATTAGTAAAAAATGCAATATGCTTCCCATCACCATTCACATTGAAGACATGGTTAGCAAATGCCTTGGGAAAACATCTAAGTACAAAAAGCTTAAAACATAGGCTATGATAGATATTGATGATAGAACAGGGCACTGGGTAGCAAAAGTGGCTAGGCCCATCTCAGATAAAGATGCAGAAAATGCCACTGAAAAGGATTTTGTGGTTGAAAAGGGTGATCAAGGAGTTGCTTCAAGGTATGCAGATGCTAAGCATTTGGAGTAATCTGCCAAAAGGATGATATCCAGAACTTGGAAGGACGAAAAGGAAAAACAAGAGTTGAAGCATATTGTCAGACAGATGGTGGAATATATTAATGTCATGCATAGCCTGAATCCCCAGCCTTTGTCACAAATGTCACTATCTTTTGATCCGAAATCACCAATGAACCTGAAGCTACTAGATCAAGTTCAAAGGAACCGCATGATAGCTGAAATTTTTGATAAATGGCTCGAGTCCATAGCACAGCAAGGCACGAATTACATTGATAATCTGATAAAAGTGTTTGGAGATGTCATAGCTATAAGTAAGGAGATGGAACTGGAAGCTTTAGCGTGGGAAAAAAAAAGAATAAATGGGTAGTAGTATTGACACAAATTAATGATATGCAGAGGTTTGGAGTTATGAAATTTCTTGTCGAGAAGCTTGTGGATGGTTTAGATGATAACGTGTTGTATGTGGCAAAGAAAAATATTGAATGGGGGAACTCAATCATCAAACAATGCCATGAAGAATCCATCAAATTGCTTAAGGAGTTAAAAGAACTCCTTAACATAATGCAAAAAGATCTGAAGTGCATTGATATACAGCTTTTGAAGGATGATGGACAGACTATCGAAGATGCGGCAGAAATGATCAAATCCTTCAAGGAAAGAGTGCAGCTTGTCAAAGAGACGAAATCCCTGACTACTAATGATTTCTCTCAAATAGCAAAGATTGAGTCCATGTTGACAGTTTGCTTTGATCATCTGGAAGCACATAAGATAAAAGTCTTGCAAGTAAGCAAGGACAAGGAAGTCTGGAAATAACACATTATACATATTGGGCTTCCTCATTATCAGCTTGTCCTCAACTTCTCAGCGGCACATCTGGAGTGGTGGAACATACGTGGCACCCCAGCAAAGCAAGATAAGCAAGTAGATTCTTCAACTGCGTCAGAATCTTGATCATGCCACCCTATTCATGGCTCTTGGTCGATTATCTTTTTTTAGTTATGTTAGTTATAGACTGGACAATTTCTTCAACTCTTGGATAGAGTTAAAACTTAATTTTGGTTACTTTTCAAAAAAAAAGATAAGCCTGGAGGCTATTTATGTAACTAAAGAAGTCATTTCAAAGGTCCGAAATTTTTTGAGTAAAGTTAGCAAACTGTGTTTTTTTAGCATGTTGTGGATTTTTCAATGAAGACATTTTTATCTGTGAACGAAATGATACATTTTTAGCAGCTTTCAAATCTGTGTTTGATTGTGGAAAACAAATCTCTATTGGGATATATGTATATGTGCAGAATATGTTACTTTTTTTATTATCCACTTTTCATAAGTCTATGAATGAATCTGATAAATAAATCTACTGTTAGCTTTTGTTTGGATATTCTGATCCCCCTTGTCCTTTGAGGCATGAGAGAGACTCGATCAGAGTCCATGATACATTGATTTCTTTAATAAGGGTAGTTCTATGAAATGAAATTGATCTGATTGCAGGTCTGTGGGATTTGCATATAAAGCATTTATCTTTGTAGCATTCATGTGGTGTTGACTAATGAATGTGGAATGCCTTTTCTCGCTTTCTGGTTAAAATTGAAGTTAATGTTTGTGTTTTTTTTTAAATTCATTGAATATCATACGAGAAGTTGCACCCTTAGAGGGTAAACCAATAATCGGTTCACCCAACTGTTGGTTTCATTTGCCTTTCAAAAAGGGCATACATGAGTCATTCACTGTAAAATTAAGAAAGGGCAAATCTGTTAATCAACAACCATAAACTTTAGAACATCATACATTCGCCATCCAATCGTAAACTACATGTCATTAGCACATTTTGACATCCAACCATAAACTTTCAAATATGCAAACATATGTTGATACTTGAATGCCAACACATCATCACTTCTAGTGCAAAAAAATCCTTTTAGGATACCTAAACAACAACATTTATTACCATGGATTGACATCAATGTTAACACACTACTCCATATCTACAATAACCACAGTTCACTGGATCATTAGATCATAGGAAAACTAAAGATGATTTTTAATAAAAGAGTTTGATGTATTCTACAATGATGTTAAGTTTGTGAAGCAATGAACTACTTTCTATACATGTCATAGTACTGAAGGGCTAGGATAAAAGTTTTGAGTGGAGGTATGTGGATGAAATGCTTATATATATTAAGTTAGGATAGATAGTTTAGAGTGTTTTCATGTGTGAATGTACAAATTTCTCAATGTTTATGTAACACATGATTCGTCTCAGGTTTATCTAAACAAATGTTAAATAAGTCCATGTGTATGTTCATGTAAAAAAATTTCAATGTAATCTTTAATTTTCAATGTCTATAGGTCGCAATCCATTTGATTCATTTTGTTAAAAATGTTTAAAGCATATTTGTACAATGTTTCATCTTGTTGTGGCATACATTGTATATGAACTTGTTTTTAATTCAATTTAATGTATATATGCAAATTCACATATATATGTATATATGTGTGTGTGTGTGTGTGTGTGTGTGTGTGTGTGTGTATGTATATGTGTGTGTGTGCACGTATATATGTGTATATATTCACACACACACACACACAAACACACACACACACACAAATATATATATATATATATATATATATATATATATATATATATATATATATATATATATATATATATCACATCACATAGATATGGCTTCTAGTGGTTCACAACATTTTTCTTCTGAGCAGAGTGTGCATCCTGATTCTCAGCAGACCTCACGTAGGTCTGAGACTCCTGAGAGTACTTCTGAGAATTCGGAGACTACTCGTACTCGGACTATTTTGAAAATGCAGTCCTCTCTAATGCAATTACAATGGACTTTAAACAACACTCTGTGTTGGCCAATAGGGATAAATTAGAACGTATTAAAGATGACTTGATGTGTATGATTGAGCTTGCTCAATCATACAACCCATATGATGACCTTCATATTGAGCATTTTTATAGGACTTTATCTCACACTATCTATGGCAAAGTTAAATGGAAAACAATAGATAGAGATGTTTATGCAATGAATCTGAAATCCATGTTCCCATTTTACATGGAAATGGTTGTGGTTAGAGGATATCAGGTCACTAGATGCGAGGATCCTATTGTCGCACCATTCATATATCCTAGATGATTGGCGACACATCATAGGTTGCAGAAGGATGAGTTGCCACAGTATTTCTGCAAACAATTGTACGCAGAATTTTATCTAGTATATGATGTTGACTACACACACTTTCCATGACATGCTGGGCAGGGTAGGGGCAGATTTGCAAACAGATTTAGACAATGTGATATGCAGCCCCTTAGTAAAGAGGGCAATGGTGGGTCAAAACCTTTCTGTTTTTCTGAAAGGTTTGGATTTTCTCACAGGTGGTGTTGGTGATATGGCAATCGAGGAGGCACATGTTGGCATGTATTCTAGCATTGCCAACATTGCTCCTCAGGTTGATGAGATGACTTCTGATCGTGTGGGCTGATATATGTTGTGTTCTCGTACTGCCCCTATTGTTGATGAGACGGATCCATTTTATGACCCATATATTTGTTATGAGCTACCGTCGCCTGCAGAGATCGCACAGTTACTGGAGGATCGTCTATGCCAGATGAGCTCATATTTAGTGAGTGATCTTGTGGATGTTTATCAAGCTTTCTCTACATTACATGGGATCACTCCCCAGCAGCTTCCTGAGTTCATTGGACGAGTACTTTAGAGATCCTCGACTAGTACCAACCATGGTGGAGGAGATTCAGAGACTGGTAGTTCCAAGCAGGAGGATATTTCGATACCTCCTACAGCTCCCGAGACTACAGTGCATCCTACACCACAGATTCTAGGAGTTCGGCGACGAGGTTTTTCATCTCTTCTTATGGATGACTTTATTGATCCAGATGTTATGTCATTACACTCTTCAGAGATATCTGCCATCGGGCGTGCATTCGAGGAGAGGAATAAGGTAAGAAACCAAATTTTGATTTTAACTTAGTTGTATATATAAAGTTTCTATGTACTCACTACCACTGACATATTTTTTTAATTTTAAATGTATATTATAGGAGATTATGATGGTCGTGAGATATGGAGATTTGTAGGCACCTGGTGATCCTATTCATCAAGATACACAGGTAAATTTATATTTAAATTTAATTTAAACTGATGTGTCTTATTTTTTCCCTATTCATCAGGATCCACTATATAATTTTTTTAGCATGGAAATTGTGTACACAATGTAGGCCCCTAGAGCAGGCGACGGATCAGATCGGGGATCGGGACAAGGCGCGACATAGCTCATTATTGTTATATACATGCTTGCCTCTTCTATTTTGGATATATTTGACATTTCTATTATGTATATCTGACATTTCTATTATACATGTTGTGGACATTTCTATTATACATGTTGTGAACATTAAATTTCTATTATGCACTTGATTTCTATTATACATGTTGTGGACATTTAGATATTATACATGAACTGTGGACATTGCATTTGTAACCTTATTTTAGACATTATACCTAGACATTTCATACATGTTACATGTTTATCTAGACATTTCATGTATTACATGTTTATAGACATTTCATGTGTTGTACATGTTTATTTTATGTGTTACAGTGTGCTCTTACTCTCAATTAGGTGCTCTCACTCTCCTAATTCATCAACACCTTTCCTTAATATTTATAATTTATTAATTAGTGCATAATTTGGTCTAAAAATGATGTCTTAAAGAGATCATAATACATGCTAAATTAGTATTCAATTTCTTCAAACTCATTATTATTGAATTTGTCTACTTAGTTACGTTACATGTTTATTTTATGTGTTACAATGTTCAAATTTCATGTGTTACATTTCAGTTAGATTGATATGCAAAACATTTCTACATTTCTACATGTTTCATTATTAAAATTAACTAAGAAGAATTTCTACATTTCAATTAGATTGATATGCAAATCATTTCTACATTTCTACATGTTTGATGTGCATATTAACTAAGAAGAATTTTGTAAAATTTTAAATGACATCTAGAGCTACTTTATGAGGTTGTGCATTACTAGATAGGTCTTAAAATTCTCAATGAACAAGTTTGTGTATATTATCTAGAATAAATAATTAAGATTTGATATTAATCTAGAGTTTAAACATTATTTAAGACTACATCCTAGGACTACACCTAACTTTTGTTATAAGGATGTCTTAAGGGGATGTTTGAAGAGGATGTCTTAAGGGGGTGTCAATGAAATGTCAATGAAAAATCAAAATGTATTTTCTAAATCAAGTAATATAAAACTCTAATAAATATGAATAATGCAATTATGACTAGTGCCTTGTTCTTAATCAAGAAAAAGTCTTGAGTTTAAAACTACAAAAAATATGTACATAATTTCTTAATCAAGCAATATAAATAATTACTAATAATCTAATTCAATTAATATAAATAATCACTAATAATCTAATGTAACAAAGAAAGGAATTCACATGTGTGTGAACTCATGAAAAATCAAATAACAATGTATATATAATTTAGCATGTGTACTTAACATAAGGGGATCTAAAGTTAGGACCTATTCTAGGATGTCTTAAGGGGATGGCCAAAGAGGATGTCTTAAAGGGATGTATAACATAAAAGTATACATATAAAATCTTTTCAACCAAGCAAGCATAACAATTTATATAATTTAGCATACTTAACATAAGGGGATCTAAAATTAGGACCTATTAAGATGTCTTAAGGGGATGGCCAAAGAGGATGTCTTAAGGGGATGGCCAAAGAGGATGTCTTAAGGGGATATATAACATAAAAAGAATACATTTAAGGGGATGGCCAAAGAGGATGTCGTAAGGGGGTGTAATGGAAATTTTTGCATATCTCCACAATCAATGCATGTACTTTTTATACATTGTACATTGAAGTCATCTAAATCTTCTGATTTATCACATAAAATTGATTTCACAAATTGGGTCGTACTTCCAGAGATGACAATATCTGGATTAAGTACTGCCATATCTTTTTTATATGACTCTAAGTAGCGATGAAACTCAACATGATTTCGACAGCAACAAGTTGCACGTACCTTATTTATGCATACAAAGCAAGGGCGCAACCTCTCAAACATTCTCTGACATATTTTCACATCTGAATATTCTTCCTTGAATGCTTCAAATAGTTCACTTTGTGTTGTATCTACAAAATGTTTAGGATGTGAAATCTTCATACCGGTTTCTTCATCTTTCATCTATATAGTGTCCCTTCTATTGGAAGAAACACAGGAGTGGCTGGTCCAATATTCAATTACCAGTCTTCTTACATCTTTAGAAATGTTGTCTTTTCGAGGAAGTCTACAAATATTTACCCAATACATTTCAATGTTTTCATCTAACATATTTTTCCTTCTAATATATCTTTGAACAATTTTTATAGATATATGCAGTAATTCAGAATTTGTTGTAACTTCTCTTTTATGTGACAATCTCTTACTAGAAATCGTAATCATCAATGCTCTACGTGCAGCACTTGAATCAGCTCCTCGGCTTGTGGTATTAATAAGGTTCAATGCATCTTGCAAATTTTCAACTATTGTTTCTTTTACATGACCTCCGGAGCTTTTCCTATTATCGACACCCAACAACTCCAAAACAGGAGTCATTTCTCTTTTCCTCGATAACTTTACAAATAATTGTGCTCTCCCGACCATAGATTTTTTTTCAAAAAATTCCTCTCGCATGTTTTTGCAATGCAATTTAATTGTGCTCTTAGATACCATGTGTTCAAATGAAATTTGATTGAAAAGAGAATCATCATTCATCTCCATCAAATTTCTCATGACAGAAGAAAAATTTGTACCTACACTAGTACCAATTTCTTCCACTACTTCAGTTGCATCATCTTCAACATCAAAAAGATCTTCTTCAACATCAACAGGTTGCTCTTGATTACGTTTTGTATGACCTTTCATTGAATCATCTCTTATGCAATCATATGTTTTTTCTCTATTTCTTTTATTCCCCATTACACAAAGTATTGAAATTTGCTTTCCTAAAATCACAAGTGAATACTCCTTAAGAAAAAAATCAACTCCTTTGGAAAAAATCCCCTCCTCCAGAAAAAATCACCTCCTTCGAAAAAATCGCCTCCTTCCTTGAAAAAACTCACTTCCTAAAAAAAATTGAAATTGAAATGAATTGTTTTTTGTTTTAAAAAATGAAAAAATGACCTCATTAATATATGAGGGAAAGGGTGGGTGGTCGCTTCCCCACGCAACCACTCGCCGAGGGTCCCACCGCTTGGGGGACTCGGTCGAGGCTGCCTATGTGGCATCCCACATGGCAGCCTACTCAGCAAAACCCCCACAATTTGCAAAACTTTCAAGTTCCGCAAAGAATTAGACCATCAATTTTTTTTATTTTTATTTTTTAAATACCTTTTTCAAGAGCTTGAAGTGAGAAACGTTGACATAATTTTTATATAATTTCAATTAGAATTAATATATTAAAATTACAAAATACTACAGGTAGGTATTTAAAAATTATATATAACACTACAGGAGAGAGTCCTCTTCAAGAATATATATTTTTGGGGGGGATTGCTATAGCTTTGATAGGGGAAATTTGGTAGGAGACAAAAACTGTCGATTTCGGAAAACTTTGACTTTGAATTGTTATAACGGTGAAAATATACATCGAAATCAGATTTATTTATTTTTCTGCACTGGCTATGGATGTCATCTAAAACGTATTTCAAAATCAAAGGAAAACAAGATTATTTACATATAGTTTTGTGGTGGGAGGTGAAACCCCTGATTTGCAGTATTTTTCAATAATTGAAAAATTGACTTTAATAATTAAATCACATACCAATTCTTGTTCCAAAAAAAATTTAAAAATAATAGGCATAAACTTCATCCACTTTTACACATTTCATCAATTTACATCATCTTCAAATATCAAATAGAAATATTACTTTTGTGCTATTGAAGTTGAACTATTTTGTTGTTGTTAGCCTTTTCCTTTATAAAAGAGAGACACAAGTTTGTACTTTTACCCCTCTATGATCGTATATGACATGTATACTTCATGATAGGTGTGTGTGTGTGTGTGTGTGTGTGCGCGTGCGTGCGTGCGTGCGTGCGTATCTCCCCATTGTGTATTATTTGTTAAGTGTTTGGGTCATGTGATGATCTCCATGGGCGTGATGGGGCGGACCTAAAACCGAGGAGAAACCTAGTTTCTCAAGCGAGGTCTGGCAACTTTTGTGAAGTCTTGTCAAGGTTGGAATCCCTTCTTAATCATCCTTAAGGTTTAGAGATTTTAGTCTTCCGCCTATGCCTTGTCACATTATGACAAGAGGTCGTAAGTGTGTTGCTGGAGTTAGTGATCTTCATATTGTGTTGTTAGTGTTTGAGCTCAGGTTGGTTAGTGTAGTGTGATGTGGATTAGAGGTCGATGATTTTGTCAGCTCATCCTGGCGTCATTTCATGGGATGATGTGATCATGGTATGTGTTGATCGTTGTCGAGCTATCATCATTGTGACAAATGGTTGAGTTGTTAGTCTTTCGTTGTGATCACCTCGCATGTGCAATGGCGTGATCTTGTGTTGTAGTCTCTCTAGCGACACTTGTGTGCATGTCATCGTGTCATGCGACATGTTGTGTTGTATCTTTGGTGTTGTAGTTAAGTTAATCTAGAATGTTTTTGGTTTTTTTAAGATTCCTTGGCTTGTTTCCTCGAGAGTTCATTTGCAGGGCATTACATGAGGTGACACATCTCATGACCAAGTTAACCCAATCAATACCAAACCCAAAGACTAATAGCACTTTATGCAGGAAAGCTATTTGACACAACCATAATTTTTGGCCATGACCAACTTGATAAACATTGTCTTCTCCTTAAAAATTGTCGAGTGAATAGCCTCAATTTCAACTATTATCCCATCCAAATTTTGCCTTCCAGCAACAAAGCCACCTTGCTCCTTTGAAATTAACGTAATGATCCACCATTTGAGTCTCTTAGCAATCAACTCAATAACTATTTTATAAAGCACATTGCAAAGAGCTATAGGTCTAAAGAAAACCAGAGAATTATCCCCTTCTTTTTAAGGAATAAAAGCAAGGAGTGTAGCATTCATGGCTCTTAACATCTATTTGTTCCTTTGAGACTCCTAATCTACCTAGAGTAGATCAAATTTAACAATCTCCCAAAACTCCAGATAAAATTCAATTAAAAAATCCATCGAGATCAAGGGTTTTCCCCTTCATCTGAAAAATAATCTCCTCAAATTCACCCAAAGACATAGGTCTAATAAGTGACTCATTCATCTCAATGGACACCAATGAAGGAATGCAATTCAAAATAAGATTTTCTTCATCCCTTGCAAGGGGAGAGTCCTCAATAAACAAGGTGGAACATAATTGAGAAGCCTCCCTCAAAATCTCACGAAATGAAAAAAATTGATTCCCTTCAAAAGACAAAGAGAAGAGACCAAATTCCCTTGCTAACAGAGTTGTGCAAAAAAGTAGCGTTTCTATCAACTTAAAGCCAATCAATATGAGACTTTTGCTTCTAGAAAATCTCCTCTTGCATCTTCCATTCCCCGAGCTCCTTTATAGCTACAAACTCCTCTCTACAATTTTCCTTGGACCATTATTACCAATCTTGCTATATGGCATTTAAAGGAGATTGGGCAATTGTTTTAGCCAAAAATAGATTGCTAAAACACTGCCTATTCCACTTTTTAAGCTTATACTTAACAAACTGTAATATCTTAACAAAAGAGTATAGTGTCATGCCACAAGCAGGGTTCTCTTTGTGCCACCACTCTGGCATAAGATCCTGAAGAGAAGGATTACGAAGACACATACGCTGAAATTTAAAAGATAGGTTCTTTGAGGCTTTGAAAAAATTAGCAAATCTGATAAAGAGTGTTGTCATCATGGGATTATCAGTCTCTTATATATAGACATCATGTCGTCATTCTCCTAAATCTTAAGATCATTAAATTGAGTGACGAGGAAATTTACGGGAGATTAGGAAAAGATATATACCAAATTTAGAGGAAACAAATGTGTTCACTATATGTTACAACTCATCAAGCTCTCAGAGAATATTTATCAAAGGATATGATACAAATCAGATAAAGAATGTTGTAAATACAATTGATTAGTGTAGTTACACTTACTAGTTTGTATGACTAATGAAAGCAATTTAAGACAAGCCTGCTCACTCATTCTATTAGAATGAATCGGCCAAAACAAGGATGCAGAGGAAAAATGTAGAAAGCTTTCAAGCTTGGCCATCATAGGGCCCACAAGATATGTGGAAAATGCATGCTTGACAAGTTTGGCCATGTAGGAGCCCACATAACAGTTTTTGACTAGGTAGAACCTTACATTCAAGTCCCTGCTTTGTAAAACCAAGATATTTCAGCTTCAACCTGATAAGTTTGATTATAGCTAATGATGTAGAGAAAATCACATCACGAAACTTCCAAAAGGAAGACTATCTTTAGTCGTCTATCGATGAGTTGTCTTAAGTGACTAGACATTTTATAAACAACAAAGCAAAATAACAGAGGAAAGATGTGAAGTATGAGTAGAAAATAATTAGGCAATAAGAGTTTGCTGCAATGCTTCACAAACAAATAGAAGAGATGTACGGAAGTCAGAAGGTTAAGATGCAAAATATTATAGTGAGAGGATGTAGAGTTAACACAAGACAAAAGCAATATAATCAACCATAGATGGCACACTCGCCGAAAACTCAGCGAGTGACAAAAACTCACCGAGTTTTTGGACCTGGCGGGTAGTAATGACTTCTACTCACCAAGAAAACTCGTAGAGTTTTTGGCGAGTTTTTGTCAAAAACTCGGCGAGTTTTAAAGAAAAACTCGGCGAATGCATTTTTTGTTTTTCTATATGGTTTTGGGCTGAGAAGGGGGAAACTCACTTGGAAGGGCCACCCTGAGAGCCCACTATGCCCTCAAGTAATCGCCGAGTTTTTTGGTCTGTCCGTCAAGATTCATATATGGAATATAACATTTAAGTATAAGAAAGAAGAAAGATCTCGTATACTTTAAGTTATATTCCATATATACTGTCAAGATGTTTGCGAGTGGTTTCGAACCTCCAGGAGTTATAATGCAAAATCTAGTTTTTCGAGGATTCTTCAATTTTCCAAACTTAGTCAAATTTCAGGATCCTTCGGCGATGCCCCTTGACCCCAACTTGGTGGCGCTGCCCCCAAACCCCCGTCGAAAAATATAGAGGGAAACTGCGCTGATGGAAGTAGGAAAAATTTAACCTCCGAGTTTGATTAGGCTCCATATAACAACATAATTAGCATTGAAGAAATCCTGGTATTATACATTTTAGAGTTGAAAGTTTGAAACTATGAGTATGAATGAGAAATTTCAAATATGATGAAAGTTTGAAAGTAGTTTTAGCTAGAGCTGGGAAGAGGAAGTTGTATTTACTTTTGGTTTTACAAAAACCATTTACTATTTTGCTTCCAGCCATCAGCATTTCTCATGAGGATGCGATTTTGTAGACACTTTGCATTTAAATATATCTAGAATCAGCTTGTTTCTTTTGTGTTATCATTTATTGACTCATTGGATGCATCTTCTGATTAAATTTTGCAAAAAATATGCATTTTTTATTAAAATTAAGTGTGTTTTTACGTTGCCGAGTTTTTCGCCGAGTTTCTCCGAGTTTTTCCCGAGTTTTCGCCGAGTTTTTTTCTCAGGGGCTTGGCGAGTCTAGCCGAGTTGCGAGTAGTTCAACTATGTAATCAACTATCAACTAGAATTGGAATTTGAATAGCTGATATAAGGTGTTGGGAGCCAACAAATAGTTTGAGAAGACTTCTTGCACATGCTGGAGAAATAGGTCACCCAGTGTGGGAGAGGATGAAAGAAAAGCCCTAGGATGCAAAGACTACGGTTACCTGGGGTTTTAAGTTGTAAGAGGGACTAATGATATGCTTGACGGAAGAGCTGCCTGACCCTCCACTCAAACTTTACCACACAAGACTCACTTCCACTACCCCATCATCAACCATGACTTTTGTATTGGCAATACTTCAAAGAAGCAAAATCCAAAGAACCTAACAGTTGACAAGGATGATGTATACTCCTAAATTGTGTACTTTTAAGTTTATTAATTAAGATATGAAGTCCTTTGAATCTAATTATTGTGGTGTTGTCAAGCAATAAGTTGTGTGTACTACTTGCATTAGGCAAGACTAATTGTCATTGTGTAAATAGTTACACCTGCATCAATCTATTCACCATAGAGTCCAATCTTATGGGCATTGCTCGTAGTCATCATAACATCGTAACTACATAAGATTATTGGCTATTATCATGTGATTTGCTGTGAGATCTTTGTGACTAGACTTGGAGATATATCAATGCAATGGACTTCTTTTTAATATCATTTGTCCCATATAATCTGAATCCCATTGTTCCATGTCATGTGATGTGTTTTAATACAATGTAAATTGTGTGCCTTCTTATGTAGAGGAAATAAATGTACAAAGTAAGATTTCCTAAGATTTCCTCCTTCAGCTACATTATCTAGGTCAGGCAGAGATGTACAATTGTTCCTACCAACATCCAAACCAAATGGGCAGCAGTTAAGACATTGAAGACTTAACTCCATGCAATAACCATATGAGGGTTATCTAAAGGAAATGTGCAGTTAATCGAATTGAAAAATGGCAATGAAACTTATATAGAATACTCGTGAACTTGATAAACATTACTATACAACAACACAAAGTATATTAAATTCATAATATTTGCATTCATGCATTTAATTTTCCTGAACTGAGCCTGCAAGTATCTCCAACAAACATGAATATTATCCCAGAAGGAGAGAATACATCCACAAATAATTTAGTCCAGAGAACAAATGGAAAAAGAAATCATGCAACTCAAAACAAAATTAGCACATCCTTCTAGAATAGGAAGGGGGGGATTTTCTTACTTGTACTATCCTGGTTAGTCTATTCATCGTCATTAATAGTTTGTAATGAGATTTTTTTTCAAATAGAGGGGCTTTTTCTCACTTGTGTCATGGGGTAGACGTGGGCTTTAATAGGATTAATAGTCCTGAGATTTCTGATTTCCTTCTGCTAAAAACAGCTCTGCATAATAATCTCGTATGATTCATGCTTATCTAGTAATATCAAACAGATGGAAAAAAAATAAGTCTGTTAAGCAGCTGCCAGTAAGTTGGAATCTGCATATTCTTTATTTTCCTTCGAATAATCCATACCCCGAATATGTATTGTCATGTGCTTGTAGTTCTTTTACATTAATTCTCACCCTTTTTACAAGGGAATGACACAAGAACAACATTTTCGACGAATATTTATGAAGACTTCAAATAAAGAATGCATGTGATTAAATAATGCTGATTTGGAGTCATTAAATTAAGAGGCAAAGGTAATGCATATTGAATCTACTGGATCATTACCATAAAGCAATAAATTAACACTGCCTATGGAAAGAGCCCAATACATTTGTATGCATATATAGTTTTACTGTCAAATTCACCACCACCATAAGTAATTATATTGCAGTACCTCAAAAATATATAAATCTAACAAAACTTTTGTAAAGCATCATCAAGCTAGTTGCACTACTACTCACGTTCTTGATTTCTTATTTTTTGTCCAAGACTCTCTTGCATTTACTTCCCTTCTACCTTGTTTCTTTTTTTCTTTGACTTTCTCTTTATCTCTCTTCTGGACTCCTGCCTTCACACTAATCAGACCACTCTTGGATATTTTTCCATCACCGTTCTGTAAAGCTGCCTCAAAATCAGCCTCTCTGCCTTCAATAGCATAAAGCTGAAGATCCTCAGGATTCAACATAGTTTGCAAACTCTCATTCATTTTATCCTGCACGAGCAACAATAAATACAACATATCTTTGACCATCCTCTAAAACTTAACCTTCATAAACTTACAAATTTTGATCAAAAGATGACCCAAATTTCAGTAGAGGAAATAAATAGTCATTGTATAGTTAAATTTTAAAATAGACAAAAAGTTTTGATTCTGAAATTGTAGCATTCAAGAATAATCAACATAGAAGATATGCACTACTCACTGTTACTTCCTTAGCAGCATTTTTAAGGTCCTCCTCAACTGATGTACTGTGAGGCTGCATAGAAATCTGTGACATAAAACAGTATGTTTTCTCAAGATTTATTGTGCCTTTAAATTTGTAATATATGGCTAGATAGTGTATTTATCTTGTTATGAGTTATTTTTACCTGCTTTAACCGTGGTAAGCTAGATTCGATCTCTTTAGCAGCAGCTTTATGCAATTGCCCATGTAGCTTTCTCACAATTTTGCTGAATAATGCTAAGATTTGTTGTCTTTTCAACTGCTTCAGCTCTGCCTGCAGACATTACAGTTTAGATGAGTTGAGAAAAGTCTTCAAGAATTTAAAACATATCGTGTTTTAACTACATTTGTGAAACCAAACAAACCTCCACATAGTCAACGTCATGATTTTGCAATCCCATACACAGCAAAATTGCTGCTTGACTGTAGGACAATGAAGCTGGTATCTTCTCCTCAAAATATAGATGAGCAAGACAAGATACAAGATCTAGTATCTGCACACAAGCCACCCAAAAAGATCCAATAAGCCAAAGAAGTTATGATAAGTACGCGCTATAAATGCAGCGATACAAAATTTCATCTGATAAGATTCAATACTCTTTCTGCCCTTGTGTGCACTCACAACTATAAAAAGAAAGCAATGACTGAAAGAGGAGCCAAGAAGCAAGAACATGCACATGAGATAGAGATAGATATCTGACACCTCTAGAAAATGTACACTTACATCACCTAATTCAATACATACACACCCAAGACAGTAAAAAGCTAAGTTACCGGTTCTCCTGAAAATGCACCAGGTCCGGGTCCTGGTTCGTGCCCGGTCCTGGTTCAGCCCGGGTTCGACCTGGGTTCAACCCGGGTCCTTCCCAGGTGGCCAGGTTCCCTGTGGCAGGACCCACAGGGAACCCGGCCACCTGGGAAGGACCCCGGTGGAACCCAAGTCGAACCCAGGAGGACCCGAGTGAACCCAAGAGGACCCGCGTGAACCCAGGCCCGTGGGTTCCCAAAAACGGGGCCCACGGGTCAAAAAAACAATAAAAAACGACTTTAAAATAGTTTTTTAATAATAAAACCCTAATTCGCCCCTTTATGACTTGTTAAAAAAGACTTGAAACTTGAATATTATCTTTTTTGCAAATTATGAATATGATATTAGACTTTAGTTATTAGTTCACTGATTACATTTGCGATATATGAATATTTATTGGCATTGGCAATTATGGATTTATCATTTATCATTTATGTATGGAAAGTCACATTGTATATTTTATTTTTGTATGGATTGTATATATTGAACATATATATAATATATGTGTATGTATATATAATTAAAATATATGTGTGTGTGTGTGTGTGTACGGACGAACCCATACCCGTACCCAGGAATTTTATTTTTTTGCCGAATCCACGAATCCGAACCCGAACCGGTAACTTAGGTAAAAAGGAATAGAATAAAGCAAAAGTAAAGACATCCAAAGCTTTTAAACCACTCGGCTATGAGTTTTCTTTATTCACCAATCAAATGCTGCAAAGTAACTACAAAGTGCAATGAATATTAAAAAAGGTGAAGAGACAGCACTTACTTTATAAATAAAGTCAGAAAAATGTAATCTTCCATGAAAATAACATTATGAAAAATTAAGATAATAACACAATAAAATGGTCACCATTAATGTGAGGAAACATTTACTTTGCCACTGATTGAGAATAACACACAACTAATATGTCCACCACTCAATACTCACATCCTTTGATCTACCAACCTTTCATTTCTTGTATACCATCCTAAGTTTCCTCTCCCGACTGACTATTTGAGTTGTAGATTGTAGCGCCCACCTATGTATCAACTCTTACCTTGTCCTAAATGTTCTATGATTGGGTTAAAAACTATGTTAAGAGGATTTTGATATGATGTACCTTCAGGATGGATATGTACCTTGCTAGATTGCACATTTTTCAGCTGATGTGTATTGTTTTGGTTATGATCTCCATTGTCTGATTTGATGCCTTGCTCGAGTGTGCAAGATGTACATATATAGGTATAGATTGGTATGTGCTTGGACTCGGCCTTATTTGGCATCACTGTTTTGTTATGATATTTGATCTTGTGTGTGCTCATGAATATCAGCAACAGGATAAACTATTATTCATCAGTATATCCGAATCATACTTGTGTCAAATGGTTTTCAGTTAGATGTGGATTTGGGTATTATCTTGTTGGTGGCTATCACATACTATACTCTGGTTGTTCTGTATTGGACAAGTATAGTTGATGGGTTGATGGTTTCCTTGTGTGTGAAGGTGCAGGTTTTCCACAACATTGATTAAATGGAGACAACTGATTTGGGTAAATGTGTTTATGTTTTACATTTTACCTTACCCATCTCACTCAAAGTCGAGCTACGAAATGCATTTTGTGTGGCCCTATGAACCTAAATCCAAATCAGTTGATTTTGGATACACGAGTCGTGTAAACCCAAAATTGTCCCTCCATGTTAGCCTGATTTTTGTGTTTACGTTACATAATTATTTTCTATAACATTTGTGTAACTTTTACGATTAAAATTTAATTAATTAAGTTCCATAGGTTTTTGTGTCTAGCAAAATGAATTTATGCCAGATTATGATTTAAAATGTAAATTATGTTTTCCGAATGCATTTTAGCATTGTTAAGTGAAATAGTCGAATAACAGCCTTAGTCAGAAAACAGTGTCACCATGTTATGCCTAAAAGCTCAGTTACCAGGTTCAGCATCAGAAGCCCAGATGCAGGTCTGGGTTTGTGTTGGGTCCACGTCCAGTGCGGCTCTAAGTCAGTAGTCAACAAAGAATAAAAAACAAATGAATAGAAATTCACAAAAGCGGCAACAGAAAAACTGAGCCTGGACAAATACTACGAGTGGTTGAATTGCTAAAACCAAGAGTGTTGTGGAGAATATGACCTGGATGTCACTGATTCCTCAGACAATGAAGAATAAGATTTAGTTGTTCTGCTTCTGACGATTGAATATTTTGAAGTGGCAGCCAACAAAGCGGTGGTGACTGTTACATGCAGCTCTGCTGCTATTATCAATTATTACGCATTTTTTCAAGAAGTGAGGGTTTAATAATTTTAAAGTTCATATATATATGAATTTTACATGTTTTTTGTACTAACGAATCCAAACCCCCCAAAAACATTTAGCCAAACCAGTGAACTGGATCCCCAAACTAGCAACTTAACCTAAAAGGTACAACTTTTGCTTGTCAAATTCCTCACCTATTTTCAAAAGGAAAAATTAGAACAGGCAAACATGTTTAAATGCTACAAAATTCAATTTAAATATGAACAAATTTTATTTTTTTTATTTGGGAAAATGAAATAAGAGTTTTGGGAATAAAAATAAAGAAAAAGATATCATTTTGGGCATTGGAATTTGGAGGGTATTTTTGAAACTGCATTTTGGAATCCCCTTCATCTATCTCCTCCTTGGCATTTTGTCTCCTTCTTTCCATGGCTGCTAGGTGTGACGATTCATGGGGAGGATTCCTGGGGTGCTTTGTGCTGGGATGATACAGTGAAAGCAAGAATATAGTAGAGAGGGTGTTGGGTTTGTGGCTACTAATTCACCTCGTTTCCCTCTTCTCCTCTTGCATCTCTTGGACATGAGAGCTGCTGTCTCAGTTAATGTCTTGGATCAAGGTTTGTCTGGCATGCAAAGTAGTAGGCTGCCCTCTCAAGCCTCCATTTTTGGAAAATAATTGAATGATTATATTTACGAATATACAATGTAATAAAGGAATTACAAGACGGTGCTCTAAAAAGAAAGAACCTTAAAACTAAAAGCTAAAAAGCTTAAAATGCTAAATAAAGCTAAAAAGCTAATTATGCGTTCTTATAAAAGAAGCAGTAGTTGCACTTAAAAGACTAAACAAACTGAAAAGCTAAATGACTAACTAAATGACTATTAATAGAACTAAAAAGGTAACTAACTAAAAGAATTAATAATTCTAATAACCTCCCTTAATGGTCATTGTATCGACTAAGTACCCTACAGAAGACACTGCAAGTCTTTTGATCACAAACGTAAGAACACTCTGTTGCTGCACAGACCCTCCCAGGATCTGCAAAGTGTTAATGACAAAGAATAGCTAATTTCGTCCAACAAATGTATCCCTCACACGCAAATTACAGAACTATCAAACGCAAATTACTAAGCCTAAAACCATGATTTTAAAGAAAACTCGACAAACCCTCCAAAGAGCAACAAACCCAATTTTAGCAAAAAACCGCAAACGCTTTTGTAGAAGAGTATTGAGCATTGTTTGCTCCAGCAACTCCAAAACATACTACAAGATACCACGGTTGCAGATGTTCACCCCAACAAATCCATGTGCGACCCAAAACTATCTACAACAAAGCATGAGTTTTGTGGAAAAAACAGTTAAGACCCTAAAACAGGAACCCTCCAAAAGAGAATTCACGATTTTTGAGGAAAAAATCGATAAACCAAGAAACCTGAGGTTACAAATCATCGTTTCTGTGGAAAAAACGGTAAAATCCAGATAACCAAAATCCCACACGAACATTGCGAACTACAGATGATAATTTTTAAGGAAAAATTATAAACCCTACAAACAATTTTTGAGGGAAAAATCATGAAAACCCACAAATTAATTTAGAGGAAGAAATCGTGAAAACCCAACAAACAATTTTTGAGGAAATAAATCATCAAAACCCTCAAACAATTTTTCAAGAAAAAATCGTGAAAACCTACAAACAATTTTTCAAGAAAAAATCGTGAAAACCCTCCTACAATTTTTCAGGTAAAAATGTGAAAACCCTCCCATGATTTTTTATGGCAAAAAAACCAGAAAACCCATAAATAATTTTTAAGGAAAAAATTATCAAAACCCATAAATAATTTTTAAGGAAAAAATTATCAAAACCCAGAAATAATAATTTTTTTAAAGGGAAAAATCATAAAAACACGAAAACATTTTTTAATGGGAAAAAATTATAAAACCCTAGTTGTAGAGAAAAGGCACTCAAATTGGTAGCGTCCACGAAATTCAGAAAATGGCGCCTAAAAATAAATCTCCACGAGCAAATATGCAGTCGCCATGAAAGGAATCACGTCCAAAACAAAACGTGTAGACTCCCGAGAGAAAAAACTCAAACGCGGGTATGAACGGGACGTGGCACCCAAAAACCATGATTTGCAGACATACTGTAAGCAGAAAACGCAATGAAAATCGCGTCAAACACCAACGTGGGATAAATGGTGGACGAAAATCACAAAAACCATCTTCTGAAATCACAAAAAAATCGTGACTGCAAAACCCTAAATCGCAAACAAAAAACATGAATTTTCTCAGTTGCAAAGAAAATTGCGGAGGTCAAACCCAAATGCGCAAAAAAAAAAAACGCATCGTCGCCACCAAACATAGATCAGACGTGAAAGATTAACCGTTGTGCCAGAAAAACACCACATGAACTTTGGTCTCCAAAAAAAAACAGTAACAGAATAAAAAACCCCAATGCATGCATGCAAACAGGTCGTAAAAAAGGCACGGAAATATTGAAAAAACACGCCCACGAACTCGCTATCTGGCACCATCACGGGAAAAGAAGCAGCGCAAAAAAAACCATCAAAAAGTTAAGCTTTAGAAACCCCACGTGGTGAAAACTCTTAGACACAACTTGTGAAAAAGGAACAGAAAACCCTAGCAATTCAGATTTTTTTTATAAAAACCCTAAAAAAAAATTGGAAATTATATCTAGGTAGCAAAAGGCTACGAATTTTTCATTAAAAAATTCACCAAATTCTGAAAAATCCCATTGACTCGCTCTGATACTATGAAAAATAATTGAATGATTAAATTTACGAATATACAACGTATATAAAGGAATTACAAGATGTTATAAAAAGAACAAACCTTAAAACTAAAACTTCAGCATAAAGCAAAAAAGCTTAAAACGCTAAATAAAGCTAAAATGCTAAAATCTAAAACGCAAACTATGCGTTCTTATGAAGAAGCAATATTTGCACTTAAAAGACTAAACGAACTAAAAAGCTAAATGACTAACTAAATGACCATTAATAGAACAACTAAAAAGGTAACTAACTAAAAGAATTAATTATTCTAATTATTTTACCCCTCCCTTTTATTGTGAGCTTGGCTTTGAGGTAGGTGGTTAAATTTCAGCCTTGATTTTGAGCACTTCTTTGTATGAAATTTTCCCTCTTTTGCATTTTGGCCATGCCCACAATAGATGGAGCATATGGCAGCTTTCCATGGAGCTTATTGCATGGGACGAATCCATAGTTTTATTGCCTTATGAATGTTTTATAATACTGCTTGAATTTCTTGGAAATTTCAGATTTGCATTGTAATGCTGCCAAAATTTCAACAAAATGTGATTCTCGTTAAAAAGAAGTTTAATTTGATAATTTCATCATTTGGGATCTGGGAGAATTGAGGAAAAATCTTGTGTGAGATAAAAGGAAAATTGCAATTTTGCATTGTGCGTGTGTCAAATTTTTGTAAGAACAAAGGTCTTGTTATAGAAATTGGTGGAAACTTAGTTTGGGCTCATGAGTACCCTATCCTGGACCTCCTTTTGGTGTCATGCACCTTGATGTTTATTCAGTCATGTGTTCATGTATTCTTTGATGACTGCATGTAACTTTTGTATGCTTTACTTGCAAAGACCATATGTGATCAATGCGATTAGTATGGGTGTGCATCAATTGATGATTGAATAGCCCCTGGATTATATCTTGTTGGTTGATCCTAGCTTTCCTCCTTGTGCATTGTGTTGCATACGAAATGTGTGCATGTGATTCATGGCTTGTTGGTTGGTTCGTCTCTTCTGCCTTTTTGTGGCAACTCTTGGATGGTATATTGATACTTCCTTATGCATGCATTGTTGTCATGATTAAAATCCTCATGCACGTTTACTTGGCATTATATGTGCTTGATGGGTCACAAGTGTATTCACGGATGGTGTTGGTAGGTTGGCATATGTATGATTGTAGCGGAGGTTGCTTCTAGTGTTTAATCCCCTCTTTCTTTGTACCTTGAATTGCTAATCTAATGACAACTTGTGATCTCTTTGCTTATGTGTGATTGTATGTGTGTGTAAATCACATGGAGGACAAACATGAGATTTTTCATAATGGATTTTATCGATGAGTAAACAAGGCAAAGGGACCAAAATGACAAGGCTCTCCTCAAATTACTTGGTGCTAGAGATTGTCTTACTCCACGAGACCACAAAAAGGGTTTTGACGTTGACCTACATGATTCAACATATTTAGGGAATAAACAAAGTTCATTCTCCACATAACCAATAGAAATCTATGAAAACAAAGAAATCAAAACCTGAAGTATTCATTCAAGACTTGGTAGATTTATCATTTGAAAAGGAACTCTCTTAGCAAAAGATGCCATTGCCATAAACTTAGCCATTGACCAAAATCAAAAAACTCGCACAAATTCTTACTAGCATGAACTCAAAAGAAAAACAAGTTCACAAGGATCTCCTATAATGTCCCCATTTTGAAATGGAATTTAATGGTAAATATTAATATTAAAATTAACATTTAAAAGAATAAAAATAAAATTAAAATTAAAATATTAAAGAATATAATTAAAAACTTAATTAAGTTAATGAATGGACAAAAGGCATGAAATGATAAGTTGTGACTCTCCCAAAAATGAGGTATAAAAGGGGAGAAGAGAGCCTCATTTGAGAGGGGATAATCTGGGGAATCAGATGTGCAGATCTAATTTAAATAAAAGTACAGATCTGATTGTGGAAAGTTGTGTCCCTTTCAAAGGGCAGAAATAATTAAAAGTTGCACTCTTTCAAAGGGTGCTAATGATGAAAGGGTGTGTCTAATGCCAAAGGGCATACAAGATGAATAGAGGTGACCCCTCCCTCTCATTGGGAGATATAAAGGAAAGGAATCAAAGAATCCAGTGAGAACACCATCGATCAGATCAGACCAGAACTGTTATGAAGTTATAGACCGTCTCCATACTCAAACAAAGGCATATATAAGGCTGCTGCATAGGTTGATCTAAAAACAACGAGCACTATAAAAAAAGGCACATTTAATTATTACAGAGAAGCGAAACCAATCCAGGCAGAGATTTTATTATACGCCAATGCAGCATTAGCATGGTAGCAAATGGATTAATGAAACAATAAGAATTGTGTTTACATTATCAAGTATTATTAATAATCCTTGATCAGGTGTGATGATCAGCAGTCGATTAATTAGTTAAGGCAAAAGACATGATATGAGGAGTCACCACCTTTGCAAGGATAGTGACTGTTTGGAAAGGCGTAACTTTCCAGGCAAATCAAGGGTTTATATACAGCATAACAACCACTCAAAGTAAAAGCATCAAACAATGCTGGAAGAGGTGAGCATAATAGAGAGATCGAATCTGCAACTATTGTTAAGATAACACTATATTCTGGTATGAAGTTCTGTGCATATTTCTGATAATATTCTCTGCATATTATTATTGATAGAAAATCGTTGCTAAGATCATTCACTGCATGTACTCTCCAAACTGCTCATTTCTGACTCATACTGTGTGATCCATTATGATCAATATGATGGTATAATAATGTTAAACCAAGGGAACTTGTAACACCTACAAGACTTATAAATTACAAACTCATTGCTTAATGTATGTGGGACCCTCTCTTAGGTATGCGATGCAGAGGGTATGGTGGTAGTGGGCAAATTCCTTGGTTTCTTCTTTAGGGGTCAACACTTGGCACCATCCAACCTCTCCAACCTTCCAAAGGTTATCAAGCCTGTCCTTGATCCTTCCCAAGGATCAATCTTCTCAGGACAACTTAGTTTCTCTAGGAGACTCCTACTCCTAAATACTCAACCCCTAAACCAAGACACCTCACAACCCCCAAGCCCTTTGCCAACAGGACCTTTTGCTCAAATGGTGGAATCTATCATATGTGAGTGTTTGTATATGTTTTATATGGTATTTGCATTGACCTTGACCCCTTTGATAGGTATTTATAAGTCCTTTGTGCCTTTTGCCCCCATGGACCTAGGAAATAGGGCTACAAGCAATTAGCCCTCCATTTGGACTCTTCCCACTTTACCTATCAAACTACTCGAACAACCCCCTGAACAAATTAGAAGCTATTGACTACACCTTAATATCTGGTCCACGAGCTATTGGTCCCACCCACCCCCCCTACAATTTTATGGTAGTCGGTATATAGTTGGAGGTTCCCCGGGGCCCAACTTCGCTGCATGGGACGCCCTACTCTATAATGGTGGGTGGGATAGGAGATAAAATACCCTCGCATTGATATTCGAGTACCCTTTTGGGCATTCTAAAAGATTTCAAACTTTTGCATCTGGGTTTTGAGTGCAAGTTTTCAAACCCTATTGGGCCTATTTTTGGTCTAACTAGCCAGTATAGAGGTTTAGGCCTCAAAACCTTCACCAGTCAGATGGAGAGGAAGTCACAGCTCTTGGAGAAGGTCTACACATGCCTAAGGGTCCTTCCCATGCAAACTTTACCACCGTTGTGTCCACTGTCCCAAGGATTCATTCAATCCTTCACTGCACAGACTTGCCAGATGGAAGATGTCAAGTCTAGGGCATCATTCCAAAACTACAAGGCCAGATCTTTTGCTCCCCAAACCAAGCAAAACAACTAGTATACATGGTAATCCAACATTCCTCAGGGTTTCAGACCTTTCCCATAGAGGAATGTTGAATAGGGTCTCCTTTTGCATCCAAACCCTGGTTTTGAGGGTTTTACCAGGCAGCAAGGAAGAAAAATCAACTACTCCTCAACCACAGCTTTTAAAGACCTCAAACCAACTTCAAATGAGAGGTGATACTGCTACAACCAATTCCAGGCATCAACCTTTCCAGAAGTCCATACAAATCCGTACCAAAGCCAAGAACTCCAGAAAAAACAGTAAAAATGATAGTTTTAGATTGGTAGGAAGCATAAATTTCATTCAAAGCCTCAAATGTAACCTTTGGGAATCGTTCCTCAGGCTTAAATAAGACTAAGGAAGCCTTCTAACCACTTCCCAACGTACAAAATGCAACCAACTAGCTGTTGGGCAACCACAACTCAAAAAGTTGCAAAAATTGCTCATGACAACATAGTAACTTTTGACATATCATGACATCACACACTTGCCCTCATATTGAAGGTTACAAATTGGACACACAACACCTCTAGGACCCCTAGAGGCCAAAAACATAATGCCCATACAAGGCTTGTGACCAAGTATACAACTTTGGAGCCTTAGGGCTTATTACAAGCATTGGTAGCATTGGACCTACCATATCCATCTAGGACCTATACAAGAAACCTTCAAGGCAACACATCATGTTGCATTCAAACACATGTTCTAGCACACCTTTGAGTGCCCCTGCACCAATACGCCACTCCATAGTGGATGTGTAAACCCTGCCATGTGGAGCCAAGAGGGATGAAGCATCTGATATTGGGCTTAAGAGAGGGGGTGGTTGTGATGAGGGGGAACGGCGATAGGACACCACACTGGGTACACCCTCCATGATGGATGCTTAACACTTGCCACATGGAGCCAAGAGGGATGTAGTATCTGCTCTGGGGCCTAGGGTGGAGGGTCTCTTGGACACCCTATCCAGCTAGCCTACCCTAGTGCACTAAGAATTGGATAATTAAGAATGGCAACTAATGTACAATCTGATTTTATCTAACAAATATAATACTAATAGTAATTAATATATTCAAGAATGGTATCGCACAATCTCATTCATTAGTATATGTTTCAGTTTATAAGTATTACTTCATATGTGTTCTCTAATTGTGTTGAAGGAAAACAATATACAAAGGTACTCCCATAAACTTAATTACCTATTTTAGATTTGGGTGAATTTAGTTTAATTTGAAGTATAACTAAGTAGGGGACATTACATCTCCTCTTGAAACATTCTTATGTGTTTGTGTGTTCCTACACAAACATGTTGTGCTTAGATCCGCAAAGGTTATAGGGCAGATCAAACTCTTTTAGCAAAAGATGTCCTTTGACATAAACTTAGGCATCGACCAAGATCAAAAGCTCACACAAATTGTTGCTATCATGAACTAAAAGATAATTAAGTTCAAAGGATCTCCTCTCAAAACATTCAAATGTGTTTCTTTGATCCTACACAAACATGTTTGGCTTAGATCCTTCTCTCATCTTTCATCACTTGGCAGTCAAAACCTAATGCCAAATTGATCAAGCAAAAGCTCCACAAAATGCACCCCAAGATTGCTTTATTAGTCAGCAAAGAAATTTAAAAACTATTGGATGCTAACTTCATTAGACCTATTGATTACTCAAAATGGATCTCCAATATTGAACCAGTTTAAAAAGACAAAATCGATCCCTATTTACTCAAACTTCCAATACATCAACAAAGCTTTCCCTAAAGATATTTTCCTCTGCCTAACATTGACACAATCATTGATCTTACAATAGGTTATGAGATGCTCTCCCTAATGGATTGCTTCTCAAGCCATAATCAGATATATATATCCCCAGAGAGTAATCAAAAACTATTTTTATTATGCCTTTGAGAACCTTCTATCATTGATTCATGCCTTTTAGCTTGAAGAATGCAAGAGAAACTTATCGAAAAGCTACAAGAGTAATATTCCATGACACACTTCATCATGAAGTTGAGGAATATTTTGAATAAGGCAAAACTAGAGCAGATCAACCCATCATCTTGTGTCACATCCTACAACTTCGAGAATAAAAAGTTCACTTGAATCTAAGAAAGTGTCTTCAACATCACTAAGGGAAAATTTTGGGTTTACATTATTTCTTGATGAAGGATTGAAGTCGATCCTAACAAAGTTAAAGATATGTTGGACATGCCTTCACAACAATACCTCACATAACTTTGTAACCTTTAGGGCAAATCTTAGTCCATTAGACAATTCATTGTTAAACATGCCGAAAAGTGTTGGCCATTCACTCATCCCTCAATGGTTATATGGATACCCACTAAAGCCAATCGGTTGCTAGTCTTATATATCTCCACCGCTTGATATGCCTTGGGAGCATTGTTTGCACAACATGATGAACAAGGTAAGGAATGAGCTATATACTATCTTAGCTAAACTCCAGTTGACCATGAACATCAATACACACCTATCGAAAGGCCTTTCCTAGCTATGGTATTTGCCTCAAAGAACCTCGAGCAGTGAATGCTCTCGCATACCACTAAGCTCATTGTTAACAAGTTGCCTACCAAAATAGGTGAGGCTCCTTAGCAAATTTGAAATTGAATATGTTGATCAGAAAGCAATCAAAGAGCAAATCATTGTTGATCAATTAGTAAGAGCACCTCTAAAGGATACACAACCCTTACATAGTTTCTAGACTAGTTCCTTCTACATATTGGAGAACCATGGGTATGGAGACTATATTTCAATGGCTCTTGCACCAAGCATGGCTTAAGGACAAGGATCGTGTTGTTAACAACTCAAGGGGATCTTATCCCAATCTCTCAAAATCAGTTTTCCATGCACCAACATAGCAAAATATGAGGCCTTATTGGTAAGTCTAAAATTCGCTATTCAAAAGAACATCCAATATCTTTCAATCTTCAAGGATTCCTAGCTAAACCTTAAGCAAGTCCCAAATGAATAACAACAATGATCATAAGCACATTATAGCCCCCACCAAATAATTCACTAAGTGGGTCAAAGCCATTCTTCTCACTTATCTAACTGACAAGCAGATTTCAAAAATCATACTCAATCATATCATTTGCCAATATGGTATTCCCAACAAAATCTTTATTGCTAATGGTCACTCATTTAAGAACCATGAAGTACACGCCTGTTGTCCTCATTTTTGATAATTCAAAAATGTGACAACCCTTAAAAAAATTTGCTTAAAATGCGTCATTTTTGTCTCCAAGGCACGTTTTACAAGGTGCAAAACTCACATTTGTTAGTGTCAAATCATTGGGGGGTGTCTTTGCCATCATTGTCCAGGCTTTGATGAGTTTTGGTCTTCAATTTCCTAGCTTTTGGTGCAATTTCGGGTTTCAGAGCAATCACTGCAAGTTGAAGATTTTACTCTTAAGGCACGCTTCCCGAGGCAAAAAATTGCTTCTTGCTGGACTAGACTAATCTTCAGTCCATCTTCGATTCACATTTCAAATTTCATCGCATTTCGAGTTCGTTTGCTATGTTTTTTCTTCAATTTTGGTTTTTTTCTTCCTGACTGGAGGTGGGAAAGTTTCCTTTAATTGCAAGTTTTAATTTTCTCTTGTTTTAGTGTTGTAGGGAAATTTTAAAACAATTACAAGTGCACTTTATTTAAAACTTGTCACTTGTAACTTACTTTTTATTTCCCCCTTGCTTTTTATGTCTTTTAAGTCATTGTAAGAACTTTCTGGACAAATTACAAGTGAATTTAAAATATTAAGAACTTGTAATTTCTTTTTAAAGTTCCTACTTAAGTGATTTTTAAATGTAATAGGGATTTTATTTCCCTATTACATGTTTTATGTCCTTTTAGTTGTTTTAGTCTTTTAAACTTGTAAAAGGGATTTTATTTCCCTATTACAAGTCTTTTTGTCAAAGTCATTATAAACTTGTAAAGGGGATTTTATTTCTCTATTACAAGTTATTTTGACATGTCTTTTTGTTCTTTCTTCCCTAAAACCCGAATTTGCCCAAGGAAGAGAAAAGTGAAGTAATTAAAACTTGCAATGGGGTTTCTCAAACCCGATTGCATCTTTTTTGAAGGCATTTGTTACTTGTATTTGCAAATGAAGAACTCGACCAGCACATTTGCTCCCACAAATCTGTTTTTTGTGGCTTTCTTCCCCAAAATCCGTCCAACATTCATGCAAAATCGTTGGGAATCAATGCTGGTTGCCACATTTTTCACCAAAAACGGTTTTGGCAAACACGTTTTGCACTTTTGAAGGCGTTTTTGAAGATGTTATTGAAGACATTTTTGAATCCATTTTTTAATCACATTTTGGCCACGTTTTGAATTACATTCAAATCGTAGTGTTTGGCACTTAATACTTGGTGTTTCCATTCTAGAACACGTTTTCTGCTAAATGTGCCCTACATTCATGCCGGTTGTTGAGCCTTGGATTCTGGACGTGAAAGAGGTTGCATTGATCTTGTTTAAATTCTGGTTTTTATTTGTTCTTCCCATATTGTAAAAAGAGAATCTTCTTTTTACAAAATTTACAAATGTTGAAGAATTGCCATGAGACTCATTCATTTGAATTCGAGATTTCAAAATCCGATTACAAGTAGAGATTTTTTCTCATTTTCCAAGTTTGTCATTACCGGTTGGTATCATTCTTTCATCATTCCCTAATGTCAAAATCCCTATTCCCACCATTTCATCCATTCATTTCACCTTCATTCATTTTTCCCATTTAAAGTCTACTTGCAATCGAAATTTTAAAACCCGATTGCAGTTGTGTCTTCACTTGCAGTCAGCCTTCTAGAACCCGAAATTGGTCCAAAATGCACTCAAAAAACTCTTGAAAATGAGTCTTAAAGGTCCAATTACAAGTGCAAACTTGTGGCTACCCATTACACATATGAAGTTGCATGTTTGTTCTCTCCGCAATTACAAGTTAATGCTTTTCTTTTTCCGGACATGTAATGCAGTTTCCAGAACCCGAAATTCACTTGTGAGCCCATTTTTGCATTAATTTATCCCTTCCAATGTTAGTCTTGTTTGCACACACGACCTACCAAATCAATGGATTAAGGCATGGGCCTTATTTTGCAAACAGATTTCAAGATTGGAGGAGGATACAATGAAGAGATACAACAACAATTCATGAATACAAATTATAGAATGCTCTCAAGACAAAGATGGTCATGACATGAAAAGAGGAAGGCAGCCCTTTCCCTCCTGAAAATCCAGTACTACCCCAAGCAAGAAGAAAAGGATGAAATTCGTTGGCCAAGGACACAAAGATCATTAAGAATGCAAATTCCCCTTCCGGTTCAAGATGTCTTCACCAATCCAGAATACATCAAGTTCTAGCATCCTAAAGCGACATGAAGATCATCACAGACAAAGGATGATGCAGTTGGAGTCGTGTCTTTGGACACTTAGATTAATTATGCATTTGTAATTTTGTTTTGACAAGTTACATGTAATGTCAAAAATTATAATTGCAAGTGTCACTTTTACTTGCATTTTGTAAAATGTAATTAAATGTAAAGCAACTACAAGTTGAGTTGAATTAGGACTGTAGTTGGAATAAGTCCTGGTGGTTGAGAGAATTTCTCAAGTCAGTTGGGATCCTCCCACCTTTTTCTCAAGCCATCTCTCCTATAAATACTTGAGGGGGTCTATTGTAATTTTTCTTTTGGCAATGCAACAAAATTTTGTCAGTTTGTATGTGCACTCTAAGACTTTGAGCTTAGATGTAAATCAGATTGCTTTCAATAAAAGAGGCAAGTTGTGTTGAGACTTTGTGCCAATTCAAGTTGTTATGTGACGACATTTTCTGGAGTTGATTGTGATTTTTGTTCTATTTTTCAAGAGGTATTTAAATTCAATCTTGCAGGCTTTGAGCTACTAATTGTATTTGTTTGATTTTCAAACTTGGTCTTGCAAACTTTGAGTTGCTTATCATATTTAAAACTAGTATGGAAAGATGACAGCAAACATCACTGGGTGACTGCAGGGGCAGCGAACATCCTTTGGAGGTCAGCGAATTCCATTCAAGACTGAGCGAACTCCATTCAAGGCTAAGCGAACTTCACCTTAGAATCAGCGCGCCTCATTCTTGTGTCAGCATGCACTTATATTGCAGATAAGTTCTTTTGGACTGCTCTTGTGTGAAGGAATCATTCTACTGTGATTCATCTCTCTGCTGATTGCTTCAAGTGCTGAAGCATATTGTAAATTACTTCTGATTATTGACTAATAAAGATCTTAGATTTGTTGCTGGGTTTTTCACCTCCAAGAGGGAGGTTTTCCCAGGGTAGTTAGGTGTTCTTTGTGTGCATTGAATTGTCTATTTGTTATTTGCTACAGTCTGATCCTAAAACTAACACAAGCTAGATAATCCTGGGAGGCAGTCAAATCTGTATAAAGTTTCTCCTAACATTTAGAAGCTGAAGAGCTATTGGTGGTAATAAAAAATTGTAATGTGTGATTTCCCTTAAGAAATGTGCCATGAAAGAGTGGTGTGAGAATGTGCTCAATGTTAAGAAGAGAAAGGGCCAGACCGATGACAGCTAGATCAAGGTGTCGAGAAGCATTACTTACACTGGATCGCAAAGATGAGAAATGTCTAACAGATCTGTCTCAATGCTAAGAGATTTCCACAATCCATCATATGAAGAGAATGCTCTTTCTGGAATCAATTGTGTTCAAGATTTTTTTGCATCAACGTTTCGGATCACACTCCATGATCCACCATCAGGATGAAGAGAGCCAAAGGAATCAAATGATGGATCATGGAGTGTGATCTGAAACATTGATGCAAAAAAATCTTGAAGACAATCGATTCCAGAAACAGGATCTGTCTCATTCATACACAAATCAATAATCTCCAAAAAGTTCTTAATGCCTCTAACATCTATGATGGGTTCAAAGGAGGTAATCAATCTTGTCAATCTAGGACCACCACAAAGAGATCTATGCCTCAACCTAATGAACTCACAAAGCAAAATGGCCAAGCACCTTTGATTAGGTAGTGGAAGATGGATGGAGAAACACCATGATACATATACAAACATCAGTAGCTTCCATGGATTTCATGGTAGACCATACACTCGATATTAAAATGCTCCTTAAAACTCCATCCTCTGAAGAGAAAAGAAGCACCAATTTTTATATCATATCTTATTAACAGTTGCTGTATTTGCATGTTCAGTTGATATTGCACTCTTTTTTCATTAAAATCTTATAGAAACACTTCCCTAATGTTCATAGAGTCATTTGTATGTTTTGTTTTGTTTTTCAGAATTTTGCCAAGTTGCCAAGTCCATGTCAAAATTGGGTCTGTCAAGTTTTGCATAGCCACAAGTTTACAAAGTTTACTTCAAATAATTATAATCATCTTACCCAAACAAGTATAGATATGAATGATTATATTTTCCCAATTTCTATAATAATGATTCAACCAACACAGCAACTTTAAGGATTTCAAGGTAATTAGAGAAATGGAGAGAGAGAAATGAGATACATCCGATTCCTCATATGGAAAAGATCTCCACTAACCAGATGGTAATCTGCAAGATTGTTTGTGTAGGATTCCAAGCGCTGCATGTCATATGGACTTAGCAGAATTTTTCCCCCAGATATATTTTCTGGTGATTTTCCCTCCTGTATATCTTGTTCTGAAAAGCTTATCTTTGGATCTAGAACACTAAAACAACGATCCCATTCAGGAACTGAGGTGCATCCAGTATCATCATAGAAAACCTGTCTATACTAAGGATTGAATCATATTACAAAAGTATGTATTTACCTCAAAGCAAGTGCAGGAGAAAATGTCCGAAAAGCAGAGCACAGAAGTCGAATGAACCTATGCCGAAAGTCTGCATGGTACAAATCATCCTAACCGATCAACATATAAACTCTTAAAGGAAACTCATAACAATGTCCCACTAAGTGTAAATTTAAATAGGTGAATTCCATTGCCTTGATGAAATGGCTCAAAGAATCCACCAGGACCTTTCCCTTTGTATTCAATTTCATCATTTTCCAGAGGCTTCAACATCATACAAGTGTGTTCCCCAGTTATGGCATTCTGTACAGCAAACAGAGACAACAAGTTACATATGCAGCATATTGCAAACAACTTAATGCACCACAGAAGTTAATTTAATAGTAAGCTTTGTATAAACTACAGAAACAAAATACATTATTTCCTAGGAATTCATCGTTCAAGTTTCAATTATTCCTCAAATAACAACTCATTAATTTGGTTCAAATTGGGCATATTACCGGGATCTGACAAATATAAAAAGGCACAAACTTGTGCTTTCTCCAGAAATTGTACAAGTGTTGAGTAAGCCCAAAAGAAACTCCAATGTAATGCAGCTTTTCAGGCCGTCGTTCATGAAGACCAACAAGTAAAGGCGGAAGATTAGCTCGTGGCTTGATTTTTTCTTCCATCAATGAAACCTGTAAGGTAAAATTAAAAGGTCAGTTTAACTGATTAGATTGACTAATTATTTATATTAAAATATAGATCACATAAGCATGCAACATCAACATAAATCATAATTAGAATTTCAAAGTGGTGCAAAGAAGATATTGTATGCACCTACATTGCATGTAAGAATTTAAGTGCATGCATGGACAGGATATATGGACATAGAGTGGGTAAGGAACAAAGGAACATGCCAAAATCATATGACAAGACAGCTATGACATCCTCATTAATAAATTTATAAAAATTGTTAGGGAAAATGATTAAAGGAAAAATCTGACTGTATTAACTAATCAAGTTTGACATGAAAAAAAATCACGATTTCGGAAAAAAAAATGGCTGCGCCACAACATGCCAAAAATCTGGCAGAAAATGCAATTTAAAATCACAAGCAAGGAAAATGAACACTCAGAACAGGACGGAAAACACAGAAGTCACAAAAATTCCACCCAGAAACCCTCCTGCAAGCCGCGACGCCAGAAACACAGGTCAGAAAAAAATGCAAAGGTCGCCCTTCTTGCAAAACAGACTCCGCGTGCCCTAGCCGAGCAATTTTCCAAAATACTTAACCTGCAGAAAAATACCTGCATTTTTCAAAGGAAAAAACCCTCGAAATTTTCCAGAAAAGAATGCCCAAAAAATTTAAGAAAAAAAATTTCACTAAAAAATTTCAGTTTAAAAAATTTAGAATTATAAATTTTTCAAAAAATTTGATCCATGCTCTGATACCATGAAAAATAATTGAATGATTATATTTCCGAATATACAACGTATATAAAGAGGTTTTCAAGACGGTGTTCTAAAAAAGAACAAACCGTTAAGTAAAACTAAAAAGCTAATAAGCTAAAAAAACAATTTAACTAAAAAGCTAACTCTGTCTTCTAATTAAAGAAGCATAAGTTAAAACAAATTAAAAGAATTAAATGACCATTAAGTAAAGGTAACTGACTAAAAGAATTAAATATTCTAATAATCTTTACTTATAAATCAATGTACAACTGTTGACTGTAACCTATCCAACCAGTTAATGCACCTCATATATGATTTAGAGAGAAAGAGAGATGATTTTTGGTGAATCTCAAATACAGCAAGATATAAAAGAGCCAGTTGGCATCATGTTTGTTAAATTACTTTATATGTACACAAATTGTCATCCACAATTAATTTTACAATCTCAATGTACGACATGACAAATTAACAAGCCATTTGCAAGCCCATTAGGACATCAAACGAAGAGATACATTTGTAATGAGCAAAGACTCATTTAATTATTACACTGAATATTTTAATTTAGCATTATAATTGGTCGTTACAAGTCATGGCCAGTCAAATTAACGGAGCGATGCATGCACTAAAGCTTTCCAAATTCAAAGCTGTCCAGAATCTTTTTCCCAAGAACATTAGAGTATTTGGAATCTTACTTCGGTTAATTATGGGTTTTATACAATATGTTTTGTCTTTACCATGTTTGTCCTCTGTGAAGCAGATAGAGTAATAAATCCGTATTGCTTTTAGTTTTAGTTTTAAGCATATACGGAGTATAAAACCAGGCTGCACATCCAAAGTTCATGGTGCTACGAGGCCATGTACCCCAAGTTTTGGGCAAGTCCTAAACATTGCCCACATGCCTCAACCCCTCGTCAAAGCAAAAACTCTTCAAGGCCCCAACTAATGATCACTCACTCACAAACGAGGGAAGACCCACAAAATTGAAACGAAGCCAACCACACTCCACTTATAATGATGTTGAGGGGGTTGGAATGCTTCTGATTGTATAACACAAAAAGAATAACATCTGACTGAGTTTTCCTCAGTATCCATTAGTCACTGCTTCCAATGCTAATGGTGGCTTAAAAGGGTTTAGAGATCCCTATTAAGAATCCATGTTTTGGAACAATAATGCACCAAAGGAAAAGGGCCAAGCACCTTTCAACAAGGAACTTAAAGAAAGTAAATAAAGAATTTCCCAAGACTTTCTTTACATAGATGGGAAACTAAAAATAAATTGTCCCTCTAATCACAACCTCATTATAGGACAGGTTGCAGATTAAATCGACTTGCAAAATATGGTGGTCAGCATCTACTTGTAATTTGTAAAAGTACACCCTCAAATTGCCATAAGAAATGCTTAGGCCATGTGACCTATGATGTTGGAGAAGAACTATCAAATTCATTGGTCACACCATCTACAAGTCATACAAAATACTCACTATGGAAGATCAAATTTGCTGTTAAGAAGCTATACAGGAAACATCTAAGAACATGTATGTGTAGTCAGTGTATCCTCTCTGAAAACTCTATTACTGACTTCCTTGAGGGAAGAAGGTGATGAGGAATATCTAAGGAGTACCTAAATGGAGAAAGTTGATTGATAGTGATGCCAATAGATTGAAGAACAACACTCGTCTCAAAAAGTCAACAATGTTGACACAAAGTAAAAATCTGTTGTTGAAGCAATCTGTGAGACCAAATGGTTGAGAGAATTTCTTCCATGAATATGTGAAAGGTGTCTAGTGATAGGAACCCATGTACAGATAATATTAAATATTTGTAGGGCTTTTTTAACACATGCAATGACTTGGGCAAATTAAGGGTAGACCATTCCACCACAATCAACATTCTTCTTTAATTAATTTTAAGCAATTGCTTCAAGGACCACATCTACACAATTCACATTTATAGCAATGTGTATAGTACTATAGTCAAGTTGGAACACGGTAATAATGTACTATTGTTAAAACTGTAATGATGCAGATTGACTAAATTATTTGTGTGCGTACATGGATGTTTCCTAGGTTGCTTCACTCCACACAAGGACAACAGCTATTTATTATCAATCTCAAACACCTACTACTCTGAAAATTACAAAAATATGCTAATGTCAAGTTTGTTTGCAAAGATCAATCCAAGAAGATGAATGCAACAAAATTTATATATATCATATATGGGAATATCTATATCCAATTTAATTGGTTATGATTCAATAAAAACTATATAAATAAAAATTTAATGCCTTTTTGCCATTATTGGCATCAAAATTCTAACATTCTTTTCAAATGTGGACCAAATAAAGCCATTATATATTATAACACAAATTTCTAAAAGGTTAAAATGTTAAATAACTAACTCAGAGATTGTTGAGTAAAATCAAATGGGCCGAGTTACCATCCAAAATTTTAAAATATTAAAGACACTAAAATTGATCAAATTTGTACATGTAATAAATAAGACTTGGCAGAATACCTTCTCTGCAGCCTGTATTGTCTTCTGATGCTCCTCCTCCATCTCTTGATCATCCATCTCGGAAAGGACTGTCAATTGCCCTTCATAATACCTACAAATGGAATGAAATTTTTCAGAATACTACCAATCACTATAGCAACATGTTAACATCCAAGCATAAAATGTATTATAAAACCAAGCATCACCACTCTTCTAAATAACAAAGCATAATGTAACCAGGAATATTACTTCTCCATGCAAGGAAAAAATGATCAGACAAAAAATGATGAGAATAGAACAGCAATAACACTTAAAAAGAAGCACCATCTTGAAAGAAATCTACCTCCTATGCATGGGAAGTAAAAGACAGGAAACTGCTGCAAAACAGCAAGGGTGGGCATTGGCAGGACAGAAAATGGCAGATAGTAGGACACTGGACAGTAAAATATCTTAACACTCAAAATGGCACCATGCCACCAGAGAAAAGGTGTAAAGGGTGGTGCAAAGTGTTAGTTTTTGCAATCAGATTAGCAGTATAGAACAGAAAATCAGAATGCAAAGTAAATCATACGCATAACACACATTTACCCTGGGAAAACCTCCCTCTTGGAGATGAAAAACCCCGCAACAACTATCTCAGATTGTATATATTAACCATAGAGCAGATTTACAATATAGCCTTCTAGGGTACAAGCACAACTTATGTGAGATATAACAATTTGAAGAATCAAATCCCTGTAGCTCAATTTGGCAGCCCAGATTTGAGTTTGCTGTCTTTGTATGAAGTTTACTCAGCCTTGCAGATGTTCACTCAGTCTTGATAGGG
This sequence comes from Cryptomeria japonica, assembly GCF_030272615.1. Taxonomy (NCBI): domain Eukaryota; kingdom Viridiplantae; phylum Streptophyta; class Pinopsida; order Cupressales; family Cupressaceae; genus Cryptomeria; species Cryptomeria japonica. Next base: position 318,838,356 of record NC_081409.1, on the reverse strand, counting down.
TTCGCTGGGCTGTAACTCTACTTCGCTTGCTGAAGATTGCAGATCAGGAAACAAGGGCAGATCACTGACTAGTAGTTCGCTGACCTCTAGATTATGTTCGCTGCTCTTCCAATCAAGTTCGCTGACTTCTAATACTGATTCGCTATCCTTTAGATATGGTCGCTGTCTTCTAAATGAGATTCGCTGATCACCGAAGATAATTCGCTGATTACATAAGGCAATTTCACTACTTGATGAAGATAGAGGATATTCGTTGAATGGGTGTCTTGTGACCTCAAGTCACTTCCTTTATGTACATGCCTTTAACCCTTATGCCTAGGTCGGCCTTGGTGCCAATTTACAAATTCAATTTGCAAATTGCATAGAACCTACCTCAAGTTACACATTACATATTCAATCGGTCCTGACCTATTGAATTACAAGTTACACAATCAATAGGTCTTGCCCCATAACCATTATAAGTTACATAAGTTGAGTGCCCAAGTAGGGCCTGCCCTTAACATTCACAGGTTACATTGATATCTATTTGGGCCCAGCCCAATTACAAGCTATCCAAATTGGGGCTCAGCCCTAAACATTAATCAATTATATCAATACAATTAATTTTAAGGCCAAGGGCCACATTAAAATTAATTACGCTACGGATTCGACCTAGCTACATTTCAACACAAAGCTGTCAAATATGAAAACCGCAAGGGGGGGAAAAGCACAAGGAAATAAGATCTGCCAGCATTAAAAAAGCCAAGAAACCAAGAGGTTTTCAAACAAGAGGCAGCTCCAAGAGGGGAAAACTGAAAAACCAGAGTGAACAGCTTTATTCAGCCTCTTCCAACATACAAAGAGCAAAATGAATCATCCTTGTAATCATAACTATAAGTATAACCATAATCAAGGCTGAGAATAGCCAGAAGAGCAAATTAAGAGAGAATTTATGTTATTTTATCATCAATGATAATTATGTATAAAGGAGAGAAACTTATATCTTCCAAAAATTCTTTGCCAACCTGCATGAAGAATGATAGCCTTCCTGAAGACTTAGGTTGGCCAGCCAATTGGCAGCTTTATTGCCTTCCTGCTGTGCATGCTTTAAACAGACCTCATCAAATTGGTCAATTAACCTCTTGGCTTTCTTGATAAAGCTGTGGATCCTCTAGTGAGTGATTTCCCATTTTGCACACCATTAATAATGAGGATTAGGTCACCTTCAATGATTGATTTCCAAGCTCCAACTGAATCTCCCAACCTGAGACCCAGGATGAGTCCTTTGGCATCAGCTATGTTATTAATATTAATACCCATAAAGCAAGTACCCAAGGCCACCATTGTATGATAATGATTCATGATGGGAGACCAGCCCTTGAAAATCCTGGGTTATTCTTAGAAGCCTTATCAAAGTTCAGTTTGACCCACATCATTGTCATAGGATATCAATGCTCAATAGCATTCTTTTTCCAAACTTTGGGAAGAGAGCAGTCAAAAAAACTTCTAGTCTTGAACTAATTCCACAAAACAGCAATCTCACAAGGATTAGATTCTTTTGATTTAGAGATATTATATGAAATAATAATTTGAACATTGAACATTGAACATTTTCCTTGGCATTGAACATTTTGTTATTCCTTTCGAACAAAACTTTCTAAACTACAAAGCTTAGAGCCATGTCCCAGAAAATGGTACCAGAACATCCACTTAAGATTGAAACTATCAAGAAATCTATTCCATATAGCCTTTATAAAAACACAACACAAAGTTAAGTGTGAGAAAACTTCTTCATAAGTTAGGCACGGAGAATGACTAGGACAAGAAAAGCTCCTCCCTTGGAGACAGTCTCAAGAGAGCAGCCAAGAATGATCAGATAGCCAAAGAAAACAAAATTGCTTTTAGATAAGCCTCCGAATGGCAAATTTTATCCCAAACAAAAGATCAAGGAATCATCAAGGGAAGGCTTGTAGTAACCACCCTAGAAAAATTAGGAACATGTCCCTTCCTGATTTCTACCAAAGACGTTGTCATCTCTACTCCAAATAGGTCTAATGCTTTGAATAAGATCTATAAGGAACATCGTAGAATCCTATATATCATGGAACTTAGGAATAGATTTCCACTTTCTTGATAGACCCCCCAAGTCTTTGTTTCCTCCTCTCAATAGTCACTAACCTTAATGCCCTAGGAGTTCTTATGAATATTCATAGAGGGTGCAGATCTGGAAACTATTTGAGGGTTTTGTCAAAGATCCACTTAACACCCCAAAAGGAAGTACTTATGCCATTTTGAACAATCTTGAAGCCAAACCAACTAATCGAATTGTTGACTTCCTTTATTCATTCCCTAATAATCGATCCTCATGGATCATCATCCATACAAAGGAAGCTTAGTCAGTTATCCCTAACCAGACACTCGTCCCTAAGACACTCGTCCGAAAGATAAATGTTCAAACTAACTTAGCCATAAGGGATTGATTAAAGAGATTATGTCTTTGATGCCAAGATCACCTATGTTCTTACCTTTACATATCTTAATCCATGGGACTTGGGGGAATTTAAACTTATACTTAATGCCCCTTTTGAAAAAGTTCCACATCACAAAGGTAACTTTAGAAATGATGCTTTTCAGGTCACACATAAGGGAGAATATGTAGATAGAAATAGCTTGAAGAATTGCTTTTTGAAGCACAACCCCACTTGCAAAGGAGAGTCATCTCTCCTTCCAACCATCCAAGATTTGATTCATTATTTCCAAGACAAGAGACTAAAGTTGTTTTTCTTTTATCCCTAACATAAGGAAACCCGCATAGGCATTTGGAAGGCATTCTCTTCTAAGAGACATGCATTTACAAAGAAAATTTCATTACCAATTGTTGATATTAAAGCAAAAGACAATAGATTTACCTCTATTAATTTTTTGACCCAAAGATTTCTCATAATCACTAACAAAATCCTTAATAACTATACATTCTTGATAGAAGGTGTAGCCAAGAGCCTTTTGCCATCAAGAAACTTTCGAGTAAAATCTTTTCTAGTAGAAGAAGCTAGTAGACCTTTTAGGGCCCTCTAGCTTTGAGACATCCAATATACCTACCAAGAGATTCCACCATAATAATAAAACGATACAGGGATAAGGATCACCTTGCCTTATACCCCAAGAAGCTGAGAAGAAACCTTACACCGAGATATTGACCATCACTAAGAAACTGAAAAAAGAGAAGCAACTTTTGACCCATGATCTCTAGTCAAAACTAAACACAAAGTTTGTCAACACCTCATCTAGGAAGATCAAATTAGTTGTATCATAGGTCATAGAGATATCTAGTTTGAGAAGCAATCCTTTCCTCTTACTAGCCTTTAAGGAGTGAATCAACTCATGTATCATGACAATGTTATTAGTGATTTGTTTCCCTTGAACAAAACCCCCTTACTCCTCTAAGATAATAGCAAGAAGAACTTTTAAAATGTTGGCTATAGTTATTGAGATGCTTTGTAGATTGTATTGCACAAGGTAATCACTCTAAAGTTTTCAATCTTGATAGCTTCCTTCTTGGGGATGAGAGTCAAGATATTGGAATTGAGGGAAATCAAAATAGATTTGGAGAGTTAAGATTCTTGAACAACTTACCAAAGCTCATCCCCCAAAAGGTCCTAAAGTATGTGGGAAAAGAGTGTCAAAACACCATCTAGACCAGAAGCCCCATCCCCAACCATACCAAAGAGAGTAGTGTGAACTCTTTTTGAGATAGCTTGTGTGATCATCTCATCCTATTTTTGACTAATCAAGGAGGGGATCTAGCCAATTAAGAGATCATATTTGTCTATCTTGTCATCATTATCTGAAAATACATTTTCTCTTGGAAGCAAATTGAGGAAGACTTGAGGATATGAGAGTCCTTGATGATTCTTACACTTTTGAACTAGAGCTTGAAGATGTGATTCCTTTATCTCTAGATTTTATAAGCTGGATGAAATAACTTAGCATTCTTGTCTCTCCTAAAGAAATCTGATTCTAGATTTTTGCATCCAATGGCTCTTCAATTGTAAAATATGGGAAATGGCACATTTCACCCCTATTACAAAACCCTAAAATGTGAGTACCAACCATAAAAGTGAATCAATAGCATTCACTTCACAATCATAAAGCTTAAAACAACCAATATTTTTTCCCTTTAACAATTTGTGCATTTGTGAATCTAGCAGATTTTCTTAAAAGGAAAAGAATTACAAAGGTGCCAAAGACATTTGGTAGGAGCCGTAGGAAGGAACTAGCTTGCACGGAGGAGATTTATCAATCAAGGGTAAATGTTTTGTGAGATTTTTCAGGTTTTTGAACAAATCTTTCAACCTTTTTCCAAAAAAAAAAAGGAAAAGAAAAATTAAGATTTTTTTTAACATTTTAATTTTTTTTAATTGTTTTTTGTTTTTATATCTTTATGTGCATTGTAAGGGTAACATTTTCATTTTTTTAATCTTTTTAAAACAGCAATTTATCAAAATGACTACTAGTTCAAGTTCACTAGCCCCATAGATTGGGAGACTCTTCAAATGCAATCAAGCATCGCATCTATGGAAATATGTTACCATCATTGAATAACTTCCAAGAGGTACATCTTGCCTTTGGTGTTGTAGTCACTATGAGATTGAGTATAAGAGCTCATATAGTCGATTGAAAGCTCATCTTTGTTCTATGACGAACCTAGGAATTAGAGTTTGTCAACAAACAAACAAGAAGGGATTGCCAAAGGAACAAATTATGGTATAAGTTAGAGAACAAGAAGAAGTTGACACTGTGACTAAGAGAAAAATAAAACATCATCCTTTAGCCAAAAAAGGATTAGGGAAGCCACCTATAGCATCTAATTCAATGATGGCTGCCCAACATCCTTTCTTGGAGCCACCATCTACTCAAGAAAAAGATCCCTATATTTCTTCCCATAAAAGAGACCCATTGCCGAAGGCATTTCAAAATGGAGTGAAGGGCAATGCAAATAAACACACTACACACAGCATTAATGCTAATGGTCTTCCCTTCAACTTGGTGAGATCACCATATTGACAAGAATGGTGATGGCAATCAATTAAACACCCTCTATCTACACAAATCCTATGTATGAGAAGATGCACACCCCCTTATTGGCATAAGAAGCAAAAAATTATAGACATCACTAAAATCAATCAAGGATTCATGGTTGAAACAAGAGTGCTCAATTGATGGATGGAAAAATCGTAAAAGCCAACCTTTAATAAATGTCGTTGTAGTGTCCACAAAAGGAGCATTTTTTTATGAAGGCATTTGATTGTTAGGATGCAAAATTTATTTCCAAAATCTTCATTGACTCCATGGAATGTTGGTTGTTGATAACATTGTCCAAGTCATAACAGACAATGCAAATAATTGGTAGGGCACCAAGTGTTTTGAATGAGGAAAGGTACAAGCACATTTTTTGGATGCCATGTACCATCCACTCCCTCAACTTGGTGATGCAAAAGATTGGCACTTAGATAGAGTGGGTGAAAAATATATACAGTAAATGTGAGGAGATTCAAATGTTTGTCACAAACTATCATATGTCATAAGGCATCTTTAGGACTTTCTCTGATTTGGAATTGTTGAAAGTAAATTTATGAAATTTCAATGTTCATTTTAAATTTAATTATATGACATATTTACTTATTTAAATTTTAAATTGTTAGTGACTTGTTTTCTACACTAAATTAGTTGTTGAGACTTGTATTGCATCACACAATCATTCTGAGACAATTTGTGAAGGTGTGAGAGGCATAAGCACCATGGTCATTAGCAACCAATGGAGTATCTTGAGACAATCAAATTCACAAAGGGCTCAGAAGGTCAAATCATTAATCTCGGATTATGATTGATCGGCTCACTTGGACTACACGAGTTTCACCAAGCCCACCATGAGTATGATCAAGTTCACAAAGGAGAATGACCTCGAAATAACATTTTCCTAAGGGTTAAAACAAAATCTTAACTATTGGAACAAGATGACGATGCCCTTGCATCTCCTTGCATATGCATTGTCTCCCAAATACCAAAGCATGGAAATACTTTCTTCACCTAGGAGAACAGCACCGTATAAAAACAATGGAATCATTGATGGGTACAAAAAGGCATTGTAATAATCTTCTCAAACCCAAAAGAAGTGGATAAGGTAGGAATGAAGTTGGTAGTTTCATCATGGGACATAATCATAAAATTTGTGTTCTTCAAGACCAGTGGTCATACAAGGTAGTGCCTCCATCAATGTGGTTAAATGTTCCTGCAACCTCTTACAATAAAATTCTATCACAAGTAAGCATTTTTTAATTTTAACATTCTAAACATTATTTTGTATTTTTAAGTTGTATTGATTTTTTCTCCAATTTCAACAAGTTGCAAATTCTTTCGGTAAACGGAATTGGACTATATACTCTTTTATTCACACAGTTAAGTGCCACCAATTAATTGCAAAAGAAGTTTAAGTCTTTGCCTACATCCATTCTGACTTGCACCTCCTATCACCTAAGGAAGTTGACTACAATGAAGAGGTAATGAAGAATTGGGATATAGCCCCCAACTGTACCAACTCAGATACATCTGTTTTAGAGCTTGCCAAAGTCAACTTGTACACATTTGTTTTAGACCTTGCCAAAGTCAATATATATATGAGGAGGCTCTTCAACATGATGTTCATGTAGCTAGTGGAAGTGGCATTCGATTGCTTGTGGTTCAAATGAAATTAAGCCTAGTGATGACTTAGATCTAGGTGCTTCATTAGAGGCGAAGATACAATTTTATTGTATTTACTATTTTCATGTTTTGTAATGATTTGACATATAGATATATTATATGTTGTATGATATAATATTGAATTATCAATTAGCTTTTTAATTCAAAGAACAAAATGTATATATATGATATTCATAGAATTACATGCTATGAATTATGAAATGTATTTTGAAGTCCATTATTTAACTTACTCTTTTTAAATTATGTATATGCTATGAATTATGAAATGTATTTTGAAGTCTACTATTTAACTTACTCTTTTTAGATTATGTATAGTTTTAGTGTAATTTTTTTTGTATATATATATATATATATAGCAGCAGCAGCAGCTTAGTTTGTAACTAACATCAATCTTAAAAGAGACTTCATTTTACTCTTCTATGATGGAATCCAAATTGTTGTTATCCAAGAGCAAAGAATAAATCTCTATCGATTTGTTCTCCAAGGTAGCCTATTCTTTAAACAATTGTTCAAGTCCTTGAGGTTCCATTTTTTGAGTCTAAGCTTGAATGCTTTCAATTTTTTATTGAAAACACACATTCTTGTACTACACAAATGATTCTAGCATTTCCAATTAGAGGAAACCAACTACTCAAAATCAGAATAAGTTAAACATTTTCTCCATTCTAAAGGAGAGCATCTCGAGAAACTATCGAGGTCAATAGTCAAGGAAATAAGCCAATGATCGAAGCCTCCCTTTGTCAAGATTATGAAATACAAATGAAGAAGTTATCTAACCATGAGGTAGAAACCAAGAAACAACCAATCATAGCCAAGATTTGATCTATTCCTTTTCTTTTAGTAGTCCAAGTAAATCAATGTTTTAAGGACAAATATTCCATGGTAGAATCTATGAGGAGAATACAAAGCCTGTCCTCATTAGGAGGTGAAGGAGATCCACCCTGCTTTTTCGAATAATCACATCTAGAATTGAAATCTCTAGCAATTATACACTTAGGTTCTTCATTTATTCTTAACATATCTTTGATTTGGCCCTAATTGTGAATCTTATCTCAGGTGGATTGCAAACCATAGACATTAATGAGAGGCAAACACAAATTAGAGGTCAAAACATGAATTGATCCAGCAAGCCAAGAATCAATAGAGAGCATTTCCTAAACATTGGTCTCCTACCTGTTGTAGGCAACGACTAAGCTGCCAACCAAACCCCTAGTAAGTTTATACAAAATTCCTCATTTTCCTTGAAAGATGAACATACTTGGGAAATCTTGATAAAAGTTGATCTTGCTTTCCTGAATTAATATGACGTAAGATTTAAATTTCTCCAGGAATCTCTAGAGAAGCCTCTTCTTGAAGGGGTAGTTCAATCTTCAAATGTTCTAAGAGCATTGGGTAGCCTTTGATCTCTTGGTAATTCTCAAGCTATTCTCTAGCTGAGATTGATTCCCAACAATCACATCTGCCATAGCTACAACTTGTAAGGCAATGTATCTCTTGGGTTTTCCTAGCTTTATTGTCTAAAGTTTCTTTTTCTTTCTTTGGATCATCTATGGATAGAAGCATTACTTGACGCCTCATGTTCTAAACTAGAATTTTCTTGAAGATCTACGGGAAGGCCAAGATTTGCTTGATCGTAACTTTCAAAGTATACTTATGGGAGTGAACCTCTAATCTATACTCCTCAAATCCAAAGGACCTTTCCAACATCTTGTTCGTCAACTACATTTTCCAAATTGCCTTCAAATTTATAGATCCACTCTCTTAAGATCGTCTCTCAATGACTATGCACCAAAGAAATGGGACTCGGACTCGGCTCGAACTCGGCAAGGCCGACTCGGACTCGGACTCGGGACTCGGCGTCAGACTCGGCTAGACTCGGGAAAGTGAAAAACTCAAGAAATTTAGAGATTTTTAAAGAATTAAAACTTGTTTCAGACACCCTTTATAGAATACACCTTAAAGACAAAAAAACATCATTAAACTCGGCTCATTTGATTACATACACAAGTATACATCAATCACATAAGCATAAACGCAAATTGTAGCTGAAGAAAATAAGAAACATAGATATATAAATATTGTCAAATGTATATAATATTACAAAACTCATGAAATAAAAAATCCATGTCATCATATGATCATCATCAAATGTTTCATACAAATACCAAAGGAAAATAGTAAATACTAAATACAACTACAAGTGTACAAGCCTATGGCTGAGAGGGCCGTGCACCCTCTCGCCCTGGCCCCCTGCGAAGGCGTTTAAAGTAGGTCCTGGATGATTCAGCAGCCATAGTCGCTCCCCGTGACACCATGCCATGCTCACCAACATCAGGGACGGCTGTGTCATGCTCACCAACATCAGGAACGGCTGTGTCACTCTGAGTCTCAGTATTTCCTGTCTCTGCTCGTGCTCTCTGCTCCTCCTCTGCCATGGCTACAGCCTCAGCCTCTATATCTACCTGGTCGATCCAATCAATGTCATCATCACTAAATACAGCTATAGGAGTCTCAGGAGCTGTCTGATTCTCATTGGCCCACTCTGCTTCAAGATCAACCTCATCTAGAATGATAGGAGACATGTCAACTGTTGCATTCTTTCTCATTCTCAGGCAGAGGTTGTAGTGAACAAAGACGAGATCATTCATCTTCTCCACAGATAATCCATTGCGCCTCTTGGAGTGTATGTGCTCAAACATACTCCAATTGCGCTCACAACCTGATGCGCTGCATGGTTGGCTCAAGATACGAATGGCCAACTTCTGAACATTTGGTGTCTCTGGGCCAAAAAAGTTCCACCAATGATCTGAGTTTGAAATGAGAAAAATAAATAAAATCAGTCTCACTCATGAACTCATTTAACAAGTTACAATATAGTATTGAATAAAACTAAAATTAAGCCTAACAATTTATTTTTACCTGGCATCATAGTTGTCCTACCGTCTTTGGCGACAGGACGAGAGAAGGTCTCCCCTTGTGCATCTAAAAACATCTGTAGCTCTCGAAAAAGGTCTATCTGAGAAGTACCAGCAGGTCCCATCTTCTCCATGATTGCATATAGCCCATTAAGGACCTCCGCATCAGCCTTGAAAGAATAGATAAAACGGAATGTCGGATTCAGATAATAGGCTACCGCATGGATGGGCCTATGTAGCTGATGATGCCATCTCCTATCAATGATCTCCCAAATGGGACCATACTTGCTCTCATCTGCTCCATAGACGAATCTGATGGCCTCCTTCGCCCTATCCATGCCCTCATATATATAGCCCATTGCGGGCTTATCTCCATCCGCAACTCGCAACAAAACCACCAAGGGCTTAACAAACTGCAAAATTGAAAATATTGTGTAATTTAGAAAAATGAGCAAATAAGAGAATACATATAATAAGTTATAAAACATGAAGCTAAATTGTAGAATTTATAAAAAAATTACCTTCACTATCTCATCACAAGGGACCCAAAAGCCTTGCTCATCAAAAATGCAGTCTGCCATCTCTATCCCTGCAGGGGTGGTAGCATAGGATGAGGAAGACCACTCCTCACCAACAATCATACGTCTCAAGGCAGACTTAGACCTAAGCATGGACTGCAATGTGAGGAAATTTGTGGCAAATCTTGTGATTCCTGGACGATGCAACTCCTTCTACTCTATGTATTGTCTCATAAGAGCCAACACCCATGAATGATTATATACAAATTTGCAGACATTTCTTGCCCTTTCTACACATCTCTTGACCCATGGGATTTTTCCAATATCCTCCAACATGAGGTCAATGCAATGAGCAGCACATGGAGTCCAAACTATAGATGGGTGCCTCTCCATCAATAGTCTACTTGCAGCAACATAATTTGTTGCATTGTAAATTGTAATTAAAGGAGGTACAAACTACAAGATAGTAATTAATTTGCAAACAAAATTAGTTTGTAATCAAAAGTTTACCCGCAGCAACATAATTTGCTGCATTGTCAGTTACCACCTGTACCACGTTCTCCTCACCCACATCTTCAATCACCTCCTCTATCTGCTCACATAGGTAGGTGGCATTCTTGCAATGGGTGGAGGCATCAATGGACTTGATGAAAACGGTGCCCCCTGAAATAAAAAAATAAAGCTAGGTCAATGATCATTCAATAAACCATTAGATAAAAAATAAAAAATTAAAGACTATATGAAACTAAAATTAATCAATCACCTGCAGAAGAAACAAGAAAATTAAGGAGAGTTCTATTTCTCCTATCCATCCAACCATCAGTCATGATGGTGCAACCTTTAGTGCTCCATATGTGGCGTTGTTCATCTAAATCCTTTTTCACATCATCCACCATTTGAGACAAAATGGGTCCCCTCAAATCACTCTCACTAGGGGCTTTGAACCCCGCCCCGCATATGGTAATGGCATCAACCATTTGTTGCCAATAAGGAGACCTGTCGCAAAGAAACTCAATGAGATAAGTTAAGTATAAAAATTCAATGAGATAAGTTAAGTATAAAAATTAAAACAATCAAAGTTATCAAACATAAAAGTTAGTAAAACATTCACCTGGCTACAAAGAATGGAATACAGTTGTAGCTCCAAAACCTGCCAATTGCCATTTTAGCAGCATCATGGACCTCCTTGTTCCAACCCATGCCCTCAAGCAACGGTTGGGACCCAGGAGTAGTGCGAGGCACAAAGAAGGAATCCAACCTAGATTTACGAATCCTAGGTCCAATGGTAACATTCCCACTACAACTACTAGTGGTAGGAGCATGAGAAGTGGCGGTGGCACTGCCACTTATAGAAGCAGAAGCAGAAACGGAAGCACCAGCAGTAGCAAACTGAGTGGGACGATATGGAGGTAAGGAAGAAGGGCCTCCAACGCAACCTAACTGTGTCCCTCTTCCTAAAACTGTCTCTCTCCCAATGGCCGCTCGATCCTCCTTTTGTTTCTTTTTTCTTTCAATCTCCTCAACCATTACATAACAATCACGTACGTCCTTAGAGACTGCTTTTAGGCATGGTTCGGCATCATGTCCACGCACATCAGCAATATGGTATTTCAGCCTATATATACCTCCATGGAATATTGTTTTGCAAAACATACATTTTGTTTGCCCCTTTCCTTGCCCTGGAAAATCCTCATGATATTCCAAGCAGGGTCCTTTCTCATGGGGGGTCTAGAAGCTGAAGTAGACATTTTAGGATAGTTTTGTGAAAGTTGAAGTTGAGGCAAATAATAAAGTGAAGTTTGCTGCAATAAAACATTACAAATACAAAATAAAATTAATACATACATTCAAAAAAACTAAAGTAGGGTTTGTAAATTTTATTTTTTTTAAATTGTAGGGTTTGTCAAACCCTACAGTTTAAAAAAAAAAAATTAACAAACCCTACATACAACCCTACCTAGTACAACTACATACTACATGCTACATACAAATTACAAACATACAAAAGATCTTGCATACAAGAAAATGTAAAACTTTCAAAATAAATGAATAGAAAATGGAATTTTTGCATATAAAAAACAAAATAATGTTAAAAAAAAACAATCTTACCTCTTACAAAAAGCTTGAAATGAGCTGCAAACTCTTCCTATCCAACTCTTGATGCACCAAATCGAAACACAATGCAGCTCCAATGTGACAAATTGAAGAAAACTTGAGCTTCCTCCTTGCTGGTTTTTCTTCTATGCACCCTTGTTTTTCTTCCCAACTCACTTTACTCTTCCTTTTTTTGCAAGTGAATGAAATGAAAGTCACTTTTAGGGCTAGAAGACAATTAACATTAAAAAACGGATTTAAAAAAACTTTCCAAACTAATTTTTTATTGACTTTTTACTTATGCCAACGCCGGCTGAGTCCAGGGCTCGGGACTCGCCGAGTTTGGCGATTTTGGGCCAAAATCGCCAACTCGGCGAGTCTGGCGAGTTTACTCGCCAGACTCGGCCGAGTCCGAGTCCGAGCCCCTGGGACTCGATTGGCCTGACTCGGACTCGAACTCGCCAAGTTTGGGCGATTTCGGGCGAGTCCCATTTCTCTGCTATGCACATACCATCATGTGAAGACTTAATCTAATAAAAGGCTTTTTTATGTTATTATCAAGATTCATGTTCCTGATAGTACTCTTCTTTTTGGGTTTAATGACACCCTCCTAATCTTTCTTAGAATATTCTTGTCTTTTGTGGTTGCATTTACCATTTAATATTGAAATTAAGATGTCCATATTCATTACACCCACAACATCCAAGTGGCAAGCTTTTGCAATCTAGAGCTTGGATCCACTCCATCTCTCCAACCTTTAGAGTTATACCTTTTGGAAGAGGAACTGTGATATCTAGTTCAAAAAAATGTTGCAATTAATTGAAAAACCCTTAACCTGGAATGCCCTAAAATGTGAATGGCTAACCCCAATGATTTGGCAATCATTTTGAAAACACATTGGGACCAGAATTCCTAAGGGAGAGCATATATCCGAATCTAGACTAGTGCCATCATGGGCATTTCCTCAATGGAATTGAAAGAGTTTAGCATCTCAGAAAAAACTACGACCTTCACCAAAAACCATATCTCTATCAAATTCATTAATAAATATGGCAATAAAATACCCTTTGGCACAAGCAAACAGCTAATAATCTCCATTGTTTCCCAATTATTTTGAGCCCAAAAATATAGGTCTTTGAGCGATAACTACATGCAAGGAATCTACAAATCAGGCTTCTACCATGAAAGGTAGACGTATTCTTTTGAAATTCTTGGACATCAATGTTAACAATTGGAGAGTCCTTCCAAGCTAGCATGCCTTGATTCAAACTAATTATGCATTTATCAACCTTACACTTGCCACCAGCCACCAGCCACAAGCAACACTTTGATTTCCTTATTGCAAACCTAGGGTCCAAATCTTGTAAGCACATTTCTGAAAGAGCGAGGGAGGATTGATCTACCTAGATCCATTGAGGGTAAACCAAAACAAGGAGCAAGAACCAACCGCCAAATAGAGAAAACAAAAGCAAGAGGTGAAAAAAAACTAGCAGACCTCATTTCCATGAATATGTTGAATACATTTTTGGGTTTTTCTTCATGCGATAGTATTTTCACCTCATGAATCAACTGTAGTTTTTAGAATCAAGGCTATAATGTTCTATCATTTATGTCATCTAAATAAAATTCATTAATATTTGTTATTCATCTCAGTGAACCTGCAAATTTCTGACTTGAACCTTCATCCATACTGAGCTCAATAGTCTGAGCATTATAATGTGTCCAAGTGTTTCGTGCAGATTACACATCTATAAAAACATACTAGAAGAGGTTTCTATTCATGGCCCACTTCCCTCAGTTCCAGAACTCTACATCCCAAGGTCCATAGTTGCTAAGTATCTAGTACACAATTTAGAGGCCATGCCGTGTATTCCTAGTTCTTAATTTCACTAATTTACTACTCTTTCATGTGAAGAGTGCAATGACATACTGATGTGAAGATCAAGGATTTTTGCTGTTTGTTCTTCACAATAGCTGAAATTCTTCAACTGCTAGATCAAAAGATAATTACTCTCCCATGTGCAAAGAACAAGAACCATTATATGCACAGCTGAGTCACTTACAGACTTAGAATACAACGGCAGTGGTGTCGCATTCATAGAATCACTTGGAGACATGGGATTGGGCACTGAATCATTTTGATATAGGCTGCAAGAGAGTATTATTAAGGGTACAGCTATAATGCATTAAAATATAGTCAGCAAGAGCTTTAAGTACAGCTATGGTGTCCCATCCTTGAACCCTAGTTTCCTTGTCACTAGGAGATGCATGTACTCTGAACACAGCATCAATCAGCACATGAATCATCACTTACTGGTACAACTCATTGTCACAAGCAAAAAAATTAACATTATTGGAGCATTTAAAATAGCAATCTAGTGCACTTCACTTCATTTCAGGAAAACTCCAAACCAGTTAATTCACTTTGAAAATGGGGATATTATAGATAATTGAGTTCCAACAAGAGATATTTGGACGGAGCATGCAAGCCTAACACTAAAGAAGAGAATGCACAATCATCATGTAGTATCGGTTTTATTTCTACCTTTACAATTTCAGAAATACATGCCCAGTATTGTGGTAAATTGAAAAACATTGCTAGACAAAACCAATAATCCATTACAATCCATGCTGCAAGAGTTATTGTTAACTGAATCCATATGTTTCTGCATGTTCGCATGCCTAATACCAATGTTAATTTGTTGAATTCTGCATCCTCCTGGACTTTTTTGTGTGCTCAAACCATAGTGGCTTCATCTACAAGACAAATCACTAATAGGTTTTGTGTACATATTATCTTATAACAGTTTATTATATTTATGGTAGCACAACACTTAAAACAGCAATAACAAAGCACTACCTAAGAGTAGTGTTTTTTCAATCACTCATATAAATGGAGAAAATATGACAACAAAACTTCATGATATAGAGAGGAAAATCATGGGAAAGCTATGGAAATAAAGAGAGATTATGTCTCATCCTGGAGGGGTGGCACAGTTGGACAAAAGCATCCAGTCTATGTCAGCGACATCCCAAGTTCGAGTCACCATCTCGACTTATCCGATGATGGTGGCTTCCAAGCAGTTGCCATCATCCCCAAGGATTAGTCTGGCCCAAAACTTGGGGTTGCGGGGTGTTGTGACGTTTTCACACATTGCCCCATTGCAAATGAGGACCCCCACTTTTGGCTTTCTGGGGTTAACCCTTTTGGTTTTGTTGTTAGTCGTTTTAGTGTCTTAGCCTTTGCATTGAAGGGATTGAGTCAAGTGGATCTCCTCAAGAGGTCGGGTCAATTGAGTGATTAGGGGTTATTTAGATCATTCCTAGGGTGTTTTTTGTGTACTATCCAATCGCACTTCAAGTTGCTAAATCAAACCTTGGTTGAATGCATAATGTCCTCCTAGGTCCCATCCCTTACATCAAGGACAGAGCAAATTCACCTTAAGAAGTCTAGAATGTCATCTTGATCCTCAAATGTCCTGAAATTTGGCTGTGTCTGGAATGTCATCCTGATCGTGAAATTTGACTAAGTTTGGAAAATTGAAGAAGACTCCAAAAACTAGATTTTGCATTATAACTCCTAGAGGTCCGAAACCACTCTCAAACATCTTGACAATATATATGGAATATAACTTAAAGAATAAGAAAGAAGAAAGATATAAGGAAATGTCACTTATACTTAAATGTTATATTCCATATATGAATCCTGACGGGGAGACTAACATGTCAAATTCCGAAGGGTCCATAGCGAAATCCTTAGGATAGCCTAAATTCTTGTCAAAAACATTAAGTAGACGCCAAATTGACAGCAAGTTGGCTTGAATATGATAGGATAAGGGGGAATGGGCAAGTCCAAGGCAACTTGGATGTGAATTGAGCCTAGAAATGCAAATTTCGCTCCTAACCCTTCCAAAGGGTCCAGAGCGAAATTCCTAGAAAGACTCAATTTCACCTAGTGCACTAAATGAACCTTGTTTTGATAGCAAATTGACTTGATGGTGATGGAAGGAGGTGTATGTAATATCCCTTGACTAATCTGACCCTGTTTCGCTTATTTGAACCCCAAGGAATATTGTCAAACACTTGGCATACAATGTTTGAAGCCGCCGTAGTGAATTCTTTATTTGTCTTCTTTGGGTTTGTAGGCTGCAAATGAAGTTATGGAAAGCTTCTAACAATGCAAAGTTGTTATAGAAATGATATACTAGCTGTTTTAGACCTTTCCACACATATGTAATGACTGAAATTAACTAGTACAGCTAGTTGACATTAAGACAAACACTTGTCATGCATCCCAATGTATACCTACAGCCATTAGGCATTTAAGCAAACAATTGGCATGAAAGCTAAGTGGCTGATCAATGTTGAATGTTACCATGAATGTGGAATATGCAAATTATATCTCCATTAAACATATGCAACCTCCAAGTATTTCATGATATAATCATAATAGAAAATGATGCAATGAAGTAATGATTTTCTAATACAATGACCATAGATAGAAAACCTGGAATTTCAATGGCTGCCTTGATATATTGGTTTGATTCTCCTCATATGCAAATCCCTTGTCAAATATATATAGTTGTTCAACCTTTCTAAATCCCCTTCTATAGAACTCAAACTACTGTAGCGCACTGCTCACGGCAACATTAAAATGTTATAATATTTCATTGGCATCGATAATGTAATTAAACCTTGGGTTATGTGCTCATAAATTATTAATAAACTTGGCCCCCTTATCATGATAAATAGACCCTCATTTAAGTGCTTTATAATATAAAGTCATTTTATAACTTAATAATATAATCTCCAAATAATTAATGTTTAATTGAGCCAATTAAACATAAATATCTCCATGAATACTTTGTATTTTCAAACGTCGTCTGAACTGGGAGCTAACATGAGGAGACTGCATATGACCATACCCCCTTTACTAAAAATAGTAGGGGTCCATCTCTAACATCCCAAGACTTACTAAAAATAGGAAGTAGAGCAAATGATGTCCGAATGATGCCAAACGAAGACCAAACTGAAGCACTCTGAACACTGGAGATGATACCAATCCTCAAAAGACCCTCTATCCAACACATTAGCCTACGAGGGTCAGGATAATAGGCTAATCTCACAAAATCCAAGTCTGCTAAAATGGGGACATTACAGTGTAGTAAGTTAAATTCAAGACAAAGAAAAGATGAATCGATGAAGAAATTGGGCGAATTCTCCTAAAAACACATATTTCCTCCTTGTTCAAATCAAAGTTTTTGTTCCTAGGACATGGTTGAGGGGGAATTGATATATTCTTGCCTTAAGAAGTGAATTGAGGAGAGGGCAATGATGAATTTGAGCCAAGAATGCAAATTTCACTCCTGACCCTTCCAAAAGGTGGAAGGGTCCAGAGCAAAATTTCCTAAAACCTCTATTTCGCTCATTGTTGAGACTAAGATCTCTGTTCCTATGGCATAGTTGAGGGAAGATTGATGTATTATTGCCTTGAGAAGTGATTTGAGGCAAAGAGATGATAAAATTTGAGCTAAAAGGCAAATTTCGCTCCTGACCCTTCCAAACGGTCCAGAGCGAATTTTTCTTGATGCCTGTACCTTGCCCAAGGTCCAAAGCAAAGTCCTTTTAGGCAATTTTTAGGGTCAAATAAGTGATGTCTTCATGAGAGAGGGATCGAAAGGTGAAAATCAATGCAAATTGAAGTGAAAGGAAGGAAGAAATTCGCTCCTGACCCTTCCAGAGGGTCCAGAGCGAATTTCATTATAGGGCATGTCCCTGGAGAGGGTCCAAAGCAAATTTCATTATAGGGCCTATCCTTCCAGAGGGTCCTGAGCGAAATTCATCCTAATGCCTTCTTGTTGATGATTTAAGGTAAGAAATGCTATCTTAGAATGAATATGTCATGTATTCTTAATCATCTCTTGTTTGTTTTGCAGGCCAGCAAAATCAAGATGGAGGAAGATCAGGCCAGGACAAGGGCGACCTCATCAAGTTTCATCATCATCAAGGACACTTCAAATGAGTGAGAGAGGACTCAAAGTACTTCCAAGTTGAAGGACTTCAAGTGTTCAAGGAATTGCACGTAATGGACCAAGCTATCCTCAAGGACCTCATTCTATCACATGAAGAAATCACAAGATGGCAGAAAAGAAGAAATTGCTTGACCGTGAAGAAGCCTCATCAAGCACAGGAGAGCCAAGGAGAGGCAAGTCATCCATCAAGAACATCAAGGACAGAGGAGGATCAACCAAGGTCAGTGCAAGGGTACGTTGAAGAAGCAGATAGTTTCAGAAGAGTTAATCAAAGTTAGCTTCTCAGCATCACCAAATTGTGTATCGAAAGAGATACGAGCAAGTACCAAACAAGGTGGCATCCCAGTCATTGTTCCTCCAGTCATATAGGTCCACATCAATATGTCCAAATTCAATGTACCTGACTCACCAGTGATGGCACAAACTTTGAGGCACCTACCTCGGTTTCCTATTGGTCCACACTCATGAAATGTAATTTTCTCATTGGCTAAGGGAAGTTTGTTGTAACAAACCCTAATTAGGGTTTTCATCTTGTAATCCTAGCCATTGATTGTAAATCAATCAGAGCCATTGAAATGTAAAGAGCTCTCTATATAAAGCTCTGGCTCTTCATTTGTAAAGGTTAAGAGATTAGTCAATAGTTAATAGTTAGCTATAAGTGGTTAGAATAGCTATTAGTCAATAATGAGTGGTGATTAAATAGCAATTTGAGTAGATTAGGAAGAGAAGGCAAGAAATTGTTGCCTTGATTGTAAATGAACTCCATTTTCATTGAAGTTATGATGAAATGTGTCGTTTCTTTGCAATATGCATGGTCTTTTGTTGAATCTTCATTTTAGATGATGGTTAATTAGATTGAATGAAGGAAGTTACTGAATGCACTCGCGTGGAATCCGCCTAGTCCAAACCACTAGACTCTTGCTGATTGTAAGGGCGCCCTGCGTGGTCAACTGGCATAAAATAAGCTTAATCTCGAGTCGTTACACGTCTATTATTCATGCATTAACTTGAATGCTGATCAGTGTCTGATGGTGTAACAATTTGAACATCTTTAAAATTCCCTTAGAAGATTGCACTGAGTTGGTGTCAAATTCTTCAATCTGATGGTGAGACCCAGCCCAGTAGGACTCCACCTAGTTATTCATCCATCTTCTTGCATTCTAGGTCTTAGAGTAGACTTTCTGAGTCCTTTTCCTTTTGCTATTTCTTTATTATCTCGGTGAGTAGATAGGACTTGAGTTCCAACAGATTAAACGCTCAGGCAATCGAATGTAAGTCCCCTTGTGAATCTAGCAAAATCACATCACACCAACAGAGCTTATCCACACATAGAGACCCTACATATAAGAACCTTGGAGTTGCCTCCATTGATCCTTAGGTGAAATCTTCAGCATTCGGGGAAACTTTGTTCAAGAGAGGATAAGATACCTTGGTATTTTATTCTGTGTTTGCATGTGCATAAAAAACACATCAACACAGGGCCACCCTGATTTACCAAAGAGAGAGAGAGAGAGAGAGAGAGAGAGAGAGAGAGAGATTATGTCTCAAAAACTTGCAAAATGAAACTGTCTTATCCCCAATATCCCCTTATTCAGTTATTTCCTTAAAATCCTTCATTTTTTCATTTACACTGCGTTTTTTGAGTTGCATCTAGATTTGAACAATTAATTGTCAAGGTTACCGGGAGACGGGGGTACTCGGAGACTGGTACCGGTACTGGTACGGCTAATTTTCAGCAATCCACCAATTTTTTTAAAATATAATTTAATAATTTCCAGAAAATATCATGACATAGAACTTTGAAAACAAGAACAATGGTAAAGTATAATGTTAAATTAAAAATTGAACAAAAATTGATATTAAAATTGCGTATACTACTGGTACCATAGCCAATCTAAATGGCTTGTGCAACGGGAAGTTTCCGGCTCCGATACCGGAGACGCGTCTCCATATCCGATACGCATCTCAAGGGGGTAGGAGACACGTCTCCTGGTAGCGTAGTTAATTGTCAAATTTGAGTGAAGTCTCGGCTAGTGTATCTTGCCAACCACATTACCGGGTCCTTCAGTAGAATTGTAATATCCCTTGGTAAATCTGACCGTGTTGTGATTATTTGAGCTCCAAGGAATATTGTCAAACACTTGTCTTGCAAAGTCTGTACTTGTTGTTCTTGTTTCAGTTTGTTTGGGTTTGTTTTCATGATTGCCAATGATGACCAAAAGCTTAAAAAAGAATGTAAATAAGCTTAACAAATAACAGAGATGCAATGCAAGACTTCTCTTTTAGATATCCAATGGCTTATGAAGATTGAAAATGATTATAACTGATTCTTACAGCCAATAAGCATTTCTACAAACACTTGGCATGTATACTAGTGATTCAATATAAACTGAATGAATAACTACAACAAAGGCATTTCATCAAACAGTTATCATGCAACCTCTCCTTCCTTTTATTGATGTTCTATCTCATTACAACGCTAGTATAGAATGATGACCCGGGACTCTTGGCATTACAATGTAAGTCCGGATACTAAATGCAATATTTAGAGAGCTGGAAATGATTGTTATTTCGAATAGATTATATATACCAACTCATTAATGCCAAAACATACCCGGAAAGACAAGCTGTTCGCTTTTATTGAAATCTGGAAATGCACATTTATCTATGAATGTGACAGCTGAAAGTGATCTATCTGCCTGAGAGATAAATGTTCTCCACCATATTAAACATTCAAAGGATTCCAAAGTCCATGGCATTCTCAAAAGTGATGAAATATGCACCAAAGCTTTGGCATTTTGCCTCAAGCTTATACGTCCCTGCCCAGAACTTTGCTACAGACTGCTGTAAGTTGCAATCTGCACTTTGTGAGCCCACGTGGCTATGTAGAAAGGCACGCATAGCAAATAGAACCCTCCTCAATGATATACCATCATACCCTTGACTCTTCTTGAAGTAAAAACACCACACTAATGAGCAGCATGAGTCCCACGTGCCAAAGGAATTAAGGCACAGCAGCAGCAATATTCTTTGTAACAGCGATTCACTCTTTTTTTTAAGTCTTCAATCTGCAACAAGTATTCTTCAAACCCTTGATGGTAAACTTCAGAAACTTCACTAATTAAGCTCAACGGTGGACTCTGATATAAATCCACTCTACTTAGAAGGTCTGGGTTTGCGTCCAACCTTCAGCTTCCAAGGGGTTTTGTCCTCAGAATGATCCAGTCACTGAATATCAGCAACAAGAGAAATAGCTTCAATATAATATTCTCATGACATGCTCTTGAAGGAAGACAAGGTTTGTTTATAAAGACTCCTTAAACTCCAAATCAATCTCCATGCTCAATGTGGGATAAATCCTTCTTTACTTTTAATTCCTCCTTATGAAGTAGCTTCTCGAACAAGCTTGAGAGCTTTATTAATTAAAATGACTTTATATTGTCATTTTATAAAGTCGCTTTATGAAAACAACCTAAACACTTTTTAACACCCCCCCCCCCTCTTTAGTCATCATATCATAAAGTCATTTAATGCTATAATGGCCCCACTCTTAATGACATTTTATAAAGTTAAATCATAACTTTATAATATAATCATTAACAAATAATATCATTAAATGCCATTATAATTTTAATATCTCATTGATTACTCATTATCTCTATGTTGCATCTGAACCTAGAGGTCAACCATTGTTCCCACTACCCATCCAACTGCCTTACTAAAAATAGTAACGATCCCTCTCGATCAAATACTAACTTACTATAAATAGTAAGTGTGTGAAACAGAGTCAAACGAAGGCCAAACTGAACCAAACGAAGAGCAATCCTGAACATTTCTAACCTTCGGAATGGAAATAAGCCTCCTGCACTGCCAACTGGGACCCTCTACCCATCAGTCTTAGCCTACGAGGGCCAATAATAGGCTAATCCAATCATAAACCATATCATCTCAAAAAGGGGACATTACAGGAACCCCCGGATCTCGGTCCGGTTCAAACCGAGTTCGGGTTCGAATGTAGTTTGTTGTGGGTCCGGGCAGAGTCCAGCCTAAAACATATGGGATCAATCCTGTCGAACCCTGACAAGCCAGATTCATTTATGCTCAATAGAATGAAAAACAAAACCATTTTGCTCCATCGTTGAACTTTCATTTTTGCTTGCCAATGCTCGAAGAGAGAAGAAAATTGATTGTTGCATGCTTGAAGTTGGTTCTTGTGCAATTCCTATTTGGTTGCAATTGTTGATTTGTTCTCAATGTCATTGAAGAGGAAGATTTCAACAAAAGAGGTAAGCTTTGAGTTGTTTTCTATGTTTTTTTTCCTTGCAACTTTTTTACAAATTAAAATGAACTCTTCAGTTTTATTTTGTTTTTTTCATTTTGGTTTGTGATTTTGTGCATATCCATGTTGTTTATAGAATTACTTGTGTTAGGTATTAAAATGGCAAGTGCTTCTAGCTCTGGGAGCCAGCCCTAATTTAAAATAGACCCCCACCCTCCCCTTTGGAAATATGTGGAAATAGTACAACTACTTCTAAGTGGAGAAGGTTTCACTTGGATTTGTTCTATTGCAAAGCCCAATATAACAGTTCATACAGTCGAGTGAAAGCACATTTGTGTTTTATCCCTCATCAAGACGTCAAATTTTGTCCAAGAACACCAAAAGGTAAAGGCCTTCTTGCAGAGGAACAAGTATTCGCATATATTGAAGAGCAAGCAAAAAAGAAAGCAAAGCAACAAGGAAAATAGCTATAGTGGCTCATCCTTTGGCAAAGAACAAGAAAGGATCAAAGGCCTCTCCATCACCTTCCAATCTTGAACCTACAGAGGACCATCCATTCTTGTTTGTACCTCAAGAACAACTTGTGACATATAAGAGAGCAAAGGGACCCTTGGAAACAACATTTCACAATAAGGGAAGAGAGATTGTCGAGCAAGACATATAGCTAGATGTATCTATGCTAAAGGATTGGTATTTAATGATGTTCACTCACCTTATTGGCAAAAAATGGTGAGATCAATTTGAGGCTCCAAAGGGATTCAAGGGCCCGGGTTATGAGAAGGTGCATACTTCCTTGTTGGACAAGAGGTGAAACATGTAGAGGACTCCTTAAAGCCCATCAAGGATTGATGAATCAAAACAGGGGTGTCCATCATATCTATTGGATGGAAAGATGCAAGAAATCACCCATTGATCAATGTTATTACAATGTCCCCTAAAAGGACAATGAATTTTGAAAGCAATGGATTGTGAAGGGTAGGTGAAGAACGGTCCATTTAGTACTAATATTCCTTGCCAAGCCATTGAGGAAGTTGGCCCTCAAAATGTTGTTCAAGTTGTAACAAACAATGCCAAAAAGCTATAGGGCTCCTGGGTTATTGGTTGAGGAGCGCTATTCGCACATTTTTTGGACACCTTGTGTTGTCCACTCAACCAAATGCTACAAAAAATTGGCAATGAAGTTGAATGGATCAAAGAGGTGTATGTTGATGCCGAGGATATCCAAATGTTCATCACCAACCACCATATGTCACAAGGCATATTTAGACAATTCTCGAGATTGGAACTGTTGAAGGTAAGTTAACTATATTTTTTACTTTAGTAAACTTTTTAATTTAATTTTAATTTTAATTTTTTATTATTTTGATTTTGAAATAGGTTGCTAAGACCTATTTTTCCTCTAACCCACTTCTGTTGAAACCACTTGTGAAGGTTTGTGAGGTGCTATCTAGCATAATAATCAACCCTAATTGGAGCATATGGAGGCAATCTAGCACTACAAGGGCAGCAAACATTAGGAGAATGGTATTAGATGACTCTTGGTGAGATCGTGTTGAGTACCTCCTGAGTTTCACTGGACCTATATTGAGCATGATCCATTATACTGACATGGATAGGCCTTGTTTGGGTAAGGTATACGATGGCATCAACTCAATGATTGAGAAGATGAACATCATCATAAATGAAAAAGAGCAATACCCCAAAGAAACATTCTTTAAAGAACTACAACAAATCATGGTGGAGAGATGGAACAAAATGACCACTCCATTACATCTCCTTGCCTTTGCATTGAGTCCCAAGTATTATAGTCCACGGCTCCTTACTGGCACAAGAGTTGCCCCATATAGAGATCCCAAAGTTGCTCAAGGGTATTGTTGTTGCGTGGGACCCCCAACCCTCCTCAACACCCTAACCTCTCCGGTGGTGCTCTCACTAATAGTGTGAACTTTTAGTGTAATGGCAACTGGTGACTCTACTAGGGAGGGTTCGACTCCCACTGGCAATAGCTTACTCGCCTCAAGGTCAACCAGGCTAAATTGTAGTCATCTGGGACCCTTAACCCTCCTCAACATTGTTGTCGTGTGGGACACTCAACCCTCCTCGACATTGTTGTCATGTGGGACCCTTAACCCTCCTCGACACCCTAACCTCTCCAGTGGTGCTCTCACTAACAGTTCGAACTTTTGGTGTTGTGGCAATTGGTTTGTTTAAGAGGTACAAGGTAGCTCTTTGTAGACTCTCTCACAGTGACACATGACCTGCAATGAGGGCTGAATTCATGAGTTTTGCAAGCACAAATGATTGTGGTCTTGAAGCTCTTTGGGACAGATATAGGGTTGATGCTCATAGTTGATAGTACTTCCATGGAGAATCATACCAACACCTACAACCTCTTGCCATCAAATTTTATCGTAAGTTCTTAGTTTTATATAAAAAAACCTTCTATCTTGATTTTAACTATATTGTTTTAATAATTTGTTACATCCCTCTTCCGAACATTGGTTTTATTATAAATGATGCAAATGTGTGAAAGACTGAATATTGATATTTTATGATTTCCTTTTGTGAAAGAGTAATCTTAAGTTTAAATTTATGGATGGACATGAATGGTTATGTTTGGATATGTTTCATCTTTCTTTTATGTAATCATATATATATACTCATGATATGGATGAGAAGATAGGATTTGATCTAACTATTTTACATATGACCAAGTGGTTGCAGGATAAGCTACACACTTAGGAGGGAGGGAGAATATCATGAAGGAGAGGATTGCAGACTTCGGAAAGGGACCAACTTGCCATCAAACCTTGAGCCTAGAGATAAGTTGTGCTAGTAATTGGTCATCACCTTGGCTAACTAGTTGGTGGTCAGTTTATTCCTTGATGTATTGGGTAGTGCTTTTCTGTGTATTGACCTTGAGTTCTCTAGTATTCTATGTAATCATTAATTGAACTATATTGGACAATCTCTTCATATATATATATACTTAAGTAAACCAAATAAGTGTTTATATAGCATAAATAAATATATATACTTTATGCATATATATACACGTACATTCATGCGATGTGCGTATATACACATGTATAAACATTAAGATGTATTTATGTTATATAACTCTTAAGTGGAAGTGTAATAAGATATATTTTCGAGTATGCTTACAAATATTACATTTTACATAATAGAGGAATTTAATTATCGTCTAGTAAGCCAAAGTGTGCTTATTAAATATGAAGTGAAGTGGAAGGAGGCATTATTCCTTACCACCGCTTGCAGCTCGAGGCCTCTTCTATTGCTCAAGATGGCCACGTTCTTGGAGAACAGTTTTCTTGCTTCATGCGATCATTTATAGATGTTTTCACTTGAAACTTGTGTTTGTTTTTCATGCTTGGTCATTATCCTCAGCGTGTATGATGATGATCGTGGAATAAATGCGAGGGGACTGGCTCATGTGAAAATAATGATTACTTCTGCATTGTTTTACTTTGGCATCGAGTAATCTTGGAGGAGCTTTCTTTAATTACCTCAGCTCATCTAGAGGAGGAGTTTTGGTGGAAGTTGGAGACATCTTACTGAGCAACAAACTTGATATTTGTGAGATCATTCTTCTTGGCTCACAGAATATAGGCATGTCGTACTCTCCTATTTGAATTGAAAAGAAGCATCGATATTGTTATGTGTAGCTTAAAATATAAGTTTGATTGTATACAAAGCCGATTGGCACTTTCATTCTGCAATTTATATTGCTGTTGAGTAAAGAACTCGTTCAGAGGGGGCACTGTCTGCTTGTTGGTCAATGGCATGACAAAGCAGCATCCACTCTGAATAATTCTTATTTTGTTTCTTGAATTAATGAGGATCGTGAATGCATCTAGAACATATCCAGTTGAGAGTAGAGATCAACCCTGCATATCTTAGATAATAGAAATGTTACTAATTTAAGTAGAATGGACAAATCGAAGGTTCATGCTTTGTTAACTGTTATAATTCTTCCTGTGAACCGATGCTAAAATGATGTATAATGATTAAGGAAATAAGACTGCTTGCGTACCTGTACCATGGTATGTTGAGCAACGTACTGTAAATTCAACAATAGATTCGTTAAGTTCTTCCGATTGATGTAATGTTATAAACAGACACTCATAATGTCAGAAACCTACTTTCAGTTCTGTAGAATCAGTTTGATTTCAAATGAGGTAAATGCAAAACGGGACCTTGATAGAACCATGTTTAAATAACTGAATCTTTATAGATGTTGCCATGAGTCTTGTGATAATTTATCAGATAGACATGAGATCAAAGATTGGATTGTTAGAACCTTCCTCAGGTCAGTTATTTGGTTTCAGTTAATGTGTGACTGGTTAATGTCATGTTTTCCATGTGGTTCATTAAACTAAGAATCCAGTGGGATAGATGTATATTTAAGAATTGTGAGTTGGTTGTACTCTAGCATGGGCAAGTCAAGTAAGGGTGGTGAATTCTGACAACAAGTGTGTGCATTTTATTGAAACCTAGGCCAACATGGCGCTGCATTTAGCATGCGACCGTCAGTTCACATGAACCAGATACACCTCTAGTCAGATGGTCATACTAGTCAGGGGGTACCTATAGTGTGTGACCGACTAGTTACATGTAAGTTCTAAACACCAGGCTCAGATGGTAAAATGGCATGTTGGTCTAAACAATAGTCTGCTTCCCTCGTGAAGTGTTGAGCCCTTCCAGTAGGAAGAGGCACGGGAGACTATCAGGTCTATGGTTGGGTGGAAAGCCCTTGATGATGCTCTCCCTCCCTAGACTATGTCGCGGCTTGTACCAGATATCATAAGAAAGCTTAATGAGTTGTAATCACTGAAGCTTATCTTTTTCTTTGATGAGAGTGGAATTATTAATTGAATCTTCCATTCATGCATATTAAGAATATTTCTTAACTGCTCTTTTAAATTAATTATTTTCAGTTAAAATAGTTAGTTTTCATTTTCTGATGAAAAGCAGTTAGTTATCTGCTTTCTTTTTCAGCTGAACTTGAAGATAGTTGTTAATTCATTCTCTTAAAATAAGAAAGTTTACTATTTATCCTTTTATAAGTTTAGTGGTTGTTACATAATTTATAATTTAATTTTATATATATCCCTTTTATCTAATATCAAAATCTTGATAGATTGTTAGTTCATCTTCATCTAAGAAGAATTGGAGCACATACTCTTTCGTCCACACTATAAACCACAATAGACTACACTCCAAAAAGGTGGAAGACTTGGTCTTTGAGCATTCAAACTTGCAGCTCCTCACACACAGAAAATTCCTACAAACAAGGGGACACAAAGCAGCACGATATTGATGCAAAGCATGCTGAGTTAGATGATTCAGTTTCCCACCTTACTGCACTTTGAGTTGATGATGACCATGAGCTACCTAGTGATCATGAGACTGAGGATGCTAGTATCACTACCAATGCTAGTGCCAGTGGCACTACTTGTGGTTCTACAGCATATGGAGGATGATGATATTTTTTATGACACATATGATATTTGATCAGTGATGGCTGATTGTTGACACTTGACATTAATATTTTTGAGCTAAAACATTAATATGGTGGTGTATTTTGTCATTTTATTTGAACTAAAACTTTAATTTATATCACGATAGTCGAGTTTGACTATTAATATGGTGGTGTATTTTGCTATGTTAGACTGTTAGTATAGCGGTGTATTTTGAACTCAATTACTGCTGCACATATGTATATATTTTCTATTTTTATATGTTTTTGTATGGGTGAACCCAAAACGAACCCAACCCCCCCAAAAAAATTTGACCAAACCAATGAACTGAACACTCGAACCTGAACCCAAGCCTGAACCAGAACCAGCAACTTAGCTTGCCAGCACAATTTACAAGTTGGATAAGTTTAAAACACATGTTATATAGTTTTCTACTGCTGTGATATTCAGACGTTTTCATTATCATAATTCAAAATTGCTATACCTACCCCTATTAGAGGCCACAATTTGTGTGTAAGCTAAATACAGTTTTCTAAATTCAGAGGCAAAATAAGCTAAAATCAACATAAAGGAGCATCACATAGGATTCCTCTCTAGTGCTAGATTAAACATAAATATTCGCATCTCCAGATTTTTATTCATAAAATTTTTATCTTTGACTCAAATCATTAGCAATCTACATACTCAATTAACATTGTTAGGATCATGCTAGCATATCAATTGTCACTTATTAATAGTATTATAGGTATTTCCATACCAAATTAAATATTTGTTTTAAAGACTAAAAACAATGCCCAGGAAAGGAATAATGTTTAGTTAGTATTCCCTCTGTAACAAACCTGTACACGCAGAAAGAGCTAATACTTATCTTTGCATAATATTTTCTTTTATAAAAACAAGATTAAGAGTAATTAAAAAGTAAATGTCAAATCACTATTTATGAGCATTTTAGAACACCTCCCTTAGATATACCTTGTAAGGAGTTCCACAGCAACTGATCCATACCCAGCCTTTCAAAAAAAGAAACAATTATAGAGGAAAGTTAGGGCATTGTGAAGGAAGTTAACTGTCAAAATAAAAATACAAAATCTAAATAGGAGGAAGTTTTTAACAATACCCTAATAACGTTTGGGTGAACAGCTATTCGAACAATTCGAGCGCCTGAAAGACTTGGGAAATCTGAATTCTGAAATTGTTCTGAAACCTTCCAGGGTATTTGATCTCCAGATGGCTGGTAACCATCACTCAAACTCTTTAACACTGAATCTTTTGTTATCTGTCCCTCCAAGCAAACCTTAACCACAGCAGCATTTCAGTCTCAGAAATTTTTTAGTATATTTTTTTTAAAATAAAGAAGACCCATACTAACAAAAAAATGTGCCAGACACGTTACCATGTTAAACAATACACACTAAACAAAGTCATATACAAGGTAATATAACAAACTGGTCTGGGGTCAAAGTTATGAAGAGTCAATCCATCAAGAATATAAAAGCCAAAATGATATGATAGCTCATATCCTTTAACCCAGCAATTGTTCAAAAACTATAATTTGAACTAATGTCCTTTATTAGTTAATATTTGATATTATAAAATAATGTTAGATTGTTGTTAGGAGCAATGTTCTAAAAGCTGGTGAATAGTTGTGAGATTTCCAGACTGGTGAGTAAATCACACACAGATCGTGATCCAAATCAACTGGAAAATGTCATCAGTTACTCAGCAAGATAACAAGAGAAACTCACAAAGACTTGGCAAGTCTGACAAAGAAACTTGCAGATGTAAAAACAGACTTAAAAATCCCCAAAAAAAGACTCTCGTTGACCTTTTAACCTTCAGAAATTTAAGTCTCAGCTGCCTGAAGTGATTGAAAAAGACTGGAAAGATTTTTCAATGGTTGAGTGCAATTTGATAGGCATGTGCATGGGTTTTTTAAACTTTTTCTCTTTTTTTACTTTCTATATCAAAACCCTACAACTTAGTATGTTTTTATAATTGTATTTGTCTGCAAGAATATTCCACAAAGTTAAAAGTAACCCACATGAAAGAACTTGCACACCAAATACAATCAAGAGCATTGTGACCTACAATTATTGCAGCTTTAATTCAAGATAAGGTATCAATCTACACCTTCCTTGAAACACTGGTCAAGATTTTGACACATGTAACCAAGTGGAGCATAATGTGCAACAAGAAATCATACTTTTCTTTCACCTATGAGCAGAAGAAACCCAAAATGAAAGGGATAAGGGAAGCCATTGCATATATGATAAATTCTGCCCCTTATTCAATAGAAGCCAGTTTTATTGGCCCATGAATTAAAGTTTCGTCAACTCACATTGAAGCAAGTTCAAGTTGTATTGAGTTCCCAGGCTTCATCATTCTTCACATGTTCAAGGTACATGACCTTCACTTGAAGGTACTAATTAGAACAGAGATGCATTTTTAGAATCTGGTGACCAGCTCATATTGGGATGCATGTTTTAAATACATTTAACACTGTCAGTGCAGGCTTTAAGACACCAACTCCACATGATTTTAGTGGGTCATCGCCAGAGGATGATGACAAAAATATGCAGCAATGATAGAAGCCCAAAAGAGATTATGGCAGAAAATGGGTTTTATATAGTGGTTGGATAGATGGCAAGAACAGGAACTTGATTAGCTTTCTAGTGATTTCTATTGGCATACTGGTGTTCTTTAAGTTCATATATGCCTCGCAAAGCCAAGACTATAGAGACTTTGTGCAAATTATTGGATGTACTGATCCAAGAAACAGAGAGGAGAATGATGTTCAAGCTATCACCAACCATGCAAGGAGACTTCTTCAAGAGAAGCATCCCACCATTTTTTTTGAGCCCTTATGAGACCCACTGTATTGCTTGAAAGCTTGTGGACTACAGAAAAAATCAAGTAGGTCAAAAGTGTGATTGAAGATGCAAGATACATCACAAATTTATCTACAATCACACTTGGGTGCTCAGCTTGATGAAAGAGCACACTAAAGAAAAGGAGCTTGCATAATTATGGGTCACATAATTCACCAAAAAACCCAACAGAATACAAAGCATTGTAGGGGCACTATCCTTTTTAAGTAGGCATGTGTGGACACAAGAAACATCACAAAATTTATCTGCAACCACACTTGAGTGCCCACCTTGATAACAAAGCCAAAAACTTCAGTGCATTGCCCACGATTTGCCAAAAACTTCAGTGCATTGCAACAATTGTAGGGACCTGTTGACGTGTATTTTGTACACAATCATACACAGAATAAAATACCCAAAGGCATCTTATCCTCTCTTGAATAAAATCTCTAACTGCTGAAGATATCGTGAGAAGGATCAGTTAGGGTGACTTCAATGTTCTTTTAAGTAGGGTCTCTACGTGTGGATAAGCACCAGTGGTCGTTGTGATTGCTGTGTCATCAAGGGGCCTTATGTTTCCGAAGAATTTTCTAAACTAAACAAGCTCTCAAAAAATATCAAAGGGGAGGGTTTGCAAGAGATCTAATCTAGTCTAATCCTAAGAATGACTCCATGTAGACGAGACTTGGCAAGATTCTACCAACTTCAATATTGCCATAAATTAACAACTCAATTGAAATTGATGCGATCTTCTAAAGTAACAAATGATTTTTCAATACATCAAGTATCAAGGACACTATCACGAAGGTACATATCCAAGATACAACAATGATTGAAGGTTTAAGCGATTCAAATATCTCCAGTCGACCACGCAAGGCGTTCTTACAATCAGCAAGAAGCTAGTGGTTTGGAAAGCGAATCCTACCAAAGATCAAGTCCAACACTTTGTCCTTCGAATTAACACACTACTTTGATTGAGAATGATTCAAGAAAAATGAACAACCATGAAGATAACCAAGAGAATTGCAACAAAACACCATAACTTCAATATTTCATTGATCTCAAAGCCATCATGTACAACAATTGTTTGAATTCCTTTCTCAAAGCTCAATCTTGCTACAAAAAAAAAAACAACTTGCTTCTAATCTCTCTAATTTCTCCTTAATCTCCAATTTTTTTTAGTTCTAGTTTTCTAGCTCTAAAATGAAAAGAAATGAGGGTATATATAGCATCCTCAATTACAATGAACAGTCCAGATCGAAAGAAGATCAATGGCCAAGATTATGACACCTAAACCCTAATTAGGGTTTTATTACAAAAGTCCCCCTTTTATTGCACAACATTAAATGCATAGCCAATTATTAAATTTGGCACGAAAATCTAGGAGACATAGACCAATGACAATTAAGGTGCCATGCCATCTATAATAACCTCTCATCTAGAATCTTATTCCCTTTCCAATGCTCCTTTTTAGCATATGCAATGAATCTAGACACGATTCCTTCAATCTCAGCAATGGGAATCTCGGGAAGATTCTTCATTCTTTCTTCCAAGTGGATGACCTGATCAAATGCTTGGAGAAGAGCAGCGTCCCAACCAGGTTCAAGTTCCTTAGTCTTCTCAATCAGGAACATGGTAGCAAACATCCGGTCCCGTTGCTCATCTGTGATAACATTAGCATCCTTGCAAAAGATGACTTTGACTTTATCCTCCAATTCCTACAAATCCACATCTGTCTCAACTTCGATCCTCCTACCAAGAATGGTACGCAGTACCTCAAATACTCTGTCCTGGATCGGGTGGATAACCTCCTCAACATGATTGCACCTAGTACTGATGTCCTCGAAGAGAACTTCCTTCATCTAGAGTAAAGTTGACCACTGAAGCAAACTATGAGGTCCTCCATCCATTATCTTCTCCTGTGCCAGAACCTTCCTTGATGTTTGTCTGATTACTTGCAAGACAGGAATGATAACATCTTTAGTATGAGCAAAAGCAGCTACAGTTATCATCAAGTTGTGGATGACCTCAAGAACCTGAATAGCTCGGTGAATGGTCTGCATCATCCTTGTTGCAAATTCCATGGCGACCGTATGAGATTTGTCAATCCATGAGCTCATAAGCTGGACTAAACTCCTGACTCTCTCTGCCTCACCAATTGATTGAAGGGGAAGTGCCTGTACGGGTGATCTTGCTGGATCCTGACGTCCCAAAGGTTGATTGAGATGGCTGAAGTATGTTCTCCATGCACCAACCTCTCTCTCAAGCTTTCTATTTTTCTCCATTTCTTCCCTAAGCTTATCTTTCAATGCCTCAAATGAATCCGTGGCATCATCTAGTGTTTGCTCGGTTGTGAGTCGACCAAGCTCAAATGTCTCTACATCATATTCTTCTGCAAGGATCTCACCTTCATACTTGTCCACGGCCGGTGTAGCTATCTGCAATATTCTGGATCTAGTCTCATCTCTAATCATCTTGGACATCTTAGTAGCCTTCCTCTTCTCTGTCACTTCCTGGGAATGTCCAACGAGACTCTCCAAATCAATCACATTGTCCTCATCCTCGACCACAATTACCTTCGTTAATCTTTCCTTTAACCAATCTGGGATGGCAGATCTTGTTTCTTTAACCTAAATCTCCTTAAGCAATTCTTCTTTTCTGGGAGGAGATGTCACTTCGTTATCTTCCCTATCTTCATGCAACTCATTATCTTGGAGAGATCCTCCTGGTGACCTTTGAGATGCCTGTCCTTCTTTATCATTCTGCACCATTGATTCCATGGATTCCTCTATCTCAAATGTCCTCTTCTCCTGTCGAGAAGATGTGCCGGATGAGCGATCTCGGTTGGCCTCTTGCTTCTTCTTGGAGGATTCCCTTTTCTCAGGTCTTTCTTTCCTCTTCGAGCCTCTAGGACGGAGATTGCCTTCACTTGCGCTTTGAAGGTTGCCTTCACTTGTATTTCTGGGATTAGGATTACCTTCGCTTACACTTGCCCCACCTTCAACTGATCTCTCCTCCAAAGTGAAAGTCATAGCTATGCCCTGCTCTCTCAACTTTTGATGTTGCACATCAACCCATCTGCGAGTACAAGACAAGACTGGAGCCATCAAGGCATCTAGATCCACAACCTCGGGTTCATTCCAATCTAGCTTCACAAATTTGCTTTCTCGATCATAAGATGATTGAAGATGTCTGCCACTGTCCTGAGCTTAGTCGGCCACTCTGTAAATCTTGCATTTCTTGATGAAGTCCAAAGGTAATCTGGAATGCATTTTCCTTTTCACTTCAAGATCATCTAAGAGATTCATCATAAAATCTTTTATTTGAAACTCATGCTTATATTTCCTACCGACTGTCTCTTCTATATATCCATGTGGATCAAAGCTCTCTCTCAAGGCAAAGAATGAAAATGAATACAAAGCTAACTCCTTCTCTACGTCATCCATGGCTAGAGCATTAGGACATACCTCAACTGAATTTCCTAATATGATAGGTACGGGAACTCCATTTCCATGTCTGTGTCTGAATGCCTTCGCATAAGCTGCCAACTGTCTAGTCACTTCAAGTAACACTATTCTGTCTGTCGGATATCTCGGCAACATGTATGGAGGTGAAGGACATCCATGAACTCTAATATAAGTAAATTTCGGAAATTGGATAAACCAAGCACCGTACCTCTTTACTAGCTCTTGTGCATCCTGTGATAGCCTATTGTGAATCCCGCCTTGCAACGTCTTGGTGATGTTCATCGTGAAGGTATCATTAACTAACTTGTAGTTACTTCCTGGTGGATGATGCAAGTGGACATAGGAATCACAAACTCTGACCTCACCGGGTCCTCTTCCAATCACTCCTCTGTGAGGTAGTCCTGCATATTCAAAGCTCCTGATTAAGGCATATATGACGTATGAACTCATGTGGAAAGACTTGGTAGCCTTCAGTCTCCTTAACTGTACGTCCAAGCAATGGCTAATCATTCTAGCCCAATGAATTGTTCCTTTTCCCTGAACTATCACTTAGATGAAGTAGAACATCCACTTCTCGAAATAGAAGGCTTGAGGGGCTCCTGTGACTCGGTTGAGCATTGTTATCAAATCTCTGTACTCCTCCTGGAAATCGATCCTATGTGGTGTGTTCGGGATCTTGCTCAGGCGAGGACGACTCTTAAGTAACCAATTCTTGTTGATGATGCTTAGGCAAGCATCTGGATCATCTTCGTACATGGACTTGGCTCCTTCTAAGCTTTTATAAATCATATCTTTATGTTCTGGTAAGTGAAAAGCTTCACTTATAGCCTCCTCCGAAAGATAAGCAAAAGTGTCTCCTTCCTTGGACACGATCGTTCTGGACTGAGGATCATAATGGCGGGCACACTCAATCATCAACTCATGGCACTGGACTGCTGGAGGGAAGCCGGCCGCCTTAATGATGCCACTTTCAATTATCCTCCTAGCGACAGGTGATGGCTTGCCAATATAAGGGACCTCTCGAAACTTCTTCGTACTGAAGTTGCCCAAGTTGGCATCTCCAATGTTGCTCCACTTAGACACGATCTTGGTCTCCAGTTCTTCGGTCTTTTGATCTTCCTTCATAAGAGCTAGACGACTGGTGGATGCTCCCGCCTTCGGGGTCGCCATTGTAACACCTACACAACATTTCACAATAAGTAACTAGATTTTGCAAGGTATAACTATAGATTAGAGATTAAATTTAGGAAACTTCATGATAAGTCTTTGAGTTATCATTTCCTAAATATGATCGAGCTACTGAAATTCAAAATTTCAAAAATTCAAAATTTAAGGCTATGACGATCAAAATTCAAAATTAAGGCAAGGGATCACATCGCCATACCTTACTTGAGAGTTAACTCTAAAATGCAAAATTAAGAAATTCGCCTAGGCAAAAATCGGAGTTTGGAAGATTTCAACGTGATTCCCTTCAAACGAACGTCCTCCTTAGCAACTTCGCCACCTTTGGGGTCTTCGATGTCTTGATGGCAAGCTCGCTTCACTTGAAACTAAGTTCGCACTCCCCTTTGATGATGTTTCGCACCTCCTTTATGAAATTCGCACTTCTCCTAGTACTCTCCAAATCGCATGCAAAGGAATGTTCGAATGATGACTTGAAAATGAAATAATTCACCTCCCCTTTATAGGCGCTCACCCTCTCATTCACGTCTAGGCCGACTTTGCAAAATAAGGCAATTTAAAACAATTTTTAAATAAAAACCAAGGGCCGACTTTGTAAAAATATAAGATTTGAAATTTAAGCGCTCACCCCTCTTTAATTTTTATTTAAAATAATAATTAATTCATTTAATGCCCTTGCAATTAATTAATTCGATTTTTTAAAGGCAAAAGATACTTAATTAAATGTCCATGCGCAAATTTTAAATGCTAACTTTAATTGAATATTCAAATTTTATTGATTTTAGCATTTAATAAAATTCAAAAATGTCATTAGCGCCAAAATTTGGGAGATGAAAAATACAAACCATATCGCTCTGGTCCTTGGGAGAGGGACAGGAGCGAATTAGCATTTTAGCCTTGATTCTTTTGTCTTTTATGTTCAAAACAACCTTCTCCACGTGGAAACTGGCATCTTCGTTGGGTACCTCGAGCTTGATTGACTCAACTTTGTGGATAAATGCCTCTTAAGGTCAATATCGCCCTGGTCCCTTGGTGAGGGACAGGAGCGAACTTTGTGTTTCTCCTTGATCCTTGTTTCTTCGATCACCAATCTTCATCACGAGGCAAGTAACAACGTTATCCCTTCATAGCACGCATAATTTACTTGTCTTTTACAAGGCACATTTGATGTTTGAATGATTTTCGCCCTGGTCCCTTGGTGAGGGACAGGAGCGATCCTTGTGTTCTAGCCAAAACTCGTCATCTCTTAACCTTAACTTCTCGTTCATGACCTTTCAAATGACATATTCGATCTTGTGTACCTTTGCTTGACGTGATCTTGTGGGACGAATGATTGATTTAATTAATATTGCCCTGGTCCTTGACTGAAGGACAGGAGCGATCCTTGGTGTCCTGGGCTCATCCTTGTTTCTATCAACTCGCAAACGCCTTCACAGTGTAAAACAATGTCCTTTGGTCCTTCTTGAACATTTGAAATGTGATTAACATTCAAAACTTGAACCCCATAGAGATTTCACTCTGGTCCCTGAGTGAGGGACAGGAGCGAATTTAGGCATATCGTGTAAATCCTTCATCATATTGACTTGCAATTGTCTTTGAGGCGCAAAATGATGTTCTTTACTCCCTTTCGAACACTTGAAATGTGAGTGGCAACTTAAATTTGGACACATTTGAACATTTCGCTCTGGTCCCTTGGAGAGGGACAGGAGCGAACTTGAGCATTTCCATCACCTTTGCAGTCTTTGATACTTCATTCTTCGTCGAGACACCTCAAACGTCATTGCCACCTTGTACTTTGACTTGGAGTGACTTTATATTTGTAAGGAAGGCAATATAACCAATATTTCGCCCTGGTCCCTGGCTGAGGGACAGGAGCAAACTTACACTTGTAGGCTCAATCGTGCTTTGCTAACTTCCAAATTTATCTTCAACGGACTCGTTGTGTCCCCTTTCACTTATCCAGGGCATGGCATTCGTTTTATCTTGTTGCGAATTTGATCTAAGGAAGAAATCGCTCTGGTCCCTGACTGAGGGACAGGAGCACCTAGGCAAATATGGGCCTCGCTTCGGTGTCTTGCAATCTTCAATTTGTCTTCAATGGGTCCGTTACACCTTCTTTGCTTTCCTCAAACCTAATCTTCACTTGATCTTTGCCCAAATTTGTCTTATAAGAAAAACCGCTCTGGTCCCTTGGAGAGGGACGGGAGCTATCACTAAAATTCGCCCTGGTCCCTGGCAGAGGGACAAGAGCGATTTTGCTTCTAGGGCCAATTCTCCTTATGATGACACTTCCAAGTTATATTCAACTGACAGGATGTACTTCCTTGGTTCTCCTCAAATCGCGAAATTGTTGAAATCTTGCAAGGACAAGGCAATGTTGGATTTTAAGCTCCGGTCCTTCAGTGAGGGACAGGAGCGATTTTTGCTCCTGGCACATTTCCATGTTCGCGAAATTCTTCAAATTATATTCAACGGAAAGAACATGCCTCCCTTTATCTCTTCCAATCCGAAAATCATCTTGATCCTGCAAGGACAATAAAATTTTGAGAAACAAGCTCCGGTCCTTCAGTGAGGGATAGGAGCGATTTGTCTTCCACAGGCCAAAATATCACGATTTCAAGGGTTTAATCACTTCACAAGGCAAAGTTAGGTCATTTCCAATACCCAGGATCAATCATCAAAATTCCAAAATTTGGTCAAAATCATTCAATCATACAAGATTCCATAACTCATTATCAACACTTAGGCAAAAATTGGACTCTGCATCAAAATTCCGACTGAACCTAGACCAACTCACTTGACCACCCGACGAATTCACCTTATTCAAAACTGCATCCTACGGGAGGAAGCTCAAAAAGCTCTCAAGATTGACTGGATTCTGGCCTGAAAACACTAAAACGGGAACCCTAAGGCTTGACCCTAGTCCAGACGACTAACATACTAAACCAAAACCCTAAAAAGCAGAGAGAAAGGCGAGCACAAACGAGCAAAAAGAGGGGGTCCCCATTTTAATGGGGCAATGTGTGAAATGGTCACAACAAGACCACAACCTTCTCTCAGGTAGATGATTGTGAGTAACAAGTGGTTAGAGTCTTCACTCTTCATAATGCAAGAAGGTGGATGACCATAAGATCGTGAGGACAGTTTTTGATGATGTATTCGCCAAGAGTACAGAAGAGATTCTCAATGTAACTTAGAAACTTGTGATTTATGAACTTCTAATTTGTTGTTGCTTGTTTTTGATTAATTTAAATTTTCTATCCTTTATTTTCCTTTTTTTAGGAGGTTGGAGCCTTTGGTCATGGTTCTGCATTTGACTGATAGGGAAAAATGTTGATGAGTTGACTCTATGAGGAAAGAGAAAAGGCCAAGGAGGCAATATTCTAATATTATGTTGGAAACAAGGGAAAATATTAAGTCATTTGCCAAATAATTAATCAAAAATGGGTCAGCCACTGTCACCCAAGCCATTCCTTGGGATACTACTTCACCGATATTTTTCAAACCGAAATCCTTCAAGGCAAATGAGTAGACCACGATACGTCAACACATACATAGAGAAAATGACTCCCAATAAAAGCCTTGGAAATAAAATTCCAAATGAGTTATGGGTTTACAAGAAACGTTCCCCAAAGTCTCTAAAACGGTGAGACATGAGGGCAATTATTTAGGATGGCAAATGTTTTCCCAAAATTTGAGAATGGCAAGGAAGTAATCAAAATTGTATTTCAAAACTTAATTATAAAAAATTATAAAAGAAACTCCAATTTATCATTTATATAAACAATTTGACAATCATTTGAAACAAAAATTCCAAATATATATTAGATATTCAATTTGTTCGAGTTAAATCCAAAGTGCAATGGGCCAATGGCTAATAAAACTTCTTGTTCAAAGCAAATTATGTGGCATACTCTTCATCAATAACATTTCTAGACTCGTCTAGCTCATACG
Source organism: Cryptomeria japonica (assembly GCF_030272615.1). Classification (NCBI taxonomy): domain Eukaryota; kingdom Viridiplantae; phylum Streptophyta; class Pinopsida; order Cupressales; family Cupressaceae; genus Cryptomeria; species Cryptomeria japonica. The sequence continues at coordinate 318,798,809 of NC_081409.1, read as the reverse complement.
TGTGGCCATCGACCAACCCTATGTGCACAATCCAGTGCTCATCAATCCATGTCAATTCCTCTTGGTCTACATCCCACCATGCTATCTCCAGTGTATTCAATCATCTTGAATTCTACAAGATGCAAAGTACCATATATGGTGCAAGCTTCTTCACTCTTCTAGAGGTAAGCTTGTTCATCTTGATATGGTAGACGAAATTGCATGTACACAAACTCCAGACAAAAATAGAGGAAATACAAACTTGTGATAAGCCTTAAATGGCTAGTTTTCTTCTCAATTTCGGAAACCCATAGAACTACCACCAATGCACTAGGTCTCCTCGCACTAAAGTATCCTTATCTATCTTTGCCGAAATCAAGTACCCTTAGAAAAATTTGATTCACTTATTTTGAATCAATGAGGCATCCTTTGCACTATACATATTCTCAATGGCCTTCATAAAGCCTCTCTTTGCCTCAAAGTCGTCAATAGGAAGAACTCTACAACGCTATACATACCACTTCGGGTTCAATGGATAGGTGACCATGTGCAAAGCAATGTTGAGCTTCTCCAACATCTATTGAATGATAGATTGAATGTACTAATTGCAGATTGGAAGGTGCGCTCACTTTGTCATGTATAGACCTTCATTTGATCAAGCATGTTATTGATGACTCATACATCTCCCCAAGAATTGGAGTTTGGAGTGTCAAATTCCCCATCTCTCACCACCATGAAAATTGGGAATATGATAGAGGTGATGCATGTGGCATCTGACCAAAATTGTTGCTATGCACCATTTCCTTCATTCTCATCCCATGTTTTGTGTTTGACTCATCAATAGTTGCAAGGGCTCTTGCAACTCAATCATTCTCTCCAAGAGTATGAAGAAGAATACTTATCTAGTTTCATATGACATGTGATAATTGTCAAAAAATCTACACCTCTCAAAGTGAATACAACTTGTTTGAGTGCATTGTTCATAGCATGCACATGACAAAGGGTCCAAAATATATGTTTGTAGGCAACTTCAGCCAACTTCCTCCTTGCCTACACACATATGTCACATTGTCATGACTTGCACCACATTGTCGAGGACAACCTTCTCAAGGAATGTCTACAGCTCTTAAACCAAAACTCTACATCCTTGCAATACTTGAACAATCAATATCCCTAAGAAAGTAAGAACCCTCTACATGTGACCATGATAGATGTGTGGGCATCTTCTAATGTTCATTCACTCATCCATGATAATGTTCCATCCATGTGAGACCCACATGACAATCAGTTCCTCCAAAAGTATAGATATCATGGGCTAATTCTTTATCCAAGATAATAATCCTCAATTTTATCTCCCTAGTAACACTTATTAACTCCATGATCGTGCAACCATAGATATGACCTCTCCAAAGTAAGGAATGTGAGCAACATCGAACAAAATGTCAACAACATCATTTATCTCATCATTGGAATGTAGATTGAATATCTCTACTAGTGGGTTTAAAGTTGGAGTTGAACCCATGGCCTTGTGTTACCCTTTAGCCTCTATTGAACTCGACACAAAATAACATACTTGCAATTGTCAAGGAGTTAGATTAGTCCTATAAGGTGTATATGCCTAAGTAGCAACAAGCATGGAGATGTCAATTATATGATTTCCTTTTTTTCAAGCATTTAAATTTGTATATCATTTATAATTTTTTTAGCATGTCAAATTTACATATTTTGGATTGCATTGATTTATTTTATCCAAATTTGTGGATTGCTCAAAATTTAAACACTAATTTGAACGTAAAAAATTCATATATTTTTTTACTAATGGTTTTATGTTTTAGGGTTAAAAGATGATATTTTTGTCAAATTAATTAATTCAATTAACGTATTACCATATCACAATTATAGTTTTTAATTGCATTAATATTTTATATGATTTTATTTAATCACTTTTTTTTGTTCTTATCAATATTGAAGGTTAATATATAACCATAATCACATCTGGCTCTGCATCTAGTTCAAACTCAACCAATGGAAGTCATCCCATTGGAATTAGACCCCCTTGAAGTTGTGTCCTTGCTTGGAAACACGTTGTAATGGGACTGGTAGTGGCATCCATGATTTGTAACTAATACACAAAGAAACTTAGCAGAGGCATCAATCACCTCAAATACATCTTGCAAGAATTCCTAATCATGATTCTAAGCCATCTCCACCTGCCCCAAAAGAGGTGTAACGAGAGAGATGATGGTCCTCCTTGCATCAATGGATGAAAAGAAAATTGGAGAGGGCCATAGCACAAGCAGCCAAAGAAGAAACCATTGCTCCTAATTTGGCAACAAAATCCAATGTAGATGCGCAAGGCATTGTGGGCTCTATTCATAATCCATGTATATATGGCACATCCACCTCATCTAGCTCAAGTTGAGCTCAATCACAGGAATAATTTTTTGCCTACCAGTGTATCACGAGCACAACCTTCATTGGAAGTTACCAGGTAGAACAAAGAGGCACAAAAAGAAGCCGATAAGGCATGCACAATTTTTTGGTATTACAACAACCTTCCCTTCAACATGTCAAGGAGTCCATATAGGGAGTATTTGGTGATAGCACTAACAATTGCAAGGAAAACATACGAGGTACCCTTTCCAAAATAGTTAAGTGGAAAGTTGCTCAAAGATGTTATTGTAGATGGGAAACAAATTATGGAAGATCAAAGGAAGCAATAGTGAAAGTTGGGACACACATATTTTTAGTGGCTTCAAATGGCGAGTCAATTGATGCCTCCAACAAAATAAAGACTGCAAAATAATTGAGCTTGATGTCAGAGGATGTTGTTTTAGATGTGAGCATACAAAATGTTGTTCAAGTTGTTATTGATAATGCAGTGGCATATGTGGCGGCTAGAAGACTGCTTCAAGAGAGGCATCCAACACTTGTTTTGACCCCTTGTGCAGCTCATTGCCTCGACTTTCTTCTAGAGGACATTAGCAAAATTGATTGGGTGAGACTAATTGTAGAAGATGAAAAATACATAACAAAATATATTTGTAATCACTTGTGGGTTCTTAGCTCAACGACAAATCACATCAAGGGGAAAGAACTTGTGCAATCAAATGATACAAGGTTTGCATATAATTTTCTCACGTTGCAAAGTATTTCTGATTCATTGACTCCCTTGAAACAAATGTTTCTGAGTCAACCATGGCTAGACTCGACTTATTCAAAGAAGGTTGATAGAGAGAGGATTGCAAAAAGAATTATGGTGATATTTTTGCAAAAAAAGCTTTCAAGATAATCAAGGTAACTCCAAACTTCAATTTAAATTTCAAATTGAATTCTTTATTTTTCAACTTTAAAAATATTTAGTTTCATTGTAAGTACTAAGTTATAACTTAAATTTGTTTGTACTTTATACTTTGTAGGCATAAAAACAGCTAGTAAGAGTTTTGTGCTTGGTGCATGGGGACCAAAACCCAATGGCTTACATTTATGAGGCCATCGATAGAGCCAAAAAGGCCATTCAAAACCATTAAAGAGGGGAAGGAAGAGCCTGATCAAGAGCAGGCCATCCAAAACTATTAAACAGGGGATGTGTAATGTCCCCTTTTCTAGGTGACATGAGATGAGCAGGGGTTGACCTACCATTCAAGTTCTCGTAAGTCAATGACATGGTTAGGGGACTCATTCTGAGGGTCATGGAGCTTTGCAGGGGCTTTGTGCCGTTTTGGACCTTCAGACAACAGTTCCTACATTTTAAGGAGGTCTCCTATTTTTTAGGGAGAACTGGCAGTTGACTGAATGACCACCTGGGGGACCAAGGAGTAGAGCAGGATCCTTTTGAGCAGTTACAGGTGTTTAGAGAGAGGTTCCTACTTTTTAGGGTGATTCCCTACTTTTTAGGAGGTTGTGGCAGTTTCCATATTTGAGGTTCCACGGGACCATACCATGGTTTCAGTTTCAGGAAGATTGGGTGTGTTTCCTAGTTTCTAGGAGCATCCCTATATTTTAGGGATGGGGCTGCCAGTTGGCCCATCTTGTCCGGCATCAGTCACAGACAGGTGACAAAGTCAGATTCATGTTTGGTTGGTTATTTTGGGCTATTATTGGATCTATGGAAATATTTTAATATATTTAAATATTTCCTAAGTTAGCGATTAAATAAATTAAAATAAGGCTATGTATATAGCCATTTCGGAGTAATAAGGGGTTTTTGGCTTCATCTGGTTTGATATGCCAATGTGTTATAGCTCGTTGGAAAGGTCTTGAACTTTGCTACATGATTCTCACCTCCCGGAGTCTTTTTGGATGCTTGAAGCTATTTATTCGCAATAAAGTGATATTTTTCTATAGTTTGACGCCATAATTGGGAAAGTGTCACTTTAATTATAAAGCGCAAGCTTTATTATTCTTTAGGGTTCGACTTGCAAAGGGAAAGGAGATATAAGGAGATGAAACCCTAATTGATAGAGTCTTTGATCATTTTGAAACTTGCGAATTTGGGAATTGCTCTGGAAGAGTGATTTTGGTCTAGGACGCAAACCTCAGGTCTGAGCTTGCTGGGACGTAGCCCTTAGTAGGAGTTGATAGTGGATTTATCCAAGATTGCACAGAGATTGTCAGAGGTAGAAGACACATCTTCTTGTCCTGAAGATTCAGCATGCATATTGGGGGTTTCAACAGGGCGGCTGGTCTATTTCAGCTGGCCATGATTTGCAGCAGCTTCCACGCCTCCTTTGCAACCACGCCTTGTTTGTATGTTGGCTTGAAGGGTTGTATTCAGCTTATTTGGTCTTCCTTGTTCGTTGCCAGTAATATTCCTCCATCTGGCATCAATCCAGATTGAGAACAGCTCCAAATAAATGTATGGATTCTTGCTAAATACAAAACTAGGTTATTTGCCTAGTATGATTTGCAGTATTTTCAGATTGCTTAAGTGTTCTTACATATGAACATTGTTTACTGTTTTATTTCACAAAGTTGCTATTTATCAATTACTTTACTTATAACATCAAAACCCAAAAAGAAACAATCCCTTTTTGCAACTTTTGTTTATTCTATAAGATCACCAGAAAATTACAAAAATATAGTATGTTTAATTAAGAATTTACAGCAGCAACAGCAAAAGGATCCATTTGGGATCTTTCAGGATACAAGTAGATTTCCCCCTATTTGAGACATGATTGATTGAAGACAAGACAATCAACTCCAACACATTCATTCAAGGGGGTACTATCCCAACCCCAAGTTTTTTGTCTTTGATAACTTCACAACTGCTAATGGGGAGGTTATGGAGAGCCTATCCACATACATTGAGAGGATGACACTTGGGATTGAGGTGAGAGATCTCATCATTTCTAAGTTGCAAAATTATAAGCAAACTAGGGGGGCCTCTTTTCTTCACCATTAGCTATAGAAGAAAGATTTAGTTAGACACCAAGTAAGAAAAAATGAATTTTTATATCTTGCAAGTTACAAATTACAATTATTAATATAATATTGTTTATTTACAAACCCTTGAATATCTTATTTGTGGATTCTTGGTGGGAAGACTGGATTGGAAATACCACAAATCTGCAAAAAGCTAGCCCTCTCAATTTTGTCTCAGCATTGTAATGCTTCTAATTGAGCACAACTAGAGTTTGTTTGATGTCATTCACACAAAAAAGTGTAATAAATTGACTCAACAACACCTCAACGATCTAGTCTTTGTGTGATACAACCTTCAACTTCACACAAAAAAGGTGGAGGAGAAATCAACAGAGCCTATTGATTCGTAGATGAGATTGATCCCTACAGTGACTAACCATGTAGGATGATGAGCCATCCTTGTTTACAAAGGATGTGATTGTTAAGTTTGAGAGGCAAGAGATGGAGGATGTAATTGCACCAGAAGTGTAATGTCCCCATCCTAGTCAGGGACTTGGGATTGAAGAGTTAGCCTGTTTTTGGACCCTTGTAGGCTAACAGAGTATGGATAAAGGGGTCAGTAATGCAGTATCTTGAGGAGTGGTCTATCTATTTGTTCTAGTTCAGTGTTGAGTTTAGTTCTGGTCTTCGTTTCATCAATTTCTGACACTTTATGAGGATTTCCTATTTTTTCAGGGAAAAAATGCTAAAAATAGACATGGTCCTATTTTCATTGGCATGGCAAACTGTGGCCCTAGCTTCTGACAGATTCAGTTTTAGAGCAATAATGAGAGAGATATGAATTTTTAAGTGGTTCCACAGGCAATTAATATTTTAATGAAATATTAATATAAAAACATAAAGTGCATCACTTAAATTTATTTAAGTGAAAATTTATTATCTCCTAAGCTAGGCATTGCTTTTAGGGTTAAGTTGGGAACCCTAAAAGCAAGTTATTATTTTTTAATCCCTAATTGCCAAAAATCGCACCTTTTGGGTATTTAGGCAGCCAAGATGCAAATTAAACCTCATTCTTGATATTGAGCATTTGACATTTTCTTCTGAGCACTTGGCTATGGCAGCTAGCGTTTGGACCTGTTTTGGAGAGCATGCATTCTTCAGAATTTAGTAGCTTTGAGATTGTGAAAGATCAATCGAATTGTTGCAGCTTGGTTGGCTTCATTCAGAAGTCAAATTGAATTGAATTGAATTGGGGCAGATTTGGCTTCTTACAAGGCAGATTTGTTGTAGGGTTTTCCTATTTACTGTTTTGTTGTTGATTCTTCTGTGGTTTAGAGGCTTCTTTTCCCAAACACACAGCTTGCTCATTTATTGGCACCATCTTTCACTGTTTGGGTGTCTTAGTATTTAAATAAGAGAAGATCTGAATTGTTCCAGAATAAAAATCAGAACTTTGTAAGTTGTTGATTTATTCTTTCTTTTCAACAAATTGGCTAAGGACCTACGGGTATGCTTCTAAATTCTCCAATTCATTTTTTCAGTTGATTAAATTCATGTATTATTCAATATGTGCTGCAAATTAAAGAAACCCTCTTCAGCAACTTCTGTCTATTTCTGAAAGACCATCTTAATAATTAAAAATTACAAAGAAGATCTACAAATTACAGCAGGTTGAAGAGTTGAACCAGCAAGGGTTCATCACAAGAAGCAAGGGAGATTGGATTGTCATTGGAAGACATTGATATGGTAGAGGACAAAGCATTGCCATCTAGTAGCAAGGTGGAGCCACAAGCACAATTTTCTAGGCCAAGCAAGGAGCCACAAATGAGTGTGATGACCACACCCTCTATCACCCAATTCTTCACTAAAATTGGGAAATTGTAAGAACTTGAAAATTTTTACTTGCCTAGATATGCAATTTTCGATGATGATTTTCAAAGACAATCATCATAAATTCATAATAGTTATAATTTTGCAACTAGCAATTGTATCTAGCTTCGCATGATGATGCGGTTTGTAATCCATATGTATTCAAAAATCAAATCTAATAGAAAACACTTACTCGTGGAATTTATATTCATTTGATACATTTTGTAATTGAATTTTCAATTTTGCAAAAAATGTGCTTTTTAATAAATTTAAGTTTTTTTTAAGTTGTCGTGTTTTTGCAAAGTCAAAAATTTGGAGCTCGTTGTGTCCTTTCCAAGTCCAAGTCTGCAAACAATGGATCATAGTATCATACATGTTCCGGGTACATGTTTAGACATCCAAGATAGGATACAATCATGGATACGTGACTAGACACCTAACATCTACTAACTTGTTTTAGGCTCTCAGAATCCCTTGGGGATTCACTATAAATACCCATTGAAAAAAAGAGGAAATACAATAGTTACACAAATACTCAAACCTTGACCCCTAGTACCATCTCCCATTTCAGAAACGTGTACCTATCTTGGAGACATTGTGAATATATCTCCAGATATCAAAAGAGTACATACAGTAGTTTAAAAAATGTGCAATAATCATGACGATGGTACATCCAGTACTTTCACTAGAAAACATGTAAGGCTACATGCCATGAGTTTTTATTTCATGGCCATAAGCCACTGAAAATTATGCCATAGGATGATGAAGTAAATGGGATAGTAATCTAAACATTATTGAATATAATTGGGTCCATGCTGGCCATATGCATGCCCGGACAATAAAACCGTATATATGTACCTGACATATGTATATTTCTTTCCACAATAGAATATGCATATGTAGATATAGTTTCACAACCTAGTATGACTGGTATACGAAAAAAGAAATGTAGCGATCACACCTGCTCTTGTATTTATACCAATCTAATCTAGTACTAAGGCCTTTCAATATTTGAACTAGCATAAGTTAGATTAAAAAAAAATGAAATTAAGGGGGGTAAGCTCAACCAGCATCAAGGCTTTTATACTAAGCCACAGGTTCAAATCACAGGAAACATGATAAAGACTTGGAATTCAATAAAATGCCACATCCAAATCACTGGCTACTCTTTTCCCAACGGACAAGGCTGGGTACAAGTCCCAGGTGTAAATGACTTATAAGATGCCCCTAACTCATGGCAACAAAGCCAAAGGTTGTCTCCACCTTAAGGGCAATTTATCATATCAGAAAAAGCTAAGTTACCGGTTCATCCCCTGCATTGCCTGGATCTGGGTCCATTCTGTGCCTGGTCGAGATTCTGGGCCAATTCAGCAGGGGATTCTGTCAAAGCATGTGCAGTAGATTGTCGGTTCGCCCCAGAACCTAGGTGAAACCGTAACAAACCAAGAAGAGGCAGATGGCACCCAAGGTGAACCTGCTCAGAAAAATACCTTTTTCTTTCTTTTTTTCACTTTTTGACTTTAACTGATTGAAGCTGTAGCGCTGAAAGCTGCTTCAATACCATCAAGTCTCAAACCATACTTCTCTGAAGGATGTGTGTAGAAATGAAGCTGGACTGATGGACAATGAATATGTGAATGGTTGCCATTGCTGCTGTTGTTTCAAGTTGTATGCTACTCTTTATTTATTTTTAATTTTTAATTTATTTTGGGATTTGTAAAGCTGTTGAGTATTACCTGCTGCATTTCTCCATGAAAGCAATAATTACCGGCTTCACATTTATTAAAAATACATGTTTTCTTTTTAGCACCTTTTGAGGTTTACTTTTATTTATTGGGGTTGAATGTTAATTATTTACAATGATTTATATTGAATCATCTATTTAGTCTTTAAGTTATTATACTTTTATTAACATTTTTAAAATTAGTAATATAAATATTTTTAAATGCATACTTTATTATATAAATGCATGTCCTACAAAATATATATGTGTGTCTATCTATCTGTCTGCAAAGTTAATAAGTACATATTTATGATTCTTATATGTTTTTTGTATTTGTGTGTGTCTCTCTCTCTCTCTAGACATGATTTAGCATTGAAACTGGGTAAGATACTGCATCTAACTTGCTGGATGTGGCATTACCCAATAAACAAGGCCAGGTGACAGTAGAAATACCCCTCAGTCAGCACATTTAAGTAGAAGGCTACTTCGAAACATTCCAGAGTAAAGAGCATTTTATTAAACAAATTTCACGCAGGACCTGTTCACAGGTCTCCCTACAGAATCAGACATGACAACCTGAGACTAAAACCCAAAAAATTATCAAGTCGGATATGACAATAGAATAGTAATATACGTAAAATATTTATCCAAATTCCACCAGATTGAACAAAATGAATATGGTGATTTTGAATTATCCTTGTTAGAACAGCAATTATGTTGACAGTAGAACTTCAAAAATCAACTTTCTAAGATCCAACTAATGGTTGAGTATATTCTTTCCAAGTAAATGTAAGATATACTAAGTCCAGTTTCCATTCTTACAAGTTCACTGCCAGATGTAAGTTAAAATAAGTCTAAGTTCCTTTCTTGGAAGATCACTCCCAATTAAATTATATATACTAAATTAAATGTCAGTATTATTCTTCATAGTGTATAACATGTTGCTACTTTGAACAAGACTTCATCTATTGATAGGTCACGGAACCAACTTGATAAAAAGTTTGGTAAGAGAAAATTCAAATAGCTAATTGAAGTGTCTTACTAAGGCATTGTCTACCAACTGAAAATAGTTAAAATTTATAGAGCTGCTTTCTCCCACTATGGTAAATGATATGGCAGTGACATATACCTCACTCAAGTTTGCGTGAAACACAAAAACTTGTGTCAAAATGGTAACCATGGTGCATAGGAGATTGCGGTATGCTTGTTAAAGTAATCATTCAGCTGTTTACCAAACTAATTAACTGTTAACACTTAGGATATAGCAAAAATGTGCAACCTAGAATCATTGAAAACATAAATAAAGAGTCCATGTGCTTAACAGCATAAACAGCAAGTGCTTTGTAGATTAAAGGAATCAAATAGTTTAAATTCATAAAATTTGAACAAAGTTGGATATACAGCCCAAACCTGAATAACACACAGAATATCTGGCAAGCGATTTTCTGTCTCGTCCACGGGGCCTGCAAACGAAGTATGATGAGATAATAGAAAAACAAATTACTATATGGAAGAAAAGCAAGCAGAATAGTGAGTGCTACTTACCAAGCAACACAAAAAGGTGATGTGCAGGAGCATCTGACATTAGCTGTAAATCATTTGGCGAATTCTTATAATGAGAAGCCACATACAGTGCCATCATGCGCTGCATCAATCCAACAAGATATGACATGCATGGAACCACAAGTCTCAGAAACGTTGTTCCAAAAGACAGAATGTTCATTTAAAGAACTAACACAGATAAATCAGACCTCTCACCTGCAAAAAGATTTCGCTGGCTTTGTGATATGAAAAAAGGGTGTCACGGTTGACATAGTAAAGCTGACACTCACTTGGGTGCGGAAGTCTACAAACGAAAAACAAGTGACAACAGGAACAAATATATTTTATGGTATGCTTCCATGGCATTTAGCAAAACTTATAATTATAAATAGAAAAATATTAATGCACACCTCCCGTCAATATTAGGAATATAGTTTGCAGCATCTAAACACAGCAACTTGTGAAGCCAAGATTCAATAGGATCACCCACAGCATATCTTATAGGCTCATCCAGGTCCACCTTTCTGAATACTCTGCCTACCAAAATATAAATATGTTTATATAAATAACATAAAGAAAAACAATCTTCCATTTAGTTCGAAACATAAGTGTTTACAGCTCTAAATTCTTAGAGTTAAATTATTAATATTTTTGACAGAATAAAGCAATGTGATAAAGACATCAAGCAGCTGCTGTATCAACTTGCCTTCAAACGCATCCTGCAAATGTCTCCACTACTCCATGTAGAATAAGAACAATCTACAAACTAAATATCTGATACTGCTTACCTAGAATTCAAGACTTGAAATACATACAAACAATGGAAGCATAGTAGCATTCCATTTACACAGCATCGCCAGAGTATATGGAGTTCAATTATCCAAGTTAAAAATGGGAATAAACTAAGGAAAATTTCAGAAAACTTAAAAACAATACAATATTCATAGAAAAAATAGAAATGGAGAAAAATACTGATTTCACATCAAATGTAGTGCACACAGATAAAAATAAACATTTTACATAAAAAAAGCCAACCATTTTTTAAAAATGAGTTGGGTTTTCTGAAAAGAAAAAACTTGAGGTTGTCACAAAGGGCTGATCCTAAAAAAGTAGACTGGGCCATCATGGAACAGGATAATCCTACTATTATAGGGGCAGACCTGTTATTTTTACTTAGACCCTCATTAAGATATAATATAAAAAAAAAAGTCATCATTATTGTTTAAATTTTTAATTCTAGAATAAATATATTCAAAAGAAAAGCATGAAAGAAAATTTAAAATGCCCTAACCTTGACCCTAAACTAAAAACTTTCAGTCTGCTCGTGCCTTGTAGCTTTCTATCTTAAGTATAAACTGAGCAAAAATAAAAAAATAGATATAAATAATAAAAAAATCAAAACCACTTTTCAAAACGGGAGAAAAACTTGACAAAAAGGCATAGTAAATGTGGCGATCCACAATTACTTGGGATAAATCATGGTTTTCTGCAAAAATGAAAGCTCTTAATCGGCAATAAATCTTTTGGCCCAAAAATTTTTAAAAATCGGGAGTCAGCAATAAATCGGCAAATTTATCGAACATTTGAAAATATATCAGTTCTTAAATATTCTAAAAAAACACACATATACACTAAATTTATAGAACATTCAACATAATAACATATTTCTGGTTTCCATCAAATATAAATCATAGTTGGAACACAATTGAAAATTGCTTAATGTTGTTACTTGTTTCTATGGTAGCTCTTTTTTTACAAACAGTATTTAATAAAAAAAATTAAGAAACATCATATATGCAAATATATATGAATCAATTCATAAAAGTAAAAATAGAAACTTTGCAAAACAATCTCTAAATCCGTATAAATGAAGATAGAAAACTCATAAATATCTAAATCCTATGATTCTGGTTGAACTCGTAAGAGTTTTTCATTTTTGCTTGATTGTAAATAATCAAGATAGTTTTTTAAAATCCAACCCACAAGGGTGGTAACTCGGTGTAAACGAGTGCCATGAAATCTTGTGTTTTTCAGCATTTCCACATTCTATTTTTTATGTTCGTGCAATTTTACTTTAGAACCAAAAATGTTCCCAGCTAGGAATTTCTAGAAGACAATACACTAGGATGGGGATTTTTTTCAAAGAGGGTGCAATGTCATGAGTCTCCTTCTGAATGCTTTCAATCGTCGGAGGATTTGCGCATTTAGGAAAACCGAAAAACTGAAGCAGCCGAAATCATATTTTATTTTTCCCGAGCATTCTACTTTGAGGGTTGCATCAAAAAAACCATTCACTTTTTTAAAACACGATTTTTAAAATTTTAATTGCGATTTTTTCCCTGCAAAAATCACGATTTTTTATCAAAAATCCTCCACAATTTTTCGGCAGATTAAATCGGCAAGACAAATGACTCCCAATAAAACGCGATTTGGACGATTTTTAGCCGATTTTTTCATCTATGGTTTTCTGTGTTTAGTGCTAATATAGCAAGAAGTATTTAAGTGAGCAACGGCTTCCTCAGATGAATTGGTTGAGTCATGTGTGGGATTGATCAACTCATTTTAGGGTAGGGATGAACCCCTTTTCATCCAACCCCACCCAAAATGGAAAAGTGTGGGATGGAAGACATTTCAAAAGGTACTCATCCAATAATTACGATTGGAATTCCCTTTAAGACAGCAATGGTTTTCATTTTGGATAACCCTACTGCACTTGTCTATGAAAAGCAACTTGTAAATTTGAAATAAATAAATTGTTTCAAATAGGACATACTGCCTCTAATAGCCATATTCCAATCGGACCAGCCAGAATTCAACAGACACAAAAAAACACCCAGGCTAAATTTTGAGGAAATATTGGACATCAGTGACACAGATTGAAAAAAAAAATGTAGATAAAATATACCTGATACAGATCCATTGTCAGTATTCCCTGGTTGCTGACTTTGTTCCTGCAACTGTTGAATAAGCTTCAGTGAAAGTGAGCGTCCAGTGCCCTCATAGCTGTTATGATACATATCCAACATGATATCAGAGTCTAACTGGTTTTTTTCCTATGCCCTACAAATCCTCCAATGAAACCAAATAAGATCCAGAACTTTAAATTTTGTAAAATTATGATTTTAAATTGCCCTACACATGATGTGTGATAAATGGGACCATAGAAAAAATAACTATGAGAATAGCAAGGAGTGCCTAATGCATATCAAATATCATGGTTGTAATAGAAAATGAGAAACAAGTAAGAAGACCATGTGTTGTGTCAACCCCTATTTTACAGGTTTGATTCTCAACCACTTGATTCTTCTTCTGTATATGCCGCTTGTATCTCTCAAAATTAAAACTAACATAAAAGCCTAGAATTAATATTAACCCTGCATATGTCAAACCATAACATACTCAAATCACAACTCAGTGTAAATCACACATCCATAACAAGGACAAAATGTAATGTATTTCACAGAATAATGCAATAATAAAATAAAGGCAGCTCAAAATTACCCATTCACAGTTGAACACAGAAATACAAGATACGGGCCAAGTAGAGTTTTGACTACTGGCAATGGAATTGCAGCAGCTTCATCAATGACCAGTAATTCCACTTGAGAAAGCTTTTGATAATCTTGAGGCTGAATGTACTGCAAAACATATGATTACAATGATTAATCATGCTTCAATAAATCTAAAGAATGATTAACAGTAAACTGATTAGGAAACCAACAAATGTAGTCAGCACATGTAATGAATGTCAATCTGCAAAATATTTCAGATAAAAATTGTCTAATCAGGTAATGAATGTCAATCTGCTCAGTTTAAGCACAAGTCTCCACTCCACAAATACATGACTTAAAGTTGTTAAAAATAAACATTAACATGTTTATGTTGGTTGGTTAGATATCCCAAAATAAACTCCAAACCAGTCTAGTCATGTGTTCTTTACTAAAAAATAGTGCTAAGATTCTGGGAAATGATTTATGTAAACTAGAATATCGGGCTATACAAGCATCACTTAATATTTAATAATAATTGATGTACAGCAATCAAATTTCAGCTGGAAGGCAATAAAAAGAAGCAGATGTCTCAGCATTCCTCATTTCTCTTGGGTTGGTTTGGAAACAAACAGAAATGCACAGCCAAGCCCTCTATTATGAACATTGTCACAAGTGACAAAATTTTTAAGGTTGCCAATGGAGACAAGGGTAAAAGTGCTGATAGGCTTCTCTATAAAAACTTCTGTAAAGTCTTCAAAGAGTATGGCAATAATGAGTAAGAAATAAAAGGAATATTATGTTTGCTTCCAAAAGACAAGGTGGCTAAGAAAAAATAGCTTTCTAAACGTTTGGCTGGTTAACTGATGAAATCAAATAATGTCTCACCATTTATCAGAAAATATTGTATATTTTCTGCTAAAACAGTTATTGTGGTGAACTTTATTGTAGATCTGATAGCTTGTAGTTGTTATAAAGTAAAATATATGATGCGTTTTTGCTTATTTCTGAATGTTAAATAGGCCTAAATGATCATGCAATATCTTGTTTTTTGTATCTTTCCATGTCTTTTTGTGACAAATACAGGGTCTCAAGAAGAGAAGACAAATCTAGAGTTGAAATATGACAGTCTGCAGCACTTTTAAGCCCTCCAAATTTCCACATGCTAATGTAGCCAGCTCCAGAATGGACTGATAGTCAGCTTTGAACTTGACCAGTCAACTCCAGGAAATGCAGAATAATGATTTTATCAAGTTGGAGTGGCAATTGTAGACTTGTGACACTTGTCCTAGGAACTTGGCACATGTCTTATTAAGTATAAGTTGATTTGAATGCCTTCAGTTAACATAATTGTCAATTGCCTCTCGACTGCCCCATTTGGAGGCACTTACATACATGCTCTGTTTTCAAAAAATTGACTTCTCCAACCATTTGTATAACTATAGTGTTACATCTTCAGTTCTTCCCTAAGATCTAGGAGTACTTCAGTTAGAGAATTTGGGAAAGGCCTTTAGTTAAGACTGGAGCTCATCTCTTTCATAAAAAAATAAAGAACTACCACATGAATTTGTGATCTGCCAATCTTTGATTAGTTAGGCTTTTATCAATAATCCTTTTTAAGCTCATAGCAAAGTTAGTAATTAATTCCATATAGTGGTTAGTATAATTCAGTCAGAAAGTCAGAATAAGAGGTAACTAAATTATAGTAGCAGAGATAGCATGTAAGAACCTATTTTAACATTTCTAAATAAAAAGAATGTAATCTTGACATTGTCAAAAAAGGTATAAGATCAATCTCGAAGGAGAGTAGGGCTCACTCCACCTAAAGGAGATCTTTTGGTATTTTTCTGTTTTAAGTAATTCATTTGTTGTTTATTTAAGTAGTTTGTTTCACCTATATGTTAATTTATAAAAAATTATTTTCATCTCTGCATTTTTCATATTAAGACTTACAATCCCCATGCAAAAATTCAAAAAAGACAACAAAAAAAATCCCTTTCTGCAATTTCATTTTAGCTAGTGTTCCGTTTCAGCAAAGTGTGCTTACAATCCAAAAAGCGTGTTTATTTTCAATAGCAATAGAATAAATTTGATTCCAATCTTAGCAGCCGTAGGATGAGTTAGAGTTAGTTAGAAAGAGCTTGCAACCCTCATGACCTAGAACCATATTACAGATCACTTTTGCACACCAACCTAGATTAATAAAGACTAAAAGGCAAATAATTTTAAAAACTACAATGACCTCATCATTAACCAAGATGACACCACCCAAAGAGCCAAAACTAGATAAACCTAGGAACAGGCCAACAGCATAGAATCCTAGGAAGGAGCCACTAACAATAAGGAACATATCATATTCAAATACAGCGATGGTAATTTATTTTAAATGAAGCAAGGGCTGCTCAAAATTCAACACACCAAAAGAAAATTTTACTTATTCTAAAAAAATTGACTTCCTTGAGTCTCAATATAATATGAATTGTCTTCTTAAATCTCTCATCTTAAATCTCTCACAAAACTTCTTCCTCTACTTGCTAACCAAAAACCGATCCTTCTGAAATAAAGCTGCACTCCTAAAAAAAACTGATGAAAAAATAATTCAAATAGTCCTAAATTAAATCACCTGCATGCAATTTATCAACTAGGCAGTTGCATCTAAAAATTAAACCAAAAAAACTGGGAAATAAATCAGTAATTTGTGCCCTCTAAAAGTAGTGTTTGACTTTCTTCTAAAATAACAACCAATTTATAAATAAAAAATTAATCTGAGATTGCTGGAAAAGTCAACTCAAAACATAATTACCTATCATTAACTGCACCCAAAGTTCAAGCAAACTAAACATCTTCAGCAGCAGCAGCAATCTTTATTTTTATCAACAACTACTATCATCTTCAACAACAGCTATCTGTCATCTTCGACAACTATTCAACATCAACGGCACCAATAATTTGACTTCGTCAACTTCTCCTGACTTCATCAACATTAATCAACTTTATCAACATTTGCTATTTGACATTAAAATTTCCTACATCTTCCCCATTGATGTCAAATATATGTATCACAACATTATCTTTATCAGCAGCAGCTATATATCATCTTCAACAACTATTCAACATCAATAGCATCAATAATTTGACTTTGTCAAGTCCTCCTGACTTCATCAACATCAATCAACTTTATCAGCATTTGCTATTTGACTTTAAAATTTCCTACATCTTCCCCCTTGATGTCAAATCTATGTATCTGCAACATTGTCTTCAAACTTGAATTTATTATCTTTCATAGTCCTTTAGTTATTATATCTATCAATTGTTCCTCTAACGTGAAAAAATAAATTTCAACTTTCTTCTCTTGTACCAACTCTATCATCTAATGGTGATTCAATTCTCTGTGTTTTGTCCTTTCATGAAATACTAGATTTTTAATCAATTGTATTGCTCCACCATGGAACTTTGTTTTTCTCCTAGATCTTCCAAAACTCTTCTCAACCAAACTATTCATGTCCACGTTGTTTATGCAACATATTTTGCTTCTATATTTGATATTACCAGTGTATTTTGCTTCTTTGAACTCTGTGTTTTCAATCCACTTCCAAGTGTAAAACAATGTCCCAAAGTGCTCTTTTTATCATCCGACGATCTTGTCCAATTTGCATCCGAATAACCAAAAGACTTTGAATCTTAAACTAAATAATGATGGATTCCATGATCTTTGTTCCTTTCACAAACCTGAGTATCCTTTTTACTATATGTGAATGTCTCTCTATCAATTTAGTCATAGACCTTGAAATCAATGATACTAGAAACATGATATTTGGCTTTGTAGCTATCAAATGCATTAAGCTTCCAACAATACTTTTGTATTTCCTTTCATCTAGTTTTGGTGACATCTTCTTTCATCAATTTTTCACCATTACGCAATCAATGCATCAACTCCTTTATAGTCTAGCATATTGAACTTCTCCAACATATCCGGGACATACGTTTCTTGACAAATAAAGATCTTCCCATAAGATTGGCATATTTCCATGCCAAGAAAAAAAAAAATTGGTAGATAAATTATTGCTACAAGGCACCACCCTTATATTACTGAGAAAAGAGTACAATGTAATTCATCAACTTCCTTCACTTTCAGTTATACTCCCCTGCACTAATACCCCATATCATCATACATATCAGTATACCCACCTGTTGATGTGTATTTTGTACACGACCAAACACAGAATAAAATACCTAAAGGTACCTTATCCTCTCTTGAATAAAGCTCCCGAATGCTGAAGATATCGCAGAAGGATCAATCGGAGAAGCTTCAAGGTTCATGTTATGCAGGATCTCTACTCGTGGATAAGCTCTTCACGGTATGATGTGATTTTGCTGGAATCACAAGGGGACTTACACTAAATGACCTAAACGTCTGATTTGCTGGAATCACAAGTCCTATTAACTAACTGGAAGACAAACAAATGACAAAAGATGCAGGGTTCAGGACGTCTACTCTACTACCTAGAATGTGAGAAAATGGATGAATGACTAGGTGGAGTCCTACTGGGCTGGGTCTCACCATCAGGTTGAACAATTCAACACCAACTCAGTGCGATCTTCTAAGGGATGCTTCCAATATGTTCAAATCGTACACCATCTGACAATGATCACCATTCAAGATAATGCATGAACAATAGATGTGTAACGACTTAAGATTAAGCTCATTTTATGCCAGTTGACCACGCAAGGCGCACTTACCATCAGTAAGAGGCTAGTGGTATGGACTAGACAGATTCCACACAGGTGCATTCAACAATTTTCTTCACTCAATTTAATCATCTATCATCAAAAATGAAGATTCAACAAGAGACCATGCACATTGCAAAGAACAACATATTCCACCATATCTTCAATGAAGAGAAGTCTTTACAATTAAGGCAACAATGTCTTGCCTTCTCTTCTTAATCTACTCTAATTGCTATTCTATTATTCTGGCCTCTATTACTAACTATTAACTATTAGCTATTATTGACTAACTATTCGCTTTACAAATGAGGAGCCAGGGCTTATATAGTGCCTTCAATACAATTCAATGGCTCAGATCACTTTGAGATCAATGGCCGAGATTTTACAATGAAACCCTAATTAGGGTTTGTTACAACAAACTTAATTCTGACCAATGAAATAATTGCATTATTTGGACACATGTCTTCTTTGGAATATTCGACCAATGGATAGCCAGGGTAGCTACATCAAAGTTAGTGCCATCTTTGATGAGTCAGGTACATTGAATCTGGACATGCTGAAGTGGACCAACCGGACTGGAGGAGTGATGACTGGGATGCCACCTTGTCTTTCCTTCAAATGTTGGACTGGAAGAGGTCGTCCTTGATGAGGCTGGGCTGGAGAAGGTTGTCCTTGTCCTAGCCTAGTCTTCTTTCATCTGCCAAAACAAACCAAAAGATGATTAAGGACACATGATAAATTCATTTCAACATAGCATTTTCAACTTAAATCATCAACAAAAAGATATTAACATGAAACTTGCCCAAGATTTTCTCCAGGAACAGACCCTATAAGAATTTCGCCCTGGACCCTTTGGAAGGGTCAGGAGTGAAATTCCAACTTAGGTCAAAATTCACATTTTTGAAGGTCAAACATCTTTCCAAGGCATTCCAAATAGCTTTTCTCACCCTAGTCCAGGCCTGACTTAGCACAAAATTTGGAGAAAAGGATGGTTTTAGTGTTTTTCGCTCCGGACCCTTTGGAAGGGTCAGGAGCGATTTTCAAGTTTTGAGCATGTTCCTCCATCCTTTCAACTTCAATTCACCTCCAAGACTAAGGACACATTGCCTCACTCCTGTCTAGGCTATAGAAATCAAAATTTTAACTTGTCTTGCAAAGAAAGTAGGTGATCTTAGGATTTTCGCTCTAGACCCTTTGGAAGGGTTAGGAGCGAAATCCTTGGTTTTGGCTAATTTCCATCATTTTTCAACATCAATTAACTTCAAAAGGCAAGAACATGTCTCCTCGCACCCATCCAAGCCATGAAAACCTAACGTTTGACTAGACTTGCAAGGAAAATAGGTGATTTTAAGATTTTCGCTCTGGACCCTTTGGAAGGGTCAAGAGCGAATTTCTTCCCCTAGCCTAAAATCATCATTTTTGGAGACAAAAATCCATTCAAGGGCAATCTCAAGGACCTCTACCATCTTTGTCTAGGCCTAGCTTGGCATAAATATGAGAGGAATAGATGGATTTTAGAATTTCACTCTGGACCCTTTGGAAGGGTCAGGAGCGAAATTCTTGTTTTAGGTTTATTCTTCCATCTTTCAACCTCAACCAACTTCAAAAGGGCAAGAACATCAATTCTCACACTCATGCAAGCTATAAAAACCCAAGTTTGACTTGATTTTGCTAGGAAAATACGGGATCTTAGGAATTTCGCTCTGGACCCTTTGGAAGGGTCAGGAGCGAATTTCCTATTTTGAGCTTGTCTTGGCTACTCCATTACCTCAATCCAATATTCAAAGGCAAGAACACATCAAAGTCCATCTAACTATGCCATAAAACTCAAGAATTTGACCATCTCCAAGAAGAAAAAAATGAGTTTCCAAGAATTTTGCTCTGGACCCTTTGGAAGGGTCAGGAGCGAAAATCTTGTTTTGAGCTTATTCCTCCATTATTTCAACTTGAATCCACCTCACAAGGCAAGAAAACACTTCTCTCCTCTCAACCAACCCAAGTTTGACTTGATTTTGCAAGGGAAAATAGGTGATTGAAGAATTTTCGCCCTAGACCCTTTGGAAGGGTTAGGAGCGAAATTCACCTTCTTGGCTAGAATCCTTCATTTTTTCAAGGCTTTCAAACATTTCCAAAGTCCAAACATGTCCACACTTCCCTTCAAGATGCCTTGCAACTCAAAATTTGGTCAAACTAGGGAGGAAATGAGGTCTAGGAGGATTTTCACTCTGGACCCTTTGGAAGGGTCAGGAGCGAAAATCTCATTCTAGGCTAGATTACTCACTTTTCAAACTTCAAACCACTTCAAGAAGCAAACTTAGATCATTTTCCACCTGAGGAAGAAGGTTTCAAGGTCAAACAAGGTAGCAAATGAAGTTTATGATGAATTTTGCTCTGGACCCTTTGGAAGGGTCAGGAGCGAAATTCTCCTTTAGGCCAAAATCTTGTTCTTCAAAATCAACCAAACTCCCTCTCAAGGCAAAAACATACCCATTCATCTCCCCTCAAGCCAACGCCTAGCCAAAATAAAGAAGAAAACAAGGGTTATAAGGATTTTCGCTCTGGACCCTTTGGAAGGGTCAGGAGCGAAATTCCTCTCCCAGGCTAGAATCCATCATCCCAAGGTCTAAAATCTCCTCTCCAAGGCAAAGTTGCATCAAACCTTCTCAATTATGCCTCAAAAGTCTACAAACGTCAAGCTAAGGAGAAAAATAAAGGAAATAAGAATTTCGCTCTGGACCCTTTGGAAGAGTCAAGAGCGAAATTCACCTTAGGCCATGATCCTGACTTCATTTTTTTGCATTTCTTCATTCAAACAAGTGCTTTTGCCTTCATTCAAGCCTGGGAATGCGTTAGTTGTAGGTTTTAGTCAAAGTAGAATGTCTTATGGAGAATTTCGCTCTGGACCCTTTGGAAGAGTCAGGAGCGAAATTCGCTTTGGACCCTTTGGAACGGTCGAGAGCGAAATTTGACATTTTGGTCTCTCCGTCAGGATCATTTTATGGAATATAACATTTAAGTATAAGAAAGAAGAAAGACACTTATACTTTAAGTTATATTCCATATATACTTTTAGGATGTTTGAGAGTGGTTTCGGACCTCCCGGAGTTATATTGCAAAATCTAGTTTTTGGAGGATTCTTCAGTTTTCCAGACTTAGTCAAATTTCAGGATCAGGACATTCCAGATAGCCAAATTTCAGGATCAGGGCATTCCAGACTTAGCCAAATTTCAGGGCATTTGAAGATCAGGATGACATTCCAAACTTCATCACTCACCAACTCGACCTAACTCGGACCTTCAAGAATGATACCCACTCACAAAGCAAGACACAATTAGCAACGAGAGCAAAACCAGGCCCTAAGGAAGACTCTCAAAGAAACCCTAATTCTGGGGCCCTGTGGACTCACCCTGGCTCAAGCAAAACCTATAATCCAACGATCCCCTCGACAGCACTCATCCTGCAAAGGCTAACAGACAAAACCCTAAAAGACCTAGAAAACAAACCCTAGAAAGCAAAAAGCAGGGGTCCCCAGTTGCAATGGGGCGATGTGTGAATACGTCACAACACCACCCAAGACATTATCCTCCATGCCACAAAATTGGAGTTATATAGATATATATTACAATATCCATCACCGTTTAAAC
This sequence comes from Cryptomeria japonica, assembly GCF_030272615.1. Taxonomy (NCBI): domain Eukaryota; kingdom Viridiplantae; phylum Streptophyta; class Pinopsida; order Cupressales; family Cupressaceae; genus Cryptomeria; species Cryptomeria japonica. Next base: position 318,776,472 of record NC_081409.1, on the reverse strand, counting down.
AAAATGGTGACATAGACAAGCCCTATCTTTTAACAGCATAGAACTATTAAAACATTACAAAAAACAGAGGAAGGTGCCAAAAACCATATCCACATAGTCCGCCAAGCTAGCCATCATCTTTTAGCCTTTTGATTGCTAAGGCTCTAGCCACCACAAGGCATTCTGGACTGCAGGCATCATGAGCCGCAGTGCTCACCATCTCCAAGGGATCGTGCATGTCATTCTCAACCCATTCCTCTTCCTGTATAGGCGTCCCAAAATCCAGGTCCACGTTTGACTCTGCCTCATTCTCCTCCAGCAATTCCTCCATCTACATGTACTCCTTCACTCAGCCTTCCTTCGTGACCATCCTCATCCCAGTTAGCCTCTACAGGAAGACAGTGCTCCTAACAAATACCTCCCCACGCCCAACCAAAACATTCGGCTCCAAAGAGCTGATAAGGGGAAATATCTTCACCTCCCTGCCCCTGTCTTTCTACATGTAGTAATTTTGTGGCATCAGAATATGCAGGTTTCCATCTACATTGTCCAACACCTCATCCATCTTGCCTAGGAAGGCATGCTTGAAAACTTTCTGGCACAAAACCTTAGCTCTGCCTGTCGTCTACCCCGTCCTTAATACCATGGCCAAAAACATAGCAATCACATCTGTGTTCACTTCCATGCCAAGAAATTATTGCATCACTCCTAAATCAATCAATTCAAACTCTGAAATCATTGCCTCTTTAAATTCTTTCTTCATCTTATTTGAGCTTATTGTATGGATAAGATCAACATATAGACAAACATTTAATGTTTCATTGTCTTCATTTGGAAATATAATGTGGGCTCATTCTTGCTTCTCGTATATCCATTTGCTAAGAACCATGTGCCACTTCTTCTACATATAAGTGTATCCTTCTTCGCTTTATTCTTCAAATCCTTGTGACTGATCTACATATACTTCCCCTTCATTGTATCCATTCAAAAATGCACTTTTGACATATAACTAGTGTAGTTTCCCTATTTTTTGTGTTGTCAATGATAATATCAATCAAATAGTATCACATGTTGCAACAGATGCATAGGTCTCTTCATAGTCTATACCGTACCTTTGTGCATAGCCTTTTGCAACCAATCCAACTTTGCATCTTTCAATTGTTCCATCACTTTTGTCCTTTACCATCTAAGCCCATTTAGTTCCTATCATTTCTTTATCTTTAATAGGCTTACTAGCTACCAAGTTTTGTTTCTTTCAATAACATCAAATCGCTTCTTCCATTATTGTAATCCATTTTCTTTTCCACTGCTTCTTAAAACTTAGTAGGTTCTACCTCAATATTTAAGTATAATGCATAATTATACCTGTTCATCATATTCATTTGTTTCTCTAGCATGTCTTCTTGTTAACCTTCTTGCAAAATTCTAATCTAAACATCAATGGACAATAGCTCCATGGCCCTGAGGAACTAAAAAAGCTCCCTTTCTTCAAGTACATATTAACTATAATTTTAATCAAACGTATAACTCAACTGCGTGAAATCCACTTTTGGAGCAAGCCTAGTTGTTCCCAATGGATTTGAACCCAAGTCTTTATTGTGGTAACACTTCAACTTTACAACTCAGTCATGCCTGCTAGACAGGTTTTTTCAACCTTCTATTATTTTAGGATTTATATTTTTGCTTCGTTGATTATCATATATAGACTACCAATTAATTGTTACTTTTGGTGACTTCAATTTAACATTAATGTACTTAAACAAATTAGTTTTAAACATTAGCAGTTTACAATTTTAAAGTTGCATAGAAATTGTGCGCATTCACACACACAACGCGCATGCACGCATGCACATCTCAAATCACCCATTTCTCATTTTTGTGGTAGTACCCATCCCCATCTACCATAACATTATGGTTATGAATTTTCTCATTGGTTTAGTGACTAATTGAAGGAACTCCAAGTATACTTATTCATTTAGGTTGTCACAACATTTTATTGATTTTTTCCCTTTTAAAAAGTATCGATTCTCCTTTCAGCATACAGGGACATGTATTTTTTTCCCACTAACTTGTGGTTTGGTTCCATTCTATTAGAATAATATCTTTCTCTTTGTGTTATTAATGGTCATTTAAGTTGTTTCTAATTTCGCCTCTAGTTAACGATTGTTTCTTTTAGAAACATCGTCTTTGTAACTGATTCATAGTGGGTTTTTCGAGATCTCAACTGGGTCATCGTCAGAATTTTCTAGGTGCCTCGATTTTCGAGCCAGCAGATCCAAATTCCGATAGCAAATTCGTTTTGGGTTTTTCGCAAGGATTTCTGGGTTGTCTTTGGATTTTTTTGGGTCAGACGGAATTTTTTTCTTGAAATTCATGCCCGTCGTACTTCATTTTTTGAAGTCTGTACCTGCATATGCCTCTGTTTCTGCATTGGGATTCAAATTTTTTGAATTCCGTGCTAGCGCCGCTTCTCGATTTTTCGTTTTCCATGCATTGGGAAGCATGCAAGATGGCGTCATTAACCAACTTGATGTTGGAAGGCAGTCAGGTTTTGTGCATTTAGCATCTTCTCAATACCTCGTTTTTCATGCCTCGAAAAGCGTGAAGATGGCTTATGGGCATCGATGTTTGTTTCGGTTTTTAATATTTTTTTACCTAAAAAAAATTTTGATGGGTTTTAATATTTTTTCCCCATGAAAAAATCTGTGGGTTTTAATAATTTTGTCCAAAAAAATTATCTTTGGGTTTTTAAATATTTTGTCCCTGTAAAAAATAAAATCATAGGAGGGTTTATGTTTTTTTTCCTCAAAAATTGTACTTTGCTGCAGTTTGTTTTTCGTCGCACCTGGAGTAGTTGTGCGAACATCTGCACTAGTCTCTTATTTGCAGTCTATTTTCGGGCATCTTGCTCATCTGCAATAGTTTGGAGGGTTTGCTGATTTTTTCCTCAAAATCGTGACAGCTATTCTTGGTGTGTCTCTGGTTACAGGGAGGGACAGTTCTCCAACATCAGGTTGGATGGTTGGTGTTGTTTTGGGTATCTCCAAAAGTTCTGCAGTTTCTGGGAGGGTTGGTGGCAGACTCATCTCAAGTGGCAGAGTTAGTGGCAGGCTCTTGTCTTCTGTTGCAGCGTGTTCTAAGAAAAAGGGGGCAACCTTCTCTGTTGTTTCTCTTGGTAGTTAGAACAATGACCATTAATGGAGGGTATTAGAATAATATCTTTCTCTTTGTGTTATTAATGGTCATTTAAGTTGTTTCTAATTTCGCCTCTAGTTAACGATTGTTTCTTTTAGAAACATCGTCTTTGTAACTCTATTTAAAGGAGCTTTGTCTCCTTGATTAATTGAACAACATCGATTCTTTGAAATCCATATGCTTTTGCATCTGTATTACATTCTACATTATGCTCAGTTTCAACATGCTTAAGCCCCCATATAGCTTCCAGATTAAACGTAATTCTAAGCTAATGCCTGGTTTCTATATTTCAGGATTTTCATTTTAATCTAAAATCTTATTATTGATCGCAGCAACATTCCAATAGACCCGGCATTATTTAATTTTAGCCTAACCTGCCAAAAATAGAAATATGAAGCAAATCATTAAAAAAATAAAGATGACTGAGGAGGCTTCTAAAACTGAATTGCTAAACCTGTGTGCTTGTAAATAGACATGTCTTCATATCATATATTCATCGACCCTAAAGCTGAAATGACCCTGGAACAGCACAAAGTGGCTAGCCAAAACACAAAGGTTTCCTAGCTTCCCCAGAATGCATATCTACCATGGGACATAAAATATAAGGCCTAGAATACCCCATCTAGATAGAAATGCATTTCTGACCATTACAAAGAGAAACAAGACTTTACGTTGCATTTCTAGCAACACAGAGAAACAATATCATCATTATGAGTTCATTTTATATTTTATCCACCAGGTATATTAAACCTTGTAAACAGTAGCCCTGCTAAATGACAACTAAAAAGGCTAATAATCATCGAAGCAAATTTTGTAAGAAAAAAAGAAACAAGATCCTCAAAAAGACAAAAAATATACACAAGAAAAGAAAATCGGAAAAAATTTAAATGGGGAAAAACAACAGATATTTTGGCTCAAGTGAATTTCAAATAAATAAAGGCCTCCTATCATGTATGATAATAACTATTATTTATTTTACCATATATTTATTTTCTTTATGTAAATGCAATTTTGATACTCACCATTAATTTAGGGAAGCTCAAAGAAATGCATGTTTTATTTCAAAAATCAAGGAAAATAAAGAACTGCATTCTTCAGATTTTTGTCCATTTTATGCTACTATACTGGAACTATGACTTCTAAGACATCAAATTTGTAGTCCATTTTGATTGCTTTCGTTAAGATGTAATCTAGAAAGTTGAAACTTTGTTGTGTTCAACTTTCTACGAAACCATCTCTTAAAGAAGCATTCTGCATGCATTCAAAATATATATACCCTTATTTCTATACAACTATTTGCAGTGATTTCATAAATACTGGATGAACTGTAAACTATTCATTGTTTCAATTCTCAGATAATTAAATAGTTAAAAAAATCCATAATATTTACGGATGGGCTTTCCCAACTGAACATTTATAAAATCCTTGAATAAACAAAATATTTCAGGCCAACTGCTATACCACAAGCAAGTACAATTAAGATTTATATGCAATAACAAAGATATTTATAAGTTATAACAAATAAGATCATAAGAAACTGTCAAATCCAGTGAAAGAAAGTGGAACATGACAGGAAAGAAAGGCAAAGCAAAAAGGAAGACAATAGCAAGTACAGAAGCTGCAGGTTTTGTGTTTAAACACAATCCTTGGATATGGGCCTATAGACAATAACACCATTAATGAAACAATACATATCATCATAAAGAGCTATCATGCTATGCCACAATCATTTATACAGTCAAAGAAAACAGTGCATGTGTACCTGTATTGTTTGTCGATGCTGCTTGTAGACATTTACCCGAATAATAGCCTTATTAAATGCTGGATTTGTGCTCTGTACCAAGTCATAGTGTATATGCTCCTTACAAGAGAAAATGTAGCTTTTTTTCAGTATGGACATAAAGAAACAGAATTTTATATAGCAATTTTGAAACCGAAAAAAGAAAAAGAAATATTTCTTAGGTGGAAATTCATAACTAATCCAAAGGAACTACAGTTGCAACAAAACATATGCTATATGTTTATATTTCTGAACTATTGTGTTATAAGAAAATAGGTAAAGTTAAATAAGAAATTTTCCTTATACAATTTCATCTAGCACAAGATACCAAACCTTATATTCTAATGCATCAAAACCCTTGAAAACAAACTGGAATAATGTCTTCAAGTTTTCAGGACTTGGTGCTGTAACAAAAATATTTGAGTACCTGCAAAAATGACATCTTATCCATTTATCAACTGATCTTGTACTCATAAAATGATGAATTTGCCATTAAAACTTCAGTGACATAAGATTTACCCTGCAGCAATAGCCCCAGAAATAGCAAGGCCTAAAGCAGCAGACTTTCCCCGTCCACGTGAAGCAGTTAAGGCAACAGTGCTTCTCAATGTCTTCTCAAGTATTGAATCAAGAAACGTAATCACAGATTTGGCCTTAATATTGCAAAATATAAACAATGTCAGTCATCAACCACAATAAGAACTATCATATTAAATTCTCCTCGCCAATTTTTGAGGAGTACAGAGATATAATCAGAGACAAATAAAAAAGAGTAGAGAAAAAGAAAATCAGGTGTATTTTCAAGAAGTTATTTCTTACCTGATCCAATGTGAGGCATTTGCCAATCAACGGCCCCACTGGCAGATCATCACGAAGTTGCTCTTTTAAACCTTTTAGGTCTTTCTCAGCCTCTGATAAGCCATCATCACCCTTCAGAGAAACATAGAAAAAAAAGAAAAACTAAGTAGATCTTATATTCAACACCGGGCAACCATATAAAATCAAATCCACCATCTTTCTAAAAATATTAAGGATGGAAAAGAGGGATGGCACCACCAAAATAATTATAACTAACCTCTGGCACTGATACTGATGCAATGGAACGCATGTGTGATGATACAGGCAAAATATTAAGTTCATCATCCATAATTATGCATGCTTTGCAAGTTGCCAAAGACAAAATGAAGCGTTCATTAAATCGTGCTACTGTGTCGCCATGAGATTCTGTCCGGAATCTTGCATGGACATCCTAAAATCATAAATAAAACATTAATAATACGAAAACTACCATAATAAAAGGTATGAGGATCAACATTTTGCATTACATATACACAGAGAAGAAGCATAAACAGGCAAAATCAAAGGCAGGTGATATTTTACACCACATCAGATGTAGAAATCATATGCAAATAAGTACATTTCATGCATTTCTAACATCTAAAAAAATAGAGTTCACTTTTATAGACCCTAGAAGTAATATTGGGATTAATATTGAAAGTCAATTTGAAACCATCGACTTTTTCCCACCCACGTGCATGGTCTCCCACTAATACACCTCAAACCCCTTGTGTTGATTGATATCAACATTTTCCTATCTTGTCATTCAAAAACATTGTCTTTATATCCATTTGATAAAATAATCAATCAAAATAAGATGCAATAGACATAAGTACCTTGATAGAAGTGTATCTCATGATTGGAAAAAAGGTCTTGTTATAGTCCGTTCCCTCTTTGTAAGAAAACCCTAATCCAACAAATCCAGTGGAGGGTTTTCCCAGGATAAATAGTTGTTTATCTTGTTTTCATAAGTTTTCCTGGTTGCATTTATTTGAGTTTTTAGCTTTCTGGTTCTGTTTTTTACAGTTAGCGCATTGTAGAGTCCAAACAACATCCAATTATATGCATTCACCCTCTCTTCTTCCACAAATTAGTCTTCTTTTTGTCCTCTTCAACTATATTAATCTACCTATAGCCTAAAAGACATCCATGAAGATCTCAATCCAGACCACTTCTTCCAATACAGAGTTTATAGATGGAATGGGGAATGGATCCTCGATGGTAACAACTTTCAAACTTCTTAAATCAACACACATTCTTATATGCCCATATTCTCTCTTCAAAGTTCAAACTTATGACCATCTAAGACACACCCATTAACTTGTCTATACTTTAAAAGTTATACCTATTAACAACATTTTTTCAATTTATTCCTAGATTTTTGCAATGTAATTTCAATTCATCCAATATGCTTTCCTTCCATCGGGCCTTGCTTCAAGTATTAGAGGAATTGTGTGGACACATATCTCTAAAGGTATTCCTTTCTAATCATTATATGTCCAAACAAATAGATATTTATTATCCATGAAAATCCTAAAGGAAGCCACTTTCAACACCAGATCCCCGTCATCTCCAACCATAATCGTTTTCTTTTCACCTCCTAATCCCAAATTTAAATTTACCAATGGGTAATCTTTATACTTCATGTCCTCCTTACTTTCAATTGATGTGCCAATTGCGCAACTAATTCAGCATCGCCAACTTTGTATTCAATGAAACATGGAGGATAAGTTGAATTATCAAAGCCTTTGAAATAGTCTTGTTCTTTTCCTTTCCCTTCATTGACTTCCATGATTTCCACGAAGTTTCAATCAATTTGAAAGACTTCATAATCTACCATTGGCCAATGGAAGAGACCCCAATGAGAGCTTGTTTTGTCTTCTAAACAAGATTTTAACTCCAAAACCCCTTCATTGTTTGGCTCTATCGTATTTCAATCTCTAAACCCCCATCATTCTTCATCAAAGCCTAAATACGAGGATCCCTCAATGAGGCTACTTCCTCATTCACCAACTAGTTCTTCAAATCTATAATGTATTTCTAGACTTTATTCTCAATGCGCAATAGGCTCTTGTTCTAGTTGTGATCGCCCTTGCTTGTTTTAACCAATCGCCACCCACTAATGCATTATAGGGTCATTTGGAAGGTTGTTAGCCAAATAATGGGTTTTCTAAGGTTCCTACAAGTTTCCTTTAGAAACACATTCACACTAGATCTACCATTGATGATGGTATCAATGACTATACAACTATTGACTATCAACCTAGTTATTTGTCAATAACGTGGTGTCAATCACTTGCTTTGCCACTAGAGGAGGCTCCATAATTGATTCCTTTTATTTCATCTAGTTTCCCTCGCCACACATTGCACCATTTGCTATGAGGGGTGTATGTGTTATTCTATATTGCAATTAGAATGAGCATTTATATTTATAAATTCCTTCAATTTTGAATTGATATGCAATAAATATATTACCTTCACATGTACTATAGTTTGCAATATTGCCTTGTGATAGTCTTGTCCAAATTGAATTGCTCGCCATTGCTTCTACATGTAATTGTTGCCTTTCTTCATTCATTTACTTCCCAACCATCTCTCCTACTTCAACCAACCTTTGCTTCCCTATTGATGGATCCACATAGTCCACCATCCTTATTGTGATATTGTTATCACTATTAATTCATCCTCACCGGCTAGGACAATCATATTGATGTCGGCTTGCTTCAAACAATTAGCATCTTTGTGATTGCTTGATCTACACAATTGGTAGAGAAGTCTAGGAGCATTTTACTGGTCAGGCAATCTCTTCCAAAATGACCCCACTTATTGAAGTTCTATCAATATATTATTGGTTGGCCTTGGCCATTATATCTATTCCTCTTCTAAATCCACCTATATTCCAACATCCATTGTCTCTTTCATTTTGTTATCCATAAAGTGATGCAAAGCTTGATGCAATGGGAAAAGCATCTTTATTCTTTTGTTGCTTCCTTTGAGCAATGTTTGGCGTTGATGGCTTACTCTGAGCAAAGAGTACTTGGGCACTTGTTGTTCAACTTGTAGGGGCAAACCTTAATTGAATGACCCACAACTTGGCATATTTTGCAACATCCTTTGGGATAGTTACTTTTGGTATGACCTATTTAACAATCAATAAAATAATATTCTTTACCTTCTTTTGTTTCTTCCTATATCTCTTTGATCATTCTCAACATGTCTCTACAAAGAACCTACACTGGTCCTAATTCATTATCACTTCAATCAAAATTATTTTTGCTTTTCCTCGAATGGAAGGATGTCTTGTTTTTGCTTTCTATGAAAATGATTTAGTTGTACACATCCTCCTACGATGAGAGGTTATATTTTAATCTTCTTTCGTAGTGAAGGTATCAACCCTTTAGTGAACCATCACTTCTTTAGACCATTGTCATGTTCCCTTTTCAAGCTAAGGGAATTATTTAATAATTTAACTTAAGTTGCCCGAAATGTAACTTTATTAAAACGACAATGCATACTTTATTATTAAATTATAAAATAAAACTGATATTATAAAGTGTTTTTAAGAAGAGGACTTAAGATGGTGATAAAAGTGTTTATTGATCAAAGGATAAATAAATAAAATCATAATGATTTTTTGAGGAGGGCTGAAAACAGCAAATAGGAGATTATAAAAGGAGTTGTGCTTGAGGAAAATCATCCATTGTATTGTTCCCAAAACCCCTTTCTCAAAGATCAAGCACCTAGTGTTCATCTTTTGGCTAAAGGACAAAAACCCTCACATGTTCTGGATTGAATTTGGGGACGAAAACACTCATATCCATTAGAGATGATTCCATCCACAGATTGCATAAGTGCAGAAAGATTATATAGGAGCACATTGAAGATTTCAGAAATTGCACCAAAGTTATTGAATAGTTTCTATATTCCACTTTGGTATTTTACAGTTACCTGGTGAATTTGAAAATTTTATATTTGACTCCAGCTTTGTGGAGATTTCAAAATATAATATACATCACTGGCAAATATTTATTATATTTCAGCCATACTATTTTATTATTATTACTGGCTTAGCTATACTTCGTATTATTCCCAGACATGCCATTTTATATGGTTGATATCCTATGTTTGCAACTGGCCATACCATTCCATATTAACCATTTCATTTGAAAAGGGAGTGTTGCACCTTTTGAAGTTCATATCTTTGTTGCTGATTATACTTTTGTTGAAGGGAGTTGTACGATTTTAGAGGATATTGGTATATATTCTATGCTGAAGTTTGATACTCTAAAAGCTTCTATACCACATACTAATTCATTAATATTTCTGACATACCATATTTTAATTAGTAAGAAGCTACAGTACTTATTTTGTAGCGCCTCATATTATTGTAAGGGGTGAAGATTCATAATGGTGAAGATACAGTTTTCTAAGGCTGTCGTACACTTGTTGGGGAACAAGGTGTGACACAAATCTAACAAATTATAGAATCTAGTCTGCTGTTCCTTATTCCTATTCTCAGCCTTTGAGAATTCAATATTTTATATGGTGATTATTGGGGAACAAGGTTTGACACAAATCTAACAAATTATTTGATCTAATCTGCTATTCCTTCTTCATACTCTCAATATTTTATATGGTGATTATTGGAGTTAATATTAATAACTTTGGAATCTGGAATACCAAAACCTGGCAATGTTGAGCTCCGGACACTTCTGGAATGCCTCAGCTATTAATGGTGATGCGGATCCTAGCTTTCCCGATAATGGCAGAGGCTTGGGGGGGTTTAACAGCAAACATTGCATGGGGTGATGATCAGAAGCATGCAGCTCTAGGCCTACACCTATCTGGGGGTCAACACAATGCTGCAAAGAATGGAACCCTGTCGCATTCTTTTTCCCAGAAGGGCTCGGCTGCATCCTTGACCAAGGATCTTGGTGGAATTTCTGCATTTGGTGTGCCTTGGTCAAATCTGGGTCATGACTTAGATGGCAGGGAGCGTTTATGATCTGACAGCTCAAACCCTACAATGCCCTAAATCTACACAGCCTGCCTCATCTCTTCCAGCGCACTCCAAACCCTCATCTCCCAAGGCTGTCTTGGATACAAAAGCTACCAGTTCCCATTGCCCAAAACAGGGGATTGATGGAAGGGCGGGTTCAAAGGTTCTGCAGGGCCCCTCTTTCAGGGATGTTGTTGCAAATGGGGGTCAGCACACGGGCTGTGTCAGATGTGTGGGATGCTTGGCCAAGAAGGAGTGGGTCGTCATATGGTTCGCAGGTGCCCTTCAAGATCAGATCAAAAATCCCTCTCAGTAGGTCTGCATCCTCTCCTATTTTAGTCTTTTTGGAGCAGTTAAAGAAAGATCTCTTTGATGGTGAAAAGTTTAACATCTCCAACAGCTTGATTGGACAATTTAATCAACTCTAGCCAAACTTTCAGACCTACACAATTGGATCACAGATGCCTGGCAATCCACACTCAAAGGTAATGTGGAAGTTTACCCATGTGCTCAGGGATTTTTCATTGTTGTTTTTGACTGCAAACAAGATAGGGATGCTACCCTTCCGGAAAGATGGTGTTGGGGACAAATTTTACTTCTCCTCAAACCATGGTATCTTGAATTCAATCCTCTCCCTGAATCCTTTTTGACTAAGCCGGTTTAAGTTCATCTCCCAAATCTTCCATTCAATGTTGGTTTGAGGAAAGTTTTGAGGCTATTGGAGATTCCTTGGGTGTTTTTCTTGTTGTTGATACTGATACTTCAGATTTTTCACACACTACCATTGCCCACATTTTGGTGGATTTGGACATTTCCCAAGATCTCTCTGCTGAGATCACTTTCAAGATTGATGCTTGCAGTTGGGTACAACCTGTGGACTATGAAGGCTTACCCTTCTGCTGCAGAAGGTGCTTTGCGACACGACATATGGCCCACAATTGTTTCAAACCTCGAAACAAGGTTGAGCATTAATCATGCTGGAAGGAAGCTCTTCCACACCATTATTCAATGCACGCCCCTTCTCAAGATCTGGAGAAGGAAGCTGATTCCTCTTGGGATGTCATTCCTGAGTCTGAGACAGAGTTGCAGCCTGGGAGTAATTTCAAGGCAGGCCCACAGGCTGCCCCCTTCCCAACTAAGCAGACTGTAGCTTCTTCTGACCACAAGCACAACTTTTCGAGAGATGATCCTACTCGGAACTCAAAATTTTCTGCAGATTTGCAATTACCAAAGTTACAATTTCATCAGCTCCTGGGGTGAGACTCAGATTGACCAAGCTGGGTTAGAAGACACAAGGGAAAAGAATCGCCTAGCAGAAATGGACCCAAATTTGGTCTCTACTCATTCTGAGATGGAATGGACAGAGGTTAAGAGCAGAAAACCCTCTTCTTGCAAACACCACATGCTGCTACGATCGGCCACGAAAGGGAGTAGTTGTGGACAGCGTAGGGAAGTCTCAAATAAGGGTCTTTCTGAGAACTCTGTTTTATAACTTCTTCTGTTTTAGCATGTTCTGCTAGGATTTATGGACAAACTTCTCGTGTTGTCTTTCTAGGTGTACTCCCTATACAAAGGGCAAGCATTGGTGTACTGGTTCTTTTTTAGCAAGTTTTTGTGAGAATTTTCCGACAGATTTCTTATGTTGTCTTTCTGTTGCTCTCCTTGTGGAGAGGACATGCATTGATGTACTTGTTTTAATATTGATACAAAATACCACTGCTTAAGTATCAAAAAATAAAATATTAATAAATTTGGAAGTATTTGTTGCTGCGATACATAAGGTGAGACCACTTTAAAATATTATGGACTTGAAGATTGGCCACCACACTAAGCAAAGGGGAGACTCATTCAGTAAGCTAGGTTAATATTCTCAGCCAGTCCACATTCTTCTAAGACAGCCACACCAGTTTAGACAGCTGCAAATAATTGGTATGAGCTAAATTTCAAACTTTATCATTAAATTTCTGTGGTTATGATAATCATATCTCAAATATTTCAGCAGTTAATAATTAATATTTCAGATCATTGAAATACTATTTTACTTGTAGTTTTCTATGTGGTTTACCGCCAAAAATCATATAAGACTTAAACTTTCAAGTTAATTTTAGTATTGTTAGTCTAGACGGCTTTACCGCCAAGACTTTAGTTGTCAATTTCATTTCCAGCATCGCATTCATTTTAGATCTGGGCGGCTTGCTGCCACAAAGATTGTGTCCCAAATCACCATATGCTCTCACTTTGCCCATATCAGAATCTTAGTGATCAGCAAATGTGAGAGTTTCATAAAACAGCTGTAAATTTTTCAAAAAAAAACTGTTGGGAACATTACACCATCCATTAGTTCATTAATTCATTGAGCCTCCTATTATATGCACGTACATTTTCATGCTTACTCTATCGGGTATTATAAATTTCAGCTGCAATCTCATAATCATCCCTCAATAGTCTAAACTCTTATTCATTTGCCTTCTATAGTTTCTCCCATGTTGCTTTCTCAATATCAGGAATAACTTTATACCAATCTACACCACTCCTTGCAATATGGTTGGGAAACGTCTCACCAATGTCTCTAGTTTGTTTGCCCAATTGCAGTCCATATGATAATAAATGTTTTGCAGAGCCTTTCAAGGTCATTAGATCCATCTCCATTGAACCTTGGTAGCTTCTAGCTCTCAACATTTGGACTTGCTAGAGTGATCACCATCACTTGATGTGACTACAATGTCTGAAACCTTCCCCTCAAGAAGTTCTAGTTAGGACATTCCTTCACTCCTTGGGCACTTTGAAACATGTTCAAACCCTCTACTCTTAAAAGGACCTCAGTAATCCAAACACCACTTGTACCACCTTTAAGTTCTCTTCTTCCCACTCTAGGGGTTTGTCCTTGTGTTTTAGGCTCAATTCCCTCTTCAATGAGCAATTCTTCAATGCCTCAAAGTTCACTCTCATATACTCCCTTCCCTTCATCTATCAAGAACAAGTCCTCAAATCCATTTAACTGTGATAACTTCCCTTGTCTAGAGGAGGAAACTATAGAGGTTCAATTGTGTCTTCCTTCGACTGAAGTTGGTCTACAAGATCAACACACACTTCTTAAGAGGAAGAGTTGCCTAGCAACCTTGACCAACTCTTCCTTAGTACACTCTTGAGCATTTGTAGTCAATTGGATGCTTTTGTGTTTTCATTCTCAATTATAACTTTGGCTTACACATCAACTTCTATTTCAACCTTCACTATGGCTTCAAACTTTAGTTCCAATGCTGCAATTGCAACTATGGATTTTCTTCGACTACTTCACATATTCTTCTTCTTTGTTGTCTCTATTCCACCAATTTCAAAGATCGTCTAATCTCTTGATCAGCCCCCTAATGATGCTATGGTCTCTTCACGCCTTTGTTCAAGTTTAAGGGCATTAATTTTGTGAAGTGCAATGCCAATCAGCACTTCAATCTTCTTCTTTGTGATGGTTTCTCTCTCTGTACCTGTAATTTATTTGTTGCATGTGTGACTCATAGACTTGTTCAGCATAAAGTTTTGCAATATTATAAAATTTTGAGCAAGGAATCAAGGAAGATGGTCAAGCAATGTGTCCACATCTACGGTTACCATTTAGTTATTCAAATAGTTTTTTGCAATATTTGTTTCCTTTCAGCTTCTTCGTAAATGTGCTCTTGTACAAATACATCCCACATTAACTAAAGAGCCCTTCCAAGATTGCCTTTGTTGGTGCCCAGAATAAACGGGTTTACACTGCCACAGGGCAAAGATCAAGCTGATTCCTCCAAATACCTATGGAAAGCCACTTCCAACTATCAATATAGGTCAGGCTTGGACCAACTTCAACAAGGATGCAAGATCCTTCTACACTTCGAGCTCTGCAGGACCCGGGAGGGTAATCCCTTCAGTGAACTTCCTACTCTCTACAACAATACTCAGGAATCTACTGAAAACAAAGCAGATTATCTCATAAAAGGACTCAACAAAAAGGGAGAATGCTCAAGGATGGCAAATCCTTCAGTGATCCTCGACCTTAGGCTGGAGCATGAGATGGGTGGGACAACTTTCAAAAAATACATAAAAAACTCAACAAATGACATTCTGATATTTAAAAGATTGTTCTGAGAAATCATAAAGAACATAGACAAGAAATCGAAAACCTAATGACATTTGCTAGTAAATACCAATGCCTTGTTCATTTGGGTTACAAAGTCTTTGAAACGTTACTGAAAATCCGATAAAACTTGTCTAATATCTGGTTTAGCCTTGAACAATACTGCCTTACAATATCGTTTTGTCTAGCATCCCTTACCCGAACTACTTATCAAGTCCTGGTACATGTCTTATTTCTTTGTAATCTCATTCAAGCATTTTAATTAACCCCTTGGACTAAAGCATAGAATGGAAAATTACATACATCATAACAATGCAACAAACAAATGAAACCCTTGATCCCATTTGCTCAAAAGAAGATAAAATTGCACGCAAGAGAATAAAGATTAGAGAACATATTTGCATTAATATCACAAGCTATCTTCTATCAGATAACAAACGACAGTTTCAATTACAAAATCACCCATTTTAGAAGGAAACTTGCAGCTATTTTATTACTTTTGCTCTGCAAAATAACATTACAGTTCCTACTATTCTCATGACTCTCTAAAACTATACGGAACCTAACCCTGCAAAATGGACCTACTTTTACAGAGATCCTTCTCAGGAAAATCGGAACCCTAACTAATGGCCTTGAATTCCCTTTTATAGAAAACAAGGGAGCAACAAGCTTCAGGCCAAAAGACACTTGTCACCATAACCAAGCCCTAGAGGCTGTACACAATTCTGTTACAAAATATCCCTTATCCACATGTTGGTGCTTGTGATGAGGTGGAACCAAAATCTTCAACTGATTATCGGTAGAAACAAAATTACTTGAGCCATGCCGATATCACCCAAACACTTCCGGATGGACCCTGAGATGCTCAGTCTACTCCATAGCATTTTCCTTCCTAAAAAGGAAATCAGATCCCGGCATGAAACAAGACTTTCCCACTGAATTAGAGGAAAATCTCCAGCCTTTATGCCCCGGATCAGAGAAAATGGAAAGAGGAGCTTGGGGGTAAATATAATTTGTTGAGAAGGCGTTAAAGCTTCCATGTCATTGCAGAGACGACTGGCTGCCAATCCTCACTTGAACAAATCCTTCTTTCAGTTCCCTACGAGCTCCCTCTTGGAACACCCTACCAACAAAATGCAGAGTAAGAACAGAAGAGATGTCCTGGTGGCTTTTCCTAGTAAGAAAAGGCTTTCACGCCCCCCCTGACAATCCTTTGATCTTTCACAACCCCTCTAACAATGAGCAACCTCATACCAGAGAAAAAACATACATCCAGTGTCACAAAACATGCAACGACTCCATACATAATTATGTTCGAATACCATCTTCTCACTAATGAAAAACTGTTCTCAGAAAAATGAAGAAGCTTGTATCCGTTTCTACCCATTCTATCACCTGCCAAGTGAATTTATAATCAGAATTCCATTCAAAGTGGCGGTGCTAATCCATGTGAAGAATCATCATCCTGATATCTTTTGCTCATCTTGTCAACTATGGATTCCAACAATTATGCCTACAACTCAGGTCACTGTCATTTCTAGGCCATCACTCCATGGCCACCTGCATATGTTCACCTCACGTGAATGATTTTGTTCTGATCTTATCTTACTCAGTGTACAGTCTTCTACTTCAGGATTCCTGTCAACAAGCAATCTCTGAATTTATCAGAGAACTCGTGATCCATCATATCTAAACCTGAAGCTTATCCCAATCCTTTCACATCTCTGAGATATTGTCCTTTCCCTATCGAATCAGTCCTTTGCTCAATAGAAAAATTTGAAAATAAACCTCCTAGACTGAGTCCGCATCTAAATCTCCCAACTTGTTGTTAATCATCCTAAGTCGACAAGTTTGTATCTTGTTCATCCCATCTCTCTCGCGCAAGCTACGACCAATGTCTTCAAAGATCCCTCCTAATTTAACATTTGAAACTCAACCACAGATCTTACCTAGCTTGGCAAATCAAACGATCATTATTGTCGATGTCATATTTGACCTTCCATCTGTATCCGCGGACCGGCAAAGTCATGACTAATCAGTGCCATATCATATTTTGAGCATACTCTGTCAGCGGCCCCACCGTAAGTCTTCCTGGCCAACCCAGGTCACATGGCATCATCTCGTGATGCTGTTGCCTGTAACTTCCTTTCAACTTCCATCGCAGGGATACGGGGGCCGTCGGATCTGTTCACACTTTAATTGCTTTGCACAGTGCTCGTTAACTCTTTCAGAATTAAAAGTCGGGCACCTTTTACCTCAAGACATAACATCGCCATTCATCCTGAACATGTGCCAATTGATAGGACTGTTAGTAAACCGGCTTTTACCGCTTGAGAACCGGACTTGAGAAAATCACGGGCACAGGCACAAATATTAAAGGGAGACCGTCTATGGGAAGAAAAATTTATGCGCCTTACGGAAATCACTTCAAAAAACAGTCTAACGCAACTTATCACTTAAAGTATAAAAGGGCCCCGCCCATGGTAAACAACCCTCAGCTTTAAGTGGGAAAAAGTAATGACGAGACATATCATCGCTAGGGTTTTCTTCACAAAACATAAGAAATTGATAAACCCTAAACCCTAGACCTTGGACCTTGACAAAGGATGCAAATAAAACCAAAAAAATCAATATTTAAGCTCAAAATTGGCAATTCTCATTTAATCAATTTTCAGAGCTATCAGCCTTCTCTTTCTTTATTAGATTCCACTACTTCCTCAATAGGTCATCCCATTTATATCACCATCTTCAAGGATTTTACAAACCAATGCTAGCACTTATTTAAATTTAACCTGAACTCTTAAAGGTAATTATGCCAATGTTTTCTCCTTTACCTAATAAGGCAAATACTTGCATAAATAAACATAAAACATAATGCGTAGCAAATTGAGCAATAGATGTATAGCTTTATTCACATTAAATTCCTTACATAGAAGTAGACCAGGGATGATCAACCAAGCATTGGATAGGTCCCTATCTACAAGAGATCAAATTAAATAGGGAAGCCAATAATCGGCAGTTATGAGAAATACATTGGAACTGCTTACAACTAATCAAAGCAACTATACAAAGCCAACAAATACTAACAAAATAATTGGCTAATAATAAAACATAACAATTGCAGTTATTCTAGTTACAACCCTAAACCTATTTTTCATGATTTTCCTATGATGCACATTTTTCCAAAAACCCTAACTCTAACCCACTTTTTTTCTCATTAAATTGCAATTTTTTTGAAAAAAATCTTTCCCTTTTGGTTTGCCGATTTATTTCCAAGAACAACTTTTCCTGCTAGGGTTACCTTGCTGATTCCATTACAAGCTGTTAACTTTTGCCTATGTGTATACACTTCAATGATCTTATGATTATCTAATCTGTGAAGGAAAATTACTATTAGCTAATCTTTGGTCGCTGTATTTTGGATGAAACAACTCCCACTTTTTTATTTTTTTCAGTTGGTGCTTGGTAAGATTATGATGAAGAATGATCACATAGTACTCTTCAAAATCTGGTTTTCTCCTTTAAAAGTTTGGCCATGGCTTCACAAAATTCACAACCTTTTTAAAACCGTTAAATCATTTTATAATTTTTTTCAGACAAAAAAAAATAGCTTCAGCCTTTGAAAAGAGAAGATAGTGAACCTGGGAGAGAAATACGTTTAAAGTATTTGATTCTGCTTTGGTGTGCTTGAATCTCAAGTACCCACTATAGATTGATATATATGTTTTTGTAATGTGTTTCATTGCGATTTTTGAATTCAAATAAAGCTTTTCAATCTAGTCAACTCCTATTAATAGTTCTTCCAATGAGCAGCAAGTCAATAAAAGCGACATAAATGAATTAGTAATAATTCCCCACGCAAATGCTAATCTTATGAGCATCAATCAATACAATGCAAAAGGGGCTACCATGTGAAGTTTAAATTTGAACAAGAATTCAATGATCTGGACGGAAAAAATTAAATGCAGTAAGATAGGAGAAACATAAGATATTTAAAATTTGGCCAGACACCAGAATAAACAAGGAATTAATATACCAACCATAGTCATGGTGTAGAGACTACTCAGGGAGGAAAGAGAACTCAGAAGCAGCACTACCAAACCACCCCCTTCAACTGTCTCTATGGTCCGTGCCAGCAAGTTTGGAGTCAACGCTTCAAAATCCTAGGAAAAATGTTGAGAAAGAATCAGGATATAAAACTCTAATTTAAGATGTCTATTACAGAATGGCATCTTAATCTTTCTATTTTTATGTCTCCAACTGACAAATCAAATACAGTTAGCATATAACCTGAAGCACACACATGCCATATGTGTTTCCCAAAATCTTTTCAGTGTCTGTGTAAAGACAGTAGCGAATTTCTGTGCTTGTCATAAACAATAAGTAGGGATCCACTTTTTCCGGATCCACAAATCCTCTCTGCGCCAACTTCTTTACCTGCTTATCACGCTTTTTCCGATGACTGCATACAGCCCAATGTATACATATTATTCTCAAACGAAGAGAGTGGGCCTATTAAAGAATGAACATTTTTTGTCCTGGTTTAAAACTAAAAATTTTGGAAAAAAAAATAAAATCAGCTCAAGATGCAAATTATGCATCCAATTGAAATTGACAATGCAAATAGTTATTCATGAAAATTAAAAAGCTTAAAACACGAATACAACCACACAAAATTGTCTTTTACACTGAATGATGGGTTAAACATCTTGAGTCTGTGGGAAAGGCTGTTCACTGTTTGGTCTTTTTAAAGTAATATACTTTAAGAAAAAAATTGCCCTAGAATAACTAGCCACTTCAACGACGACTTGCAATGATAATCTCAAAGAATTTTCCATAACTATAATTTATCAAAGCAAAAAATGTCCTCAGCAAGAGTGTAACTGCATAGTGACAAGACTGTAAAAGTAACCCTAAACAATGTATGTTCACCATACAAATAAAACTATAACCCCTTAATCAAATAATTCATTAACATATAGCTTCTGAGAATAACCAAGAAGTGACATAATTGGTTAGCAATTGCAAAGTTTTAAAAATACTGGGCAAGACTAAAGCTTGGAATACTAATTGCACTCAGAATTAAAGAATTTTAACAAAAGAAGACTGGCTTCGGAGAAGCCGAAAAAATTACAACGAAATCATTAATGCATTTTTTGTTCCTGAAGTGATATTCTAACAACACCAAGCAATTAACATTAAATTCAAGTCACGTGCATGTAAATAGATACAAAAACGAGTGCAAATAATAATCTGACACTCTCAGAATTGTGCTGAGCAAAACAATATTGAGGAGAAGTAAGCTGCACCTGCTGAGGAAAAGCTCTTTCTTATAACACCATAGTACAGAAGGCCGCGCCTTGACAGTTGCCTTGGTTAACATATAGTGAAGATTGACAACCTGCAAGCATTGGGCCTATCATAAATACTTCAAATAAGGAGAAACTATTCACCTAAGATATTTAGTTTTAATTTTTACCTGATCACGACCCTTGTCGCCAATAATGACAAACATGGAGCGATGTCTGTCTTTAACTCCATTTTCTACTAGAGCGCGTATGCGCTCATCCACCTTCTTCCTCATGTTGATGCTAGACCGGCATATATTGTGCTAATGCACAGCTATAAATTCTGAAATACCTTTAACCTACGCCACAAGGGTCACCGAATTTAATCTATGAAGTTCGAAATCAGGTGAACTTAACAAAAAAAATTTTAAAAAATCGTTCTAGTTGGCCTAAGACTTGTAGGAAAAATGTTTATTGTGCGAATCTGTCCTGCGGAAGTTTGAGTCGAACCTGTCCTGCCGAAGTAGCCTGCGGAAGTTTGAGACGAATTTGTCCTGCCGAAGTAGCAGGCTGTTGAGCTCCAAAAACCTAAAGTAAGCCTCCCATCTCTACTTTATTTTGTTCCTGAAGTTTGTATTTTTATTTCATTATTATTATTATTATTAGTTTTGTTTCAATAAAATTTAAGACATTAAATTTTAAAATGTGACGCCTGTTTTGTTTTTTATAATTCAAATTTAATATTTTTATTTTTATTTTTATTAATATATTTGATAGATATAATTTACTTTATATAATATTTAAATTAATTTTTTTATTTTAATGTTTATATTTTAAAATTATAATAAATTTAAATTAAACATTTTTAATAACTTTTTAAGTGTATAATATTTAAAATTCATGATTAAACTTATTAAAAATATTAAATATTTAAAAAATTATTTATTCAAATTTAATTTTTTTAATTGTATTTTTATAAAAAAAAAAAAAAAAAAAAAAATTTCAACATGAACATGAATTTTTTTGTCATATTTTTAACACTTTTCAATAATAAAATTATACATTTCTAACCCATTAAAGGGTCAATTCTTGTAATGCATTGGCAAGGCCATCTCAATGGAGCCTTCCGGAGATGGGCTGGGTAAAAGTTCTAGTGCTAGATGTGTTGCCAAGGATAGTTATGGAAGAATTACCGTTGTGTATGCAATGATTAACCATGGGAATTAATAATGAAGCTAAGGTAAAGGCGACCCTTTTGGCAGTACAAATGGCTAAAAGGTTAGGCGTGGTAAGACTGCATTTGGAAGTAGACTCTCAAATTATAACACAATCAATTATCAAAGGTGAGGCTTGCAAATGCAAAATCGATAGAGAGATCAATTGCATCAAAAATTATTATCCCATTTCATAACTTTAGGGCGTCGCATAATTTGTGTGAAGGAAACAAGGAGGCTAATTTGTGTGCTAACCAGGCATTTGAACTATAGGTTGGTGAGCTCATAATTGATACCCACCCCCCCTAACAATAACACCCAAGTGTAATTTGAATTTGACCTTGGCCAGTGCACTAAGCGACATAGTCCAATGCAAAGATGATCTAGATGCAAATGCACAATACAAGCCTTTAATGCATGTTAGTATGTTGTCAGTTTACAAAGGACATGAGTAAGAATGCAAATCTTTCCCATATCTCTCGCGTGAGCTGGTATTTATAACTAAAGAGGCACGATTGAGTAAGCAAACGGCATCATCTTGTGCCTTGTGTGTGTGAGTTGAAGCAGTGTCAAATCCACATTGCACTACCAATTTGAAAGGTTGATTGTTTGCCTCGCCAATACAAACAATAACTAGAGCTAAAGTCTCAACCCAAAGATTGGTCATTCATTCTGAGTAGTTATTATCTCCACGACTAAAGTTCATTTACTTGTCAACCCAGGGACGTATTCCTTGAAATGGGTCTGCACTATATATGCACTAAGTTCCTGCGATAGTTATTCTGCACTACTGCAGCAACTAAATCTATTTAAAATAAACAAATGAAGAAATAACAACTGAATGGCTATAGGAAATTTTAACATTAACAGAAGATTCTAATTAAAGAACTTTTAACTAAGTTCAAAGCTGACAAACAGGAATTACTCTGTCTGCTTTGGCTGTAAGAACAGTCACAGGATCTGGTTCCAATGGCTGCAAGAACAGTCAATCGCTAGAACATCTACTGCAGCAAAGGGAAAACTTAATCTAACAAACGCACAGGAATACTCACCAAGTGGGCCCCCTTAGATGAGTGTATCCAGACTTCAAAAAGATGATTCTATATACTCAAAATAACATAACTTTTATTCATTGTTTTCAAAAGTCGATACAACACATGAAATGAAAGAAATGCTTCAAGTTCTGAAAAACGTTGTCTATCCCTGTTGAATCCTCTTTCTCTGACTAACCTCTAAGAAAAGGTGCAGGCTTTTATTTATAAGAAAACTATAACAAACTTCCTACTATCTAGATCACGCCCATGAAATGAGGCGGAAAACATTTATGATTATCAAGAGAAGAAGTTAATCCACAGAAAACGTGGAACTCAGCTAAACCACAAACCAAGAATATAGCATGGCGGTGTTACAAGATTGATGTTTGTTGAAGACAAACATAAATGAATCTGGAGTCGCCTTGCTATTCCTTTTTTTATTCTTACGCACACCATCTTCTCTATTGTTTTGAATGCTTAACCGCCCTTGATTGTCTCCAACTTCTTTTATGACATGATTCGCCATCTGGCTTGCAATAACTGCTTATGCAGCATCTCATTTATTCTGCATTTAAAAGATAGAACACACAAGCATACATATATATCTATTTTCATTAATCATAACACTTATACATTCACACATGATATTACCTATGATAATCTGCATGGCAATAGGAATAATAGGTCAAAATAATACAGATTTAATGGGTTTAGTTATCATCCAAAATGCACATGGTCAAACTTTAATACATCACATGACTCAAATACTATCCCAATATGCAACCTATAACATGGCAAAAACTTATCAGTTATAGGAGTAAAAGAGCTATTATTTCAGCTCATCGTGCCCCCCAACTTAATGTCTTGTTGATCCTCCAGCAAGAGGAAAATTTCTTATCCAAGCACTGACTCGTAAATCGCCTATGGTTCCTTGTCTTGTTCCTCCAGTAGCCAAGTTCCAATAAAAACCCCTTCATCTTTTCCAGTCTAGTCCACCTGGCTTCCTCTATGGCCTCTTCATATGGTTTGTTTGTAGCCCTGCATCCCATTAATGGCCACATAAGGATAGGTGACTGAAATATAAAGGGTACCCAATTATTGCTTTTTGTCCTACCCAAGTGGATATGCTTGGGAGCTCTTTGTGTGGCTGCACGATAATTAGGCAGTGAATGGGGTTCACCCTACTTTAGGTCTTCTGGGAGATTAAACTTTGCCCTAGCACTTCTTGCATCTTTCGCCTCAGGAAAAGATTTCTCTCTCTTGCGGCAACCCAGTGACCTCAACAATTCATTGTTCTGTGGCAATGACCCTTAACCCTTTGATAGAGGCCTCTCCTTCACTGTATGTGCACATGAATTCATGAGCAATTTCTTCATTAAAATCCGTCAATTTTAGAATATAGTTAATCCACCCATAGGTACGGAAGCAATGTTCACACTGAACGTCCTGCAGCAAAGTGTCATGAACTATAGGTTCATGACGGATAGGAGCTCCTCCCATGGCTAATTTGACTTTCAAAACAATTACCACAACAAATTGAAGGACTAAAATAACCTGCAGAATTGAAAATTCATGCTCTGAAATCCTTTACTTCTTTTTTCAGTACCTTTCATCAACTATGGCGGCAAGATAAACTACTCACTCGTGCCACAGGATTTCTCATTCAAAAATGATATCAGGCAAATTAAAACACATTACCGACAAGGACACCTAATTACGCAATCTGTAAATCAGACCATAAAACGCCCCCCAAGCTTAAGATGACACGTGTCCACACATGTGAAAAAGGATAGAGGGAAGGGTACGTGGATTATGCGAATCAAAACAGGTAATAATCATAATGAAAAAATAAATGCATAATTAAAAAAAAAAATGATACACATACCTGCAGTCGTACTAATTAATGTTGCATTAAACGATTAGTTATTCACAATATGAAATGAGATGACGTGAAGTGAATGATGTGATAGAAATAGATATGAAATGGGATGAGGTGGAGGAGAAAACTATTAGTGGAGAATTATATTTATTATGAAGGCACGCATGAAGAATTTAAGACTAAGGACCAAGAAGGCCCCCTGCAGAAGCTACAGGAATTGTGTCCATAATGTCCTCTTTAGATACTGCAGAAACTTCTTCAGATGCTACAGTAACTGTTGCAAGAGTGTTTTCTTCAAATGTTGCAAGAACTTCTTCAGATGCTGCAGGAACTGTTGTTTGCACTTGGTTGGCAAATTGCTACAGGAACTATTCTTTGGTTGTAGGCTTATGATAAAGGCGTAGTCGATGACCATTGACCAGAAGTTTGAATTTGACTAGGTTATGCTCAAACTCAATCGGCATCATTGTTGTTTTTCCATACACCATTTGAGAAGGTATAAAACCAGTTGTTGTCTTCCATGTTGTTCTGTATGCCCAAATGGCTTCAGGAAGTCTATTTGACCAATCTTTCTTATGAAGAGCTACTATCTCGATAAGAATAGTTTCTAAATCCATGTTTCTAACTTCTACCTGACCATTTTCTTGAGGATGGTATGGGGTAGACTTCTTGTGTCTGATGTTATATTCATTAACCAATGTTGCAATTAATGTGGAAGTAAATTGTGGTCCTTGATCTGAAACAATCTCTCTTGGTACTCCATATCTGGTAAATATTTCCTCATAGAGAAATTCAACTACCTTATTATATCTTGCATGTGTCATGGTCATTGCTTCCACCCATTTTATAACATAATCAGTGCATACTAGAATATAAGATTTCCCATTGGAAGGAGGATCAACTGGTCAAACAAAATCCAATCCCCATTTGTCAAATGGTGCAACCAATATCAGGGGATATAATGGCATTTCATCAGATCTAGTAGGCCTACCCATTTGTTGGCATCTATCACATTTTCTAGTATATTGTGTTGCATCTTTATACAAAGCTGGCCAATAATATATTGTGCTAAGGATTTTAAGTGTTGTTCTTTTAGCAGCAAAATGTCCTCCACATGGCTCATCATGACATGCATGAAGGATATCATATGCTTCATCCTCTCTGACACACCTTCTTATGACTTGGTCAGGTCCAGTATAGAATAAACAATTAGCAATCCATGAGAAATTAAATCTTTTCTCAACTAGCAGTCTTCTTTCTTTAGGAGAAAAATGAGATCTTTCTTTAGGAGAAAAATGAGAAGGCGTCTTATTAGCAGCTAAAAAATTTGCAATATCAGCATACCAGGGAGTGTGAGCTTTTATCAGGAACAAATGTTCATCTGGGAAAGCATCATCTATGGCTATAGGATCATCCTGCAATTGAAGCCTAGAAAGATAATCTGCAACTACATTGGCTTTACTTGGTTTATCAACAATTGTAATATCAAATTCTTGCATCAATAGTAACCAAGCCAATCTTCCTATAATGGAAGGTTTGTTCATGAGATATCTGATTGTTGTATGATCAATGTGCACATATATCTAATATCCTATGATATAATGCCTGAATTTGTTAAGTGCATATATGACTACCAACATCTTCTTTTCAGTGACAGTATAATTAAGCTTAGGTCCCTGCATGTTTTTGCAGATGAAATAAATTGCATTCTCCAAATTATCCATCGTTTGCCCCAAAATTTCTCCTATTGCATAGTCCGATGCATCTGTATGAATATGAAAAGGTAATGACTAGTTCGGACCCTTGAGCACTGGTGCTTGAGTCAAGGCATGTTTGAGCCTTCAAGAAAGCTTCATGGCATGCAGAGGTCCAATCAAACTCCATATCCTTAGTCAAAAGACAATATAAAGGTCCTGCAATTTTACTAAAATCTTTAAATAACCTTCTATAATATCCAGCATGACCAAGGAAACTTCGGACATCCTTTTGCTTTGTAGGTGCAGGGAGATTTTGAATGACTTCAATTTTGGCTGGGTCAACCTGTATTCCAATGATAGAAATATGATGACCAAGAACTATGCCTTCCTGCATCATCATAAAGCACTCTTCACTGTTCAATGATAAATTGTAGTCTTCACACCTCTGCAAAATTTTCTTTATATCCTTCAATGCCTCTTCAAATTTTGAACCATAAGTGGCAAAATCATCCATATAGATCTCCATGTTGTCCTGGGAAATATCTGAAAATATGCTTATCACTGCTCTTTGAAAAGTAGCTGGAGCATTACACAACTCAAAAGGAAGAACAAAATATGCATATGTTCCCCAAGGGCAAGTAAATGTAGTATTTTCCTGATCCTCAAGAGCAATTTGAATCTGGTTGTAGCCACTGAATCCATCCAAGAATGAAAAGTACCTCTTTCCTACCAAGGAATCTAATACCTGATCCACAAATGGTAATGGAAAATGATCCTTCCTAGTTGTTGAGTTCAAAGCTCTGTAATCTACACATACCTGCCATTTACCTCCTTTCTTTGGAACTATGACTAGAGGCGACACCCACTGACTATCTGATATAGGATTAGATAAATCCAGCATTTAATAATTTTCGTAGTTCCTCTTTAACTATCTCCCTTAATGCAAGATTATTTTTTCTTTATGGTTGTCTAAGCGGTCTACATTCTTCTTTGATATAAATACAGTGGGTACAAATTGTAGGATCAATTCCTTGCATATCTTTGTAATCCCACGCAAAAGCGTGTTGATGACATTTGAGAAATTCAACCAATGTTGACCTTTGAGTCTTTGTGAGTTGATTGTTGATATTCAAATACTTATTTGGATCAACTTCCACTTTGACAGTAAGATAAACCTGAGACGCTTCAGAAAGATGAGAAGTACAAACTTCCTGCGGCAACTGGGTATGCAATATATCAGTGGCTACAAGAAAATCCGATGCTGCAATATTCGATGTTAGTTCTTGCAACTGTTGCTCCAGATCAAACTGATTTGTCAGAATTTTAAAGAGGATTGAAGTGTCATCCTGGAGTCGTATGAATGATTATCTGTTAATCATCATAAGATGATTGTCAGAGTTGACTTCCTCCTCGAATTCTTCTCCCACGTTAGGCCAAACAACTTGTTCTTGATCAAGTTGGGGCTGAGCAGGTGAATACATAGCCACATTTTTAGTGGTATTTCCATAAGAAATAGTCACATCCCCTGACCGACATCCAATATATGCATCAGTTGTAGCAAGCCAAGGTCTCCCTAAAGTAACCAGATATCCCCCCAATGTAGCTCTAGGAGAAAAGATCATAAAATCTATCAGATATTCCCAGGAGTCTAAAGTAACGACAACATCTTCAATCATACCATCAGGTCAAATTTTGGAACTGTCAAAAAGTTGTAGGACTGTAGGAGTAGGCCTGAGACTAGTTATGTCAAGTTTTTGCATAATATATCTTGTCAATACATTGATGGTTGCCCCCAAATCGATTAAGGCATTTTTTATTTGAGTGTCATTGATGACTATTTTCACAATAGGACTACCAGGGTCAGAATATTTAGGAATTGAAACTTTTTTCAACATAATATCAGTCAGTTGACCCATTACATGCACTATTTGTGCATCCTTTTTTTTCTTTCTACCAAGTTTCTTTAAACATGCCTCTTTAATTGTTTTACCATAGATAGGGACATCCTTAATAGCTTGAAATAATGGGGTTTTAACACATATGTGTTTCAGCTGATCTATGATACCAAAATTTATATCTTCTTTCAAAGAAATCTCTTTAGCTTGCAACCTCTGAGTAAATGGGGGTATTTGTTGATTTTGAGGTATTTGGGTTGCTGGGCTAGATATTTCCTTTTCCTTTTGTATATCGTTACAGCTGGAGGGGACAGGTTAGGTAAAGCTGTCCCAGATCTAAGGAGAATATCACTTATAGAAAGAGAATAAGTTGGGTATTGATTAGGGTCAGCTGAATAAACTTTTTGTTGTTGAGGCTTGCTATTAGGATTTGGCATGGGTTGAGTGGGCAGCTGTGTAGGTTTAGGTGGAACGGTATTGGCAGTAGGAGGAGGCATTATAGCAGGCTGTTGTGGTTGCTGCTGAGGTTGTTGATAACCAGAAGACTGATTTGTCCATTACCGACCTCCTCTCTATTGAGGGGTAGGTTGCCAATTCCCTTGGAATGATTGCCATGGTCCCTGGGGTTGAGACCAATTTCCTCGTGGTTGTTGCCACTGTGGAGTTTGATTGGCAAAATTTTGCCCTTGGCCTTGAGGATTATACCAATTTTGATAATTTCCAAAATTTTGAACATATGGAGATTGCCATTGATTATTTTGTGTATAGGAATTTCCACCATAACCAGAAAAAGATAGTGGATCAGGAGGCATACCTTGTCTTGAAAAATTTGGCCTTCTTTGAGCAACATAGAAAACTTGTTCATCATCTCCTTGTATTGTCTTGAAATCAAGAACTTCAAGATTTGCAACTGTATATGGTGAAAATGGATAACCATAATAACAATATTGAAAGGCTAAATGAATCCAACCACAAAACCCTAGCCTAACAACAACAAAGATCCACCATAACATATGAAGATTACCTAAGACAATGCAAATCAAATGAAATCACAAAGATTATACCATCACATGTCCACTAGGGTTTTGATCTCCATTATTCTTATCTCCATTGATCTTGCTTGATATATTTGCTCTCAGATTTTTTGTGCACAAGAGCTCAACAAAGAACGGAATGTGGTTGCAAGTAGGATCGTAGTGTAGTCAATTGCTCAAGTCATTTTCTCATTAGGGTTTGACAATGAAGGAAGCATCTCCTTATATAGAAGACACTATATAAAATGGAGGGATAAGATTGAGAGGTGTAAAAGGAGGTCGGCTATGATTAGAGGGTAGGTAAAAGAAATAATAAAATAATGAAAGGGGTAGGTAGTGTATGAATTAAGAGATGAATGACATGTGTCATAGGTAGAAAAGGTTAATGAATTAATTAAATAAATAAAGAATTATTTAATTAATAGAAGAAGTGGGATAATTAAATAAATAAAATATTTATTTAATTTAGGAAAATGATAATTTAAATAAATAAATATATTTATTTAAATGAGAAATAAGGCTAGAAGAGGATAAATGAATTAATTAAATAAATAAAGATTTATTTAATTAATAGAAGAATTAAGCTTAAGTAATTAAATAAATAAAATATCTATTTAATTAGACATGACAATTTTAGGTGTCTACATTTTGCCCCTCTTTGAGACAATGCGGCTTGTCGCGTTGTTTCAAAGAAGATAAGATGAACTGATACAGAGTTGCCCCAAGATGGAAATGATATGCCCCCTCGAGAGATTGGATGAAAATGTATGAAAAGATTACAGACAATCTCTCAATAAGAAAGAAAGGCTAGAATGGATTGACCGGATAAAGTGACAAAGTCACGGGATAATGAAGACTGACTCGGAAAATGAAGGCGAAGGCTAGGGTAGGCTATAAGATAGACCACGGGAGAAAATACATCCTCATTGTCGTCTACGCATCCACAAGAGCATATTGCAGAGCGAAAATAGAGCAGGAGCAGTCAGCAGCGATGGCTTTCACTCACAGATTCGACCGCATTCGCCGATTCCAGAGGCCAGCAGAGGCAGGAGAGCCAGTAAGTACCGCCCAACTTCCTCGTGCGTTGACGCATTTAATTGTCATTAATGCATGCTAGGTAGGGTCATAAATGCACTTAGACTAGGGTCCAAAAAATGTCAAAAAACGTTTAGGCGCGTCTGCGTTGGTGCCAGGCGCGTCTGTGTCTGCTAGGCATGTCTGTGTTTGTGCCAGGCGCGTCTATGTCTAGACCCGCATCTGTGTCAAATGCGGCCGCGTCTGTGCTGTTCAGGCGCATTTGTGCCAAGAAGGCACGTCTGTGTCAAATAGGTGCGTCTATGCTGAGCATAGGCACATTTGTGTCCGGCAGGCGCGTCTGTGCAGTCTTTGAGCGCGTTTATGTCATGTAGGCGCGTTTGCGTTGAAAAAGTATGAATTTGCATCTTCTGGGTCAAATCGGCAGTTCTGTGATGAACATATGCTGTCGATTGGATACGCTGTTGAGAGGATACACTCAAGCAGGTCCTCTAGGAAGACTAGGATAGATCAAGGCACTTTGTGATGAACAGTGAGTACCAAGATAGAGTACTTTGTGATGAATAGGGAGTACTGAAATACGAGCAGCACTTTGTGATGAACAGGGAGTGCAAATGTGAGTAACACTTTGTGATGAACAAGGAGTGCAACACACGTAGTACTTTGTGATGAACAGGGAGTACCACCAGGATAAAAGCAACACTTTGTGATGAACAGTGAGTGTCACTAGGATAGACAACAATGTGCATTGGATAAAAAGTAGCATTTTGTGATGAACAGTGAATGCCACTATGACTGACATGATTGAGTTGCTTGACTGCAGGAGTATTTGCCGATGCTAGAGTCACGGGAGAGATTCCCGTCGACACAGAGGTTGCGACCTAAGTTGTCGTTTCAGGATAGAGCTGCCATCGAGGAGATGGGTTTGAGACATGTGTTGTATGTGCCTGAGTTTCGGGCGAACATGGGACTGCTGACTGCGCTGGCTGAGAGATGGCACTCTAAGACGTGCATGTTCCATTTGCCGATGGGTGAGATGACAGTCACCCTGGAGAATGTATACAAGATTCTGCGAGTGTCGATCGATGGGGAGTTGATCCCATACGATCGAGATGGCGATAGAGAGGCCCTGAGACGAGTATTTTAGGACCCTGGATTGGAGATGAGGGCAGGACACGTGGCATGGGATACCATGACAGCCACAGGGTTAGCATTGCCAGTAGTGATCAGAGGAGCTATCAGTGGGTTCCTATGTCCGGACAGGGCGACACGGGGTTTGGCTGTGGGCTGGGGGGAGCACTGGAGACACTGATGACACAACATACCAGATATGCCTGGGGACTGTGTGTGCTGGCATGCTTGTATTACGAGCTGCATCAGTTTGTTTATTATGGATCAGTGGGATTGGGCTGCGGAGTTACATTGCTGCAGGTATGGGCTTATGAGCATCTACCAGTTACCCGACTGATACACTTCAGGGGCAGAGGTCATGGGCGCAGCTTCGTGCATTTATATGATATGATCACCTCGCAGCCACAAATTGGCAGGCTAGAGTACTAGCGGCGAGTGATTGATGACATTGATGAGGTCATATGGCGACCTTATCTGGGCTGCGAGCAGTGGGAGGATGACGCAGTTGAGCTACCGTACACCGTTCAGAGCAGGTACCTGATTGGGCGAACGCCTTATGTGCTAGAGAGGTAGCTGGTAGACAGGATTGGCCGACAGTTTGGCCGGATTCAGAGGATGCCCCGGGGATCAGGCATGTATGCCCACACAGTCAGAGATCAGGCACAGTTTGGGCCGCTACTGTCGTATGATCAGGCGCTGACTCAGCTGGTGGAGATGATACCTCTTCCTTGGGACATGTGGCCTAAGATTGAGGACGTCGGGATGGATGCTGAGTATACAGCATATTGGGCAGAGCATCCATTCCCCCGATTGACAGATCCAAGAGAGGCACTGGAGGGAGATGGTGGTGGTGACGAGGATGATGGTGGAGGTGATGGGGGCAGAGGCCGACGGAGGAGGAGGGGAGCAGTTGGAGAGAGGCGAGTTGCACCTTGGAGGGAGGGTGGAGAGGAGAGGCAGGCTCGAGTGGTGAGGGGTCGTGGTGGATTGCCTTTACAGGTGCCAGCAGCACAGGGTCCCAGGCAGGTGCAGATACAGGGACAAGGACAAAGACAGGTACCAGTACAGGCATAGGGGCAGGCACCCGCAGAGGATGAGCCACAGGCAGGGGCAGAGGCAGAGGGGGTTGACTCAGTGGAGGTTGAGCTACTGGATCTGAGGGAGATCTGTCAGGGCCAGGCAGATGAGATTTAGGATCTGGAGAGGGAGAGGGATCGGCTCAGGACAAGGCTCAGGGATACTGAGCGAGAGCGGGATCAGGCTATCCAGCGCTATACAGAGGTTGTGACAGCACTGAGGGCTGGGAGGCAGGCAGCAGAGGACACAGGGGCCGGATACGCCTATGTCCTGCGGGGAGGAGAGGAGATAGCCTACTGGAGGGACCTCTACTATGGTGCAGTGCCAACAGATCAGCGAACGAGGAGCTTCCATAGACCGTCGCGTACAGCGACAGCTACGGGGGGGGAGCCGGAGGAGACAGGCATCGAGTGGTGGGGTCATGGGTCCTCCACCACCACCAGATAGAGGGGACAGGCAAGATGATCCTGGGGCGGGTCCTTCAGGGGCTCAGATTCCGTCGAGGCTAGGCGGCTCCGAGGGAGGGAGTTCATCATAGCCTTAGAGGGCTCCTTTTGTATCAGTTTTGTACCATTTTGTATTGTAGACACCTGCGGGTGCTTTTGTAGCCATATGATTTTGACATCATTGTATCGTGACACTTTTGATTATATATATGAGATGATTCATCTTTGCGGCAGCTATATGCATGTGTACCTATGTGATGAGATGCTCTTATGTGATGTATGTTTCTATGTGATGGATGCAAATATGTATATGATGCAATGCAATATTTATTTATTTTTGTTCGTTTATGTTTTATATGTTATGTCAATGCAAATGTGAATGTATGTAATGCAGATGAATATGATAATGCAAATAATTATTTACATGATGAAAATGTAAAATGTGCTAATATGTGTTGTGTGCAGGATGTGATGCAGTTGTGATATCTATATGTATGTGTGGTAATGCAGGTGCAACTACATGAAATGCAAATGTTTTTGGTGTGTTATTATACTCAGTCATGTGATAGCAGGCTACGCGGACTCGAGAAGGACGATGGAAGTCAATCAAGAAAGGGGGATGGAAGACAGAAGATATGAAAGTGAAAGAGCTTCTTGTGCGTTATCATCATTGAGCTTTATTATGGCAAGTAGGTTATGACAATCAAGGCATATGTTCGATTCAGAAAGTCATTGTACCTGTTTGCATGGAGATAAGACAGTCACAAACAAGGAATGCCCCAATTCATACTAGACTCACAGTGTCCTCATATCCTTGGACAAGTCATAGCATTACTAAGAGACAATCCATAGACAGCAAATACAAATAGGTGACGATACCCCATCCTCGCCTTTCTAGTCAAAGACATCCCGGAGATAGAATCTCTAGTCAAAGACATCTCGGAAAAGCTAAAAGACATGTCACTAAAAGATAAAATCAAAAGAAAACCAAGACTCGACACCAACATCCACTGTAGTCTTCAAGTTTAGTGTCTCTTGTCACTTGTATAAGTCTTATTTGATTGTGGTCACAATGTTTACTTTCACAAAAAGGATAGATAGCACTGAACCATAATGTTGTCTGAGTCTGTTGAAAGATTTGATTTGTTGAAGCTCATTGCTGCTGCTGTGTCTCATCTGAAACTGACTGAATCCATGAAACTGATACTTTATTGCGGAGAAGATGAAACTTTATTGCGGATTTGTGATGCAAATGCTGCTTTATTGCGGATTGTGCACGGATAGACTGAAGGAAGCTGGAAGAAACTATACTCCTCGAAACATGTGATGTTCTCAGTTCCACACCCATCACTAGACGTGGGATTTGCCTTAGCCACAGATAGGATCTGATTTATTATAGATGGAAAGGGAGATTTATTATGAATGGCTAACCAATCTTGGGTAGATCAATAACAAGCCATGATGGGAATGGGTAAGTTTATTATGAACGAACAGGTTGTGAGTGTGTGCAAAGTGAAGTGATGAAAGAGAATCCTGAAGGAGGGAGGACCAATGTCTCTACACATGGCGCTGATGACCCAGTTTTCACCATGGTACTTGCCCAGGGCACCACCGAAGTGGTTTTCATCGTTGGACGAAATTATTTCTTTTTACTTTTTTGATTTTTCAACGTTTTTTGTGTTACAAGGCGCCTGTTTGCCAGGTTTTCACCAAGTAACGATTTTTTATATTTTATAATTTTTTTTGTATTTTTAAATTTTTTTTTTTTTTTGTATTTTTGAAATTAGGATACTCCGAAGAGCTATGCGTAGAACCTGCGAAGGTGCATGTTGTTGATAGGATCCTCCAAAGGTTCACCTTCTGTAATTGAGAGCTGATATGCACCAGATCCATATGCTGTTGTAACAATGTAGGGACCAAGCCAATTTGGTTCGAACTTGCCCTTCTTTTCTCTGTCCTGTTGATTTTTAGAATTTTCCCTGAAAACTAAGTCACCTACCTCAAATGTGCGAGGCTTGACCTTGTGATTGTAGTTGCGACTCATTCATTGTTGATAAGCTTTGAGATGACTAAAAGCAATTTGTCTTCGTTCATCCAGTAGTTCCAGCTTGTGTAAGCGAGAGACCCTATAGTCTTCATCACTGATGATGTTTTGCAAAGAGACTCGTAAAGAGGGTAGCTCGACCTCAATAGGTAAGATGGCTTCAGAACCATAGACTAGTGAATAGGGTGTAGCTCCTGTGGGTGTACAGACACTTGTGCGGTAGGCCCAAAGTGCAGCATTAAGTTGAATATGTCAATTACGACTAGCATCGTCGACTGTCTTCTTTAGGATTTTAAGGATTGTTTTGTTAGACGCCTCAGCTTGGCCATTACCTTGGAGGTAATATGGTGTGGAGAAACGATGGGAGATATGGAAGCA
This sequence comes from Cryptomeria japonica, assembly GCF_030272615.1. Classification (NCBI taxonomy): domain Eukaryota; kingdom Viridiplantae; phylum Streptophyta; class Pinopsida; order Cupressales; family Cupressaceae; genus Cryptomeria; species Cryptomeria japonica. Next base: position 318,741,419 of record NC_081409.1, on the reverse strand, counting down.
GTCACAGAGTTCACGAACATCCTGATTTTTGAAGGGACGCCCGTTATCAGTGATAATGGAAATAGGAATACCGTATCGACAAATGATATAGTTGAGGATGAATGTAGCAATCTGTTTTCTAGTAACTTGTGTGAGAGGCACGGCTTCAATCCATTTTGTAAAATACTCTGTGGCAGTGGTAATGAATTTATGACCATTGGAAGGAGGGTGAATCTTGCCTATGAGATCGAGTCCCCATTGACAAAAGGGCCAAGGAGACGCAAGCGGTTGAAGTTCTTATGCTGGTGCATGTATGAGATCTCCATGAATTTGACATCGCTTACATTTCTTGACAAACTGATATGAGTCTTTCTCCATATTGGGCCAATAATATCCAGTCCTGATGAGTTTCTTGGCCAAGGTAGGACCACTAGCATGTGGACCACATATCCCTTCATGCACTTCTCGTAACGCAATCTGAGCTTCGTCGCTTTCTAAACATCTAAGAAGAGTGCCATCTAGACCTCGTTGCTATAGGATATCAGCTAAAATGACATATCGAGAGGATTGGCGAATGAAAGTGCGACGTTGATTATTTGATAGATTAGGAGGTAAAGTATTGTCACGTAGGTATGTGAAAATGGAACCATATAACTGGGATTCAGGACCGACAACGCATAACGTCTCAGTAGGCATGATCTCATATGAAGGGACCAAAAGGTTATCCGCCAAGAACTCATAGCGAGTCTCGTTTGGAGGTAGATCGATCAGTGAAGCAATTGTAGCCATGGCATCTGCGGCGCGATTCTACTCTCTTGGTATCTGCTCAAAGTCTATCTTTGTGAAATTTTGTTTCAGACCATCCACCATTTGTTTATAAGGCATTAGTTTCTCATCTTTTGTTTGGTAATCATCAGTTGCTTGACGGATGACAAGTTGGGAATCCCCAAAAACACGAAGTTCTTGGATCTTCCATTGAACTGCAATTCGTAATCTTGTTGTTAATGCCTCATATTCCGCTATATTGTTAGTGCAAGGAAATGATAAGCGGTATGATTTTGGTATAGAATCTCCTTGAGGAGTTATAAAGAGGATGCCAGCTCCTGCCCCATGTTGTGTATATGAACCGTCGAAGTACAGTTGCCATGGCTTTGCATGTGACATTGTCAAAATGGATTCATCTAGAAATTCTGAACTTAGAGGAACATCATCTATCATGGGAGCATCTGCTAATTGATCTGCGATGGCTTGTCCTTTTATTGCTTTTCTGTCCACATACTCGATGTCGAATTCACTCAGTATCATTACCCATTTGGCCAGTCGCCCAGTAAGTGTTGCCTTATTGAGAAGGTATTCCAATGGGTCTATCCTTGCAACTAACTTTGTCTTATGAGTAAGCATGTAATGTCGTAATTTATGTGAAGCAAAGACCACAGCGAGGCATGCGCGCTCAATTGGTGTGTAGTTTAGCTCATATCCCACCAATGTGCGACTGATATAATATACTGCTTTTTCCTTACCTTCAGCAATTTGTTGCGCTAAGAGTGCCCCCAATGCTATTGGAGTAGCTGAAATGTATAATAACAATGGTTGATCTGGAACTAGAGGCATCAGAACTGGCGAATTTAGAAGATAATCTTTGAGCGTTTGGAAAGCCTGTTGACAGTTGTCATCCCATTTAAATTTGATGTTTTTATGTAGCAGGGGTTGAAAAGGATTACACTTATCTGCCAGTTGTGCTATGAATCTGCGAATGGACTAGAGTCTGCCTTGTAAGGATCGAAGTTGACTGATATTTCTTGGTGGTTGCATTTCCAAAATAGCTTTGACTTTTGCTGGATCCGCTTCAATTCCTCTTTTGGATACAATGAATCCTAGGAGCTTCCCAGAGGTTACTCCAAAGACACATTTCTTAGGGTTTAATCTTACTTTGTATTTTTCCAACCGATCAAAGGCAACTGAAAGTATGTCCAAGTGTGTGTTTCTGTCTATTGATTTGACCAAGAGGTCGTCAACATAATCTTCCACTGTTACATGCATGAGATCATGAAAGATAGTAGTCATGGCTCTTTGATATGTAGCACCTGCATTCTTTAGTCCGAAAGGCATGACATTCCAGCAGAAAGTTCCCCATGGACAAGTAAATGATGTTTTGTGTTGATCCTCAGGTGCGATCCTTATCTGATTATAACCAGAGAATCCATCCATTAATGATGGCATTTCATGACCTGCTGTGAGATCAACAATCAAGTCAATATTTGGTAATGGGAAGTCATCCTTTGGACAAGCTTTGTTGATGTCTCTGAAATTTGTGCAAATTCTGATGCTGCGATCTGGTTTACTGACAGGTACCAAGTTGGAGATCCATTCAGGGTAATCAATTGGGCGTATGAATCCGACATCGAGTAATTTCTCAAGTTCTACTTTGACTAGTAATGCCACTTGTGGATGCATTTTTCTTAATTTCCGTTTCACTGGTTTTGCCCCCAGTTTGACTGTCAGATGATGCATTACCAACTCCGGATCCAATCCAGGCATATCGGCGTATGACTAGGCGAAGTTGATTTGTCGTTCTTTGAAGAAACTTATGAATTTTGACCTTTCAGACTCTGTCAGTGATTGAGCTAGGAATACGTTGTGTGGAACCTCTTCTGTACCGATGTTTGTTTTGATAGTCTCCTCTACCAACATGGATGATTTTTCCTCATATGATGCTGGGAGAATATCGAGCCTTCCATCTTCAGGCGCCTCAGAGAGGTTTTCACCCTCAGATACGTCCTTTCTTTTTACTTTTTTGGGGTCAGATAGTGCCACAATGTGGTTTTCACCATAAGACCCTTGATTTGTTCTTATTTTCACATTTTTGCGACTGGAAGGTCCGACACCCTCACCAAAATATGCCACGCAATTGAGTTCTATGGTGTATCCTGCTTTATGGTCTCCAAGGGGAAGATCATCTCGTATGCCTAGATAGTCAATAAAGGCTTCATCGTTTTGGAATGTATCCAACTGTGCAGGTCCTTCATGATCCCAGTCAATGAGTTGGTGGTGAACAAGAGGAAGGTCGTTAATGTCTTCGAAGTTAGGGGAGCTAAGAGTGAAGATGTGGTTATATTCGGGTATGTCTAGGTAATTATCAAGGTCATCGATGGCACTCTCCTCATCAGTCTCGATCACGAGCGAATCCAAATTATCGTCACTAGTAGCGCGTTCCGGAATAGGTGTTCTCATCCTATGTGATTTCAACCTAGAACTCTGAGACAAAGACTGTGTAGACTCCTCATAGGTTGTTTCTTGACCGACTCTGAATTTGTTATAAAACTCCTCCTCTTCTGTGGGTTCACCTGGCTCTCTGAATGTCTCGGTGAGCTCGTAGTCACTAGAAGATTTGTCGGAACCCCATTCCCATTCATTGGAATCTGTGGAATAGCGATTCTCTTGTTGAATTTTGGCAGCTTTGATTTGTAAGGCTTCTTCTGTCCTTTGGGTGTGGACCTTGGAAGTTAAGAAACCAAGTCCTTTCGAGTGTTCTTTCTTGAAAGTCAATTCAGGTTGTAAAGGTTCAATGATGCCTTCCTTTCGTAACCCCAGAGGGCTTTTTCCATCATACCCGAATTTTTGTAGAATTTTGAAGCCTTTGCCATATTTCTCACATGGAAGATTGACGTGGTCTTGTGTTTCCTCTTCATTGTCCTTGAAAAGCATTTGGTATAAATCTTCCTCTTCTAGTTCACCCCATCTTTGAAAGGTAGTGGGATACCATTTGAGCTTCATGATGGAGATTTTCTTGTTAGGATGTGGTCTTCCATATTCTTTTGGGGAACTCATGACTTGTCTTAAGCACATGGTCTGATTGAAAGTATATTCCCCCATGCCTTTGCCCTGAAACTTGCCTTTAAGCTCACCTTGTTTGGATGTTGAACGTTTTAATGACTCAGGATCAATGTATGCCGACGAAGGAACAGCTTCCCGATTACTAGGAATAATGGTCTCAGTCTTTGACTTCAGGTTATTGCAATATATGAATGGATTAGGATCGTCGTTAACTGTTACTTCCACTCCATTATGAGGAAACTTAATGCATTGGTGATATGTGGATGGGACTGCCCTCATTTCATGGATCCAAGGACGTCCTAATAGTATGTTATAAGTGAGATTTAAATCCAGGACTTGACAGACCACATCCTTTGTAACTGGCCCAACTCTGAGAGGTAAGATGACTGTACCCTTGGATGAACGCTCTTCATCATCATATGCCTTAATGGTGATCTTGTTTGTAGAATTTACAGCTTTATCAGAATATCCCAATTGTGTGATGGTGCTTAATGTGCAAATGTTTAGACCTGCTCCTCCATCTATCAGGACTCGTTTTATTCAATGTTTGTGTATGAAGGCTTCAATGTGTAATGGCGCATTATGCGGCTGACTTACAGAGGCATCATCAGCTTCCCTGAAAGTAAGTGAATGTGGAATGGAAAGGTATCCCACCATGGCTTGAAACTGGTCCACATTTAGATCAGTAGGAACAACAATATCTCTCAAGATTTTATCAAGAATGGCTTTATGTGCGGGAGATATGCGTAATAGTTCAAGGATTGAAATGAGCGCGGGTGTCTTCCCTAATTGTTCTACAAGGTCATACTCAGGTTGGTCGATGAAGAAGCGGTGTTTTTAGTTGGAGCACCTTGCAAAGTGATTTTACCTTGACGGGTTGTAACATGACATTCAGAGGTAGGTTCAGAAGAAGATCCAACACCTTTTAGGGCAATCTTGGGTCTCTAGGTAGAATTCTCAGACGCTTTGTCCTTGATGATAATGGTAGAGACGTAATTGTCCATCGAGATGTGATTGATAGTTGAATCATAGTTGTAGGATGCTCTGGTATAGTTGGTTTGATCCTCTGTGGCTTTAGCTTTTCCCTTGTCATGCTTTGGGAATGGTTCCTTAAACATCTCATGTTCTTGATTGGATGAATGTCCCTCAATCTCAATATCACCTCTATCAATGAGATCTTGTATGATGTTCTTTAGTCGATGACAATTTCCTGTCTTATGACCCTTGCTTTTATGAAATTCACAATACTCATCATCATTCCACCAATTTGGTTTGACCTTTGGTTCATATGGAGGAAAATCTGGAACTGTGATCACCTTATTTGCCACTAGCTTCTTGAAGACTGACTCAAGTGGTTCTCCCAATGGAGTGTACTTCCTTCATGATCTAGAAGTTGTTTGAGTATTCACTTGATTGTTTGTAGAACTTGATCCAGAAAAAATGAATTTGGGTCGCATTGTGTTGGCATCAACAACACCATCATTGACTGTGTTCTTGTTTTTATTCCAAAATCTTGGCTTGTCTTTTCCTTTAAAGTCGTCTTTGTTTTCCTTGAATATTTTAATGACTCCTTGTTCAATTAGGACCTTTTCTATTGCTAAGCCTTTTTCAATGACGTCCTTGAAGGTGGACAAACAAGCTTTCCTTAAATCATAGCCAATGTCTTTGTTAACATTTTGTGTGAACATTTCTACCATTTGTTTTTGTGGAATTTCACAAGAGCATCTGCTGGCTAGATTTCTCCATCTTTGTAAAAATGATGCAAAAGACTCTCCCTCTTTTTTCTTGGTGTTGCACAAAGTAGTGACTGATATGTCTGTCTCTATGTTGTAGGAGAAATGTTGAATAAATGCCTCTGCTAAGTCACCCCATGACTTAATTCCAGGTGGAAGTTGGGAGAACCATTCCATAGCTTGATCACCTAAGCTTTGTGGGAATAATCTCATCAAATATGTCTCTTCTGCTGCTACCTCAATGCAAGCTATGAAAAATTGTCTTATGTGTGCCTTAGGATCCCCTTTTCCTCTATACTTATCAAATTTAGGTGTCACAAAGTGTGTAGGAAAAGGAGGCATTGGAATGCTCTTGTCAAATGGATAAGGACATATGTCTCTCATTGTGTATGTTGGCTTCGGTGTATTTATGTCCTCCATTTTCTTTTGTAAGTCCCTGATTTGTTGCTCCAAATTGCTCTTAGGTGGAGATCGACTTCTTGGACCATACCCCATGCTCGAGGCACCAATTGGAGGAGGAGCATGTTGCATATATGGATGATATTGATCATACACATGTTCATATGGAGGAGGTCTATAATGACGCTGCGTATATGGACCACTTGGTATAGATTCATGTTGAGGAGCCCCATATCTATTTTGCGCATGTATACCATATTCTACAGGCATGTCATGTTCTATTGTGTTGCCCCCAAATTTGACATGAGGTTTCCTTGTGTCCAAATTTTGAGCATGCCTTTGAACATCCAATTGTTTTGGTGGTTGATCCTTAGCATTAGTATGTGATTGAGCATATTTGTCTGCATAAGACTTCCATAATGGTCTACGAAGGTAAGTATCATATGTTTTACCATGTGTATGTGGGACCTCTGGTTTTTGAAGCAAAGCTGATGGTGATTTAGGTACCATATGTGGTCCTCTATTTCCTCCACTATTAGGTCTCCTTTGATCCATATTGGAGTGAGGTTGTTGCAAAGGTCTATGTTCCATTATTTGAGACATGTCAAAATCATGAGGTATCTTGGCTCCACTTTGTGCCATCATTTGTAACAAGTATTATCTATCCCTCCTCATTATTTCCTCAACCAATCGATTGAAATGGGGATTCATAATGGATTCTTCCACATCTATTGAATGTACTGAAAAGTTGTCCACATTGTCATTTTGCGTAGCATTGTTGTTTATAGTGTCCATGTTCTCAACATTTGGAATGTTTCTATAGGCATCCATGTCAGGTAATGTAGTATGATCAGAATTGAAAAAGATATCATTGTCATACTCATAAGAACTCATGTTTGCGGACTCTTGAGCCTCTTTAGTTTCTCTCCTAGATTTTTGAAGACGGGTTTCAACCATGAACTAGGTATTGACCAAGATGTGTAAGACTAGATGGAAAATGGAAAGAGTATGGAAGACCAAGAGTTGGATGGAATGTAAATGAATCTGAAGTGTACTTGCAATGTCCAAAGTGTAAGACCAAGTATGTATGTAGTAGAGTAGGTGTGACTTCCAAAGAGAGGATAGTTTCTCTTGATGAGGTAAGTTAACCTTGACTCTGAGTAAGACCAAATGAGACCCAAAGGTAAGAAACCTTGATGAGGGACCACTTAGCAAAGTGTTGTTGTATGTAGTGTGTTGACAAAGTATAGTGAGGACAAGCAAGTGACCTTTTGACTCAAGTTTAGACAAATGTGAATGTAATGTGAGATGTAAAACAATGATGGACTTTGTGAGACCCAAGGACAGGTTGAATGCTAAATGAAACCCTAGAGAGATGACCTAGGAAGCTCAAGATTTCTGAAACTGACTGTGTTTGCTTGCTGGACTGTAACAGTTTTTCAACTCTGGACACAGACGCGCCTGTATACTTCACAGACGCTTCTTCTCGACACAGACGCTACTCTGTTTAACACAGACGCGCCTCTGCGATTTTTCTGTCAAATGTAATGTTTGCTGTTGGAGCACAGACGCGATTCTATCCTGCACAGACGCGGCTAGACAACACAGACGCTATTATGCCCGACACAGACACGTTTCTGCAAATTTTGTGCAATTTTTCCAATCTGTGAAGTTGTTTTGTTGTGACCAAATCTGATTGTTTGACTGTTTTTCGTGACAAGAGGACACAATGTTGATGAGGACTCAATGTTTGCAAGTGTTTAGACTGACAATGACTCCAAGAAAAGTGTGTTGTTTGATGTAAAAATGTTTTGCATACACTTGAAAACACAAAAGACACAATGTTTTGCTATTTGGTCTTGAATGTTTCGAATGTTTAAAATAAGTCAAGCACAATTCTTATGGCTGGCCAAGACAATAGTTGTTGATCCCACATGGGGTTTTACCCCCGAGGCTACGCTATTCAGAGCGGATACTTAGATGTTTGACCTCACTGGTTCCACCCTCGGCACTCACTTCTCGGGTCAGCCAAGCATCAGTCCCCATGAAAACTCCTCATGGCGAACTTTGTATCTCTACTAAGAACCGTATGTGTGTGGGCCGCTACCAGAGGTTCGACCTCCTGCCCCAACAACTAGAAGGATTTGGGCCTCTAAAACAAAAAGGTGCTAGTAAGGGCATCCGCTCGTGTGGCAATACATGCGGCACTTTCAGCTTTGTAAATACATAAGGCTCCCAGCCGGTAGGGGTTACGCCCTACAATTGATCAAATAAATTTGATCAAACGGGTTTATGGGGAGACATAGTGTCGGTATGAACTAATCAGCACACGTTATTCATAGTTTTCACCATGAATACATTTGATTATAGTGGTTCGGATGAGGTGGGTTTTCCTCACTACCACTTGGGTCGTTCTCTTCTCACTAGTAGTCCTAATGACCACACGGGAAGACATGCCCTCTAAAGATTAAACAAAAAGAGCCTATTGCTCAAGACACAAAAGACAATGATTCAATTTTAGTGCACCAATGGAAGTGTTTGCTAGTCTATGAAAACAAAGCACACAATAAAAATCCAAAAATCCTTGCCAAGGACCTACAACAAAGATTTATTAGTAGTTTGGATTGTTTGAAATAATCACCCCTTCCTGCAAGCACACAAGTTAGGTAAATTTTAAAACCCAAAAGACTTTGTGAAAATAGGGGCCTTCAACCAAACGATTTTGCTTCCAAGACAAGCTGCACCAATTTTGTTAGCTAGATCTGAAAATGTTAGTCCAAAAATAAACCAGATCTGAAACCCTAAATGCAAAATCCGAAAACTGAATCAATGAAAAATGCAAAATTTCCAAAACTGGTGAACACAGACGCGTTTACCCTCTGCACAGACGCAGTTTTGTGAAACACAGACGCGGATAAAAACCACAGACGCGCTTTCCAGACACAGACGCGGATAAAAATGACGTAGACGCGTTTCCGTAACACAGACGCGCCTTTCGGAAACCTGCAAAATAAAATTTTGTCAAAAACACAGACGTGATTCAAGATGTCGCAGACGCTCCAGAAGATCAAAAACGTGATCCGAAAGTATGCAGACGCAAAAATGTCAAAAATGTTGTCGGAAATGCCAGATCTGCAACTTCAAACACAAAATCTGCAACAAAAGGTTAAATGCAAAAAAGGGACAAGAGTCCCACCGGGCGTGCCAAAATGTATATGGTGAAAATGGATAACCATAATAACAATATTGAAAGGCTAAATGAATCCAACCACAAAACCCTAGCCTAACAACAACAAAGATCCACCATAACATACGAAGATTACCTAAGACAATGCAAATCAAATGAAATCACAAAGATTATACCATCACATGTCCACTAGGGTTTTGATCTCTATTCTTCCTATCTCCATTGATCTTGCTTGATATATTTGCTCTCAGATTTTATGTGCACAAGAGCTCAACAAAGAACGGAATGTGGTTGCAAGTAGGATCGTAGTGTAGTCAATTGCTCAAGTCATTTTCTCATTAGGGTTTGATAATGAAAGAAGGATCTCCTTATATAGAAGACACTATATGAAATGGAGAGATAAGATTGAGAGGTGTAAAAGGAGGTCGGCTATGATTAGAGGGTAGGTAAAAGAAATAATAAAATAATGAAAGGGGTAGGTAGTGTATGAATTAAGAGATGAATGACACGTGTCATAGGTAGAAAAGGTTAATGAATTAATTAAATAAATAAAGATTTATTTAATTAATAGAAGAAGTGGGATAATTAAATAAATAAAATATTTATTTAATTTAGGAAAAGGATAATTTAAATAAATAAATATATTTATTTAAATGAGAAATAAGGCTAGAAGAGGATAAATGAATTAATTAAATAAATAAAGATTTATTTAATTAATAGAAGAATTAAGCTTAAGTAATTAAATAAATAAAATATCTATTTAATTAGACATGACAATTTTAGGTGTCTACAGCAACCATCTTACATCTGCAGTCTCTTTTCTTTTGTCTACAGTGTGGGCATAATTCTGCAAGGATTGCATCAGCTTCCTCATGCATCTTCTTGGCTTGGAGTGTGTCTAACTGAGTAGCCATATTGTTTATGATATCCTCCTTAAAATCCTTCAAAAGGTGGCTAAGCTTCATTCGAGAAACTCCATTATTGGATGTTGATGAAGAAATTCTTGGCTTGAAACGCCTATTCTTCTTAGAAGAAGATCTAGAATACTTCTGACAGATTTGACCAATGTCATTCCATGTTGTTTGTGTTATATCACAACCTCCCATAAGGTCCAAAGCATCTGTGCATTTGTCACTGATTCCTCTTAAAAATATTAATTTAAGAGAATCTTCATTTAGAGTACTATGCTTGGGTTTCTTGACACTGAATAGAAATCTCTTCGGATAATCTTCTAGACTCTCATTTTCCTTATGTGTCATTCTAAAAATATCATCCCCATGGCGGTCAGTCCCTCTACAATAATCTTTATATTTCACAAGAAACAACAGTTTCATCTCATCCCATGTAGTGATTGTACTACTCCCTAGACTCATAAACATTCTTAAAGTTGATTCCTTTAAAGTGGCAGGAAATATTTTGAGTCTATGGGCATCTGTAGTATAATCATAACTCCTACAGAGAGCATAAAATTCAAACAAGAAAGTGTCGAGATCCTCTGTCACTAGTCCATAGAATTTAGGAAGAGAAGAAGATGGAATGTTCTTGAGATTAGCATTATCACGCGGATCAGAAATAAGGAACTCAAATGTTGGGTTAACAGGTGGGGGTGGGTTATTCCCACCAAGGGGTGGATTTACTTGCATGGGTCTTTGAGGAGGAGTTACTAGACAAGGTTCCTCTTCAGGAGGTCCAAAGAGGAAATGAAGGCTATTCTTAGAAATCTCAAATTCAAGTGGGTTCAAATTATCTGGAGCTTGGTAAAGTGCAGCGAAAGGTTTTACATCTGGTGCTTCATATGGATTAAGTCTTGTATGATTAGGACGATTAGGAAGGAATATACCTTGAGCATCTATTATTCGTCTATACATGCAGATTCATGAGAATTACTTAAAATAAACTGAGTTATTAAAAAACAACTATATTGAAAAACTTGAAAATTCATAACTGTAACAGGTTCTTAGCTTGACACCATTCCCAACAACGACGCCAAAAATGTTTGCCTCGCCAATAGGAACAATAACTAGAGCTAAAGTCTCAACCCAAAGATTGGTCATTCATTCTAAGTAGCTATTATCTCCATGACTAAACTTCATTTACTTGTCAACCTAGGGACGTATTACTTGAAATGGGTCTACACTATACATGCACTAAGTTCCTCCGGTAGTTATTCTGCACTACTGTAGCAACTAACTATATTTAAAATAAACAAATGAAGAAATAACAATTGAATGGCTACATGAAATCTTAATATTAATAGAAGATTATAATTAAAGAACTTTTAACTAGGTTCAGAGCTGACAAACATGAATTACTCTATCTACTTTGGTTGCCAGTCACAGGATCTGGTTCTAGTGGCTGCAGGAACATTCAATCGCTAGAACATCTACTGCAGCAAAGGGAAAACTTAATCTAACAAATGCACAAGAATACTCACCAAGTGGGCCCCCTTGGATGAGTGTATCCAGACTTCAAAAAGATGATTCTATATACTCAAAATAACATAACTTTTATTCATTGTTTTCAAAAGTCGATACAACACATGAAATGAAAAAAATGCTTCAATTTCTGAAAAACGTTGTCTATCCCTGTCTAATCCTCTTTCTCTAACTAACCTTTGAGAAGAGGTGCAAGCTTTTATTTATAATAAAACTATAACAAACTTCCCACTATCCAGATCACGCCCATGAAATGAGGCGGAAAACATTTATGACTACCAAGAGAAGAAGTTAATCCACACAAAACGTGGAACTCAGCTAAACCACAACCAAGAATATAGCATGGCGGTGTTACAAGATTGATGTTTGCTGAAGACAAACATAAATGAATCTAGAGTCGCCTTGCTATTCCTTTGCTGATTTTTATGCACACCATCTTCTCTATTGTTTTGAATGCTTAACCACCCTTGAATGTCTCCAACTGCTTTTATGACGTGATTCACCATCTGGCTTGCAATAATCGCTTCTGCAGCATCTCATTTATTCTGCATTTAAAAGATAGAACACACAAGCATACATATATATCTATTTTCATTAATCACAGCACTTATACATTCACACATGATATTACCTATGATAATCCGCATGGCAACAAGAATAATAGGTCAAAACAATACAGGATTTAATGGGTTTAGTTATCATCCACAATGCACATAGTCAAACTTTAATACATCACATGACTCAAACACTATCCCAATATGCAACCTAAAACATGACAAAAACTTATCAGTTATAGGAATAAAAGAGCTATTATTTCAGCTCATCACTGACTACATTAAGTTGCAATATCCAAGTTGATGTTATCGGGAAAGGTGTTGGCTTGTAATACTAGCTTAGGCTTTAAGAAGTGAAATCGAGACAAGTGAACATAAGAGTTCATTAGAACAACTCTGCTACTCAAACACCCTTACCTGCACTGAAATGGGGACCAATTTCTCTTTGCGTGCTGTGAGACCAATGGTGGTGTTCTAGGGGTAGAATTTAGACAAGAGCCTGATGAATGTTTTTTTATTTGAAGAGAAGGATTTTATTACTCGAGTCGAAATCATTCTTCGGGAAGAATTTCTTCGTGCTCAATTCAAATACTACACCAATGCGAACATTGCATCTATGTTTGCAGCTTGGTGCTTTGAGGTCAAAGACAAGGAGAGAGTGGAATGGAATGTCCACAAGTGTTTGTGGGAAGAATGGTGCGATGGGTTAGATAGCTTCTTGAGGATGATGCACGAAAGAGCAGGTTTCGTATGCCCAAACGGGGTCTGGGTTCACGTCAGTGAATTTTGACCTCCTTTGTGCCCATACCTCTTATATAGCACAAACTACAATAAGGAGGTGCGTTGGGCTTTGGCCCAGATTGGAATGCATGAGCTAAAGGAATACTTGGCGGCATGAGAACGATAGGAGATTAGATGGGAGCTGGAGAAATGGGGACAAAATGAAACAAAGTCTTCAAGCTTAGGTGGTGCCTTTTCATCTAGAAGGAAATGTGGATGTTTGAGAGGTTCGAAGAAGAAGAGACAACGACAAACCATATGGATTGGTTTCCCACCAGAAGATAATGATGATATTGATGAGCCTGAGGAACCATTGGATAGAGTCTAGGATACGAACATGAAAGGCAAGGAAATTTTTAAAGAAGAGTAACATTAGTTTCGATGTCTTTTTTGTTTATTACCTACTACGATAAACTTTGTATAAACATAATGTAATTTGAACATATCGATAACTTGTAGGGGTTGGGGGTAGTCGTCATTTTGAGTTGTATATCAATGGTGAGGGATTGGGTTATTACTTTTATGTTGAATTGCGTATGAATGGCATTACTAATGCTTTTTTATAAGCTAGAAATCTAAATTTGTTATTATCAATAAAAAATACTATTAATCGATCAATTTTTTTTTTATACATTTCTAACTCTTAATTTTGAAAATAATAATAATCACTTTTAGTTATACTGCATTATTTTTTTTCTACCGTTCAAAAGTGATTATTATTATTATTTTCAAAATAAATATGATTTTTATAAAGTTGAAATTTATATTTATAAAGCAAATTTATATAAATGATAGATTTTATAGGCTTTTTCTTTAAAAAAAATCTATTTTAATAAATTTTTCATTTTTTATTGACAATCTTATAAATAAAGTGATTTTTTTGTATAAATATATATAAATTTTAATATTTTTTAATTTAAAAAAAAGGTAATAAAATTGTTTAACTACACTTGATTCATACATTTTAAATTAAATAAATAATTAAATTGTTTCATTACAATCACTACACAGCAAATATTTCTATTAAAAAAAAAAACCCAAATTATGTATCTTTTATAATTATAATTTTGTATTTTTTTTTTTGAAATTATTCTACTTTTTATTAATACCTTTTTCAAAATCATGATCTCCTTTTGCTCTCTACCATCTTCATGATGGATCATGGAGTGTGACCTATAATTTTCTTTTTAATCATTTTAATTAGTCGATAGGCTCTCTTTGCGAGCTTTTGCCCACCAAAGTGTTAGCCTTCCGGCAAGGTGCATTTTTCGGCGAGCCCTTCTTTCCCGGGCAATGACAAGACATCTTCTGCCAAGTCATTTGCTTGATAGCTGATGACAAGACAACTACAACCATGTCGCTGTTACAGGACTTTTTCCCATGGAAATAAATTGTAATAAATATAATTAAATAAATGTAATTATGAACATTATTATAGTTATGAAAGGGCGTGATTTTTGGTAACCACCCTATGACATTATATAAACCTGTGAATTAATAAAGAAGGATACAGAGAGAGAGAAGGAGAAAACAATAAAAGAAAAATAATTTGAAAGAAGCAAAAGCGAGAGGATAGTTAAGGTCTGGTGGTTGGGCATTGGGCATTGGAGAAGGAGCATATAGTGTGTGTCCAACTCGGGGTACAACATACACCTGAGAGTGTCTTGGCCATCGCTGTGTTTATTTCATGTCGTGAAGGCATGTGGGGTTTTGTGTAGGAACCATGTCCTCCTGGAGTGCTTCCTTGCCTGGAAACCCTAGGCCTATAACTAATCCTCTGCGTGTAGAAAGCAGCCTCTCCATGATTTACAGATATGTATTAATCGATTTTATTTAGTCATTGCCCCAATATTTCACTATTGCAAATTATTATCTCAATACTTTATATATTATGAGTAATTAGTTTAACATTACTTGAATAAATTACTTTGATACTTTATTAAAATATTGTGTAAACACTTCATAATAAATAGTAAATTAAACACCTTACTATTAAATTATTTATTGTAGGTAAAAGGTTGATTACATTAGATTTAGATTAATATTTTATTTATTTAATCTGCTGCTAATGACAAAATTAACCATAGAGAAAAGTACCATCACATTTGGTACGAGATCATCCAATTTTATTTGATTCTGTTGTGTTGTATCTTCCCTGCATTACACATTAGAAAAAAAATCACCAAGACAATAAAATAGTAGTTACTTTTTACTTTTGATTCAAGATTATTAGATTCCCTATAAATTATTTACCAAAGTATTTACCACAAAGACAATAAAATAGTAGTTACTTTTTACTTTTTTATTCGAGATTATTAGATTCCCTATAAATTATTTACTAAAGTATTTACCACCAAGATAATAAAATAGTAGTTACTTTTTACTTTAGGTTTTGATTCAAGATTATTAGATTCCCTATAAATCATTTACCAAAGTATTTACCATCACATTGCTGAATATGACTTTATGATTGAATTACTTCCCATTAAGAAATAATTACTAATAGAATAGGCCAAATTTTAACATCTTTAAATGTAAATATGATAAATTATGTGAGAAAAAGTAACCATTCCTAGTAGACAGTAACTTTTAATTAACCCTTTTTTTAAAGAGGGAGTAATAGGAAGATTTGGGAGATAAACCTTAGATTACACATGATCTATCAATCTTTTAGAATTAAATTATATTTTAGTTGGTTGTATGTATTAAATTTTTTTTCAACCAATGACATTTGTTTTAATTTTCTATGAGTATCTAACAAAAACCCTGGATTTCGCAGAGAGAGAGAGAGATCCGCATCAACTTTGCCTTTTGCAACTCTCTGAGGGCATTAAATCAGATGATGCATTTCTATCCCTTGTTCTAAAATTATTTTCACTAGTTCCTTGCTAGATTCCCAACTTGATATTTGTTGCTCTTGGCATAAAAAGAAAAATCTAAATTGTCTTGTGAGGAAAATTAATTGGTTAAGAAAAGGAAGTACATTTGAAAGTAAACATATATATCTTTAAATAATTGAAACAACTCTAAGCTAGAGAATCTCCTTAAGACAAAAAAAATTGGTAAAGACCTTAGGAAAAAGGGAATTGACCCATCACAATGGCTTCAGAAAATGACCGGAAAGCTTAGAAGACCTAGAGAGAACCAATCAAGTCCTACTAAATGAAATCGCTGAACGAGCGGCTCAAGTCAATCAACTTAAGAAGGAATCTATAGAATGAAGCAAACAACAAGAGATGTCAATCTCAGAAAGCAAGAAAAGTTCTCGATCAACACGACATCAAAATAAAAGAAATGAAAAATGTAGAACAAAAAGTAAACAAAGACGAGAATCATTCGAAGAGAGTGACACTTCCAAATCAAGCAACTCTAACACTTCTGAATCAGAATCCTCAGAAAACACATTTAGCAAACAAACACAACGAGAATTAGATAATTTTGCCCATAAAATCAAGCTACCTGAATATAGTGGTGACACTAGTACAAGAGAGGAAGCAAAGCAGTGGTTGACTAACCCAGAAAGATATTTTGACTTACAAAACACAAGTAGCTATGCTAGAACAAAGATCACCACCTACCAATTGAGAAGTAGTGCATTAAATTGGTGGCAAGATACAGTTAGATCTTTAAAGCTACGAAATGATAGATCAAAATGGTCACAATTTAAACAATTATTTCAATAGAAATATCTTTCTGATTACTTTTTACAAGAAAAGAAGAATGGATTTTTTGAATTGAAACAAAGGCTACAAACTGTAAGTGAACATAAACAAAACTTTGAAAGACAATAGATTTGTACCATTCATCGAAAGACATGATCATGTTGTTAGATTTATCAATGGTTTAAGATATGAATACCAAGCTCAAGTATGGTGCGGCAAGCCAGTATCAGTAGATGAAGTTGCACAAATTACAGAAAAATTTTAAAATTATCATCAAATTTCAAGACAAAAAAGAGAAAATTGCAAAAGAAATAGGGAAGGATCATATAAGGAAACTTTCAAACAAGGAAGACAATATTCCAACCAAAATATAGTTTAGTGTAGATCCACCAATATGTCCCATTTCAACAAAGACCACAAGACATCATCAAGAATTCAATGTTGGGTTTGTGGTGAGAATCATCTTCAACGAAATTGTCCTCAAATGCACCCTTATTGTGGGAAATGTGGCAAGAACCACCGTAAAAATGATCGTTCATGCAACCCCCAACAACACCAAAATCAAGATAATAAAGTTTTCAACCCTTCCAAAATGAAGATTTATGCAGCTGTAGATACAGGTACGGTGCATTACCAACCTTCTTTAATTGAAATTAAAGGTTCTATAAATAATCATCCCATTATTTTTCTTGTTGATTCAGGAAGTAGTCATAACTTTATTTCTCCTAGGGTTGTAACACAACTAAGGATTGCATCTAAATCAATAGAACCTTTAGATGTCAAAATGGTAGATGGTAGAATAGTTAGACAAATAGGTGCAATTATTGAAAATTTAAAATTTGAATTAGACAAGCTTGTAACATATGATCATTTTCACATATTAAATCTAGGTACGTATGATACTATTCTAGGTATGAGTTGATTGGAGAAAAACAATGCTTTCCTAGGTTGTGAAAACAAACAGCTTATGCCAAACTCTAACATGGGGACATGCCATATTTTATAGGGGGAGAAAAGACCTCTTCACATTAAAACCATTTCAACAATGCAAGTTAAGCGTAGTGCGAGGAAAAATTGTAAAATAATTTGTGCTATGCTTTTTATAACATGTGATAAATTTAAATTAGATATTAATATTAAACCTGTGGTGCAAGAATTCAAAGATGTGTTTCCCGAAGTATTAAATAGCTTACCTCTTAAACGATTTGCTATTGATCTAGTTCCCGAGGCAGAACCTATCTCCAAAGCTCCCTATCAGTAGTCAATCCCTGAATTAACTGAACTAAAAATCCAATTAACGCAACTACTTAAGGAAGGTAAGATAAGGCCGAGTGTCTCTCCATGGGGGTGCACCGGTATTATTCATTAAAAAGAAAGACAAGACCATGAGGTTATGCATAGATTATAGACAAGTTAACAAATTAACCATAAAGAACAAGTACCCCTTGCCTAGAATTGATGACCTCCTAGACCAATTACATGGTGCCAAATGATTTTCCAAAATAGATCTACGATCAGGATACCATCAAAATCGTATTAAAGAATCTAACATTTCCAAAACAGCATTTCAAACACGATATGGTCATTATGAATTTGTGGTAATGTCTTTTGGTCTAACTAATGCACCTGCAACCTTTATGACCTTGATGCATGATATCTTTCGACCATTTCTAGATTATTTGTTATCATCTTTTTGGATGACATATTAATATACTAAAAAAATGAGCAAGAACATGAGCAACATTTGAGGATGGTACTATAAACCATACGAAAACACAAATTATATGCCAAATTAAGCAAGTGTTAATTCTTTAAATCAGAGGTATCTTATTTAGGTCATATAATTTCAGAAAAGGTATTTCACTAGACCCTGCTAAGATTAAAGCAATTCAAGATTTGCCTATCCCCAAGGATGCTCATGAAGTAAGAAGTTTCCTAGGATTATCTGGGTTATATCGTTGGTTTGTTAAAAACTATTCAAAAATTGTTGCACCTTTAACTGACCTAACTAAGAAAGATCAAAATTATAAATGGACTAATGAATGTGATAAGGCTTTTGAAACATTAAAAACATTGCTCACAACTGCACCTATTCTTTGCATCCCAATTTTAGCAAACCTTTTGTTGTGATTACAGATGCATGTGGGACAAGTACAGGTGGTATTCTAATGCAAGATAACCAAGTTGTATGATATGAATCAAGAAAATTATCACCTGCCGAAAGAAACTATCCTATTCATGATCTTGAATTATTGGGGATTGTCCATGCCTTAAAGGTTTAGCGACACTATTTATTGGGAAACAAGTTTATTTTGAAAGTAGACCATTGTAGTCTTCAGCACATATTTACTCAACCTCAACTTAACATGAGACAAAGAAGGTGGATGGAACTCTTAACTGAATATGATTTCACTATCGAGTATGTTCCTGAAAAAGAGAATGTAGTGGTAGATGCCTTAAGTCAAAAAAGATTACGTGTTAATGATTTGACGTTGGTAAGGAGCCAATTTGAACATGATATCAAATCCAAATTACCTATCGATGACTATTTCCAACCAATTTATGAAGGCCTCCAAAATCAATCCCCTAATGTCCATTTGAAAGATCGATTAGAACTATATTTACTAAGTAGCAATGGACTCCTCTATTTCAAAGGAAGATTGTGTATTCTTAATATTCTTGGCATTAAATCACAAATGTTGAAAGATTCTCATTATATTCCTATAGCCGGACACCCCGGATTTCAAAAAACCTATCTTTCAATTAAGAAAAACTACTTTTGGCCTCAAATGAAGAGTGAGATCCATACTTATGTGCAACAATGCTTAACTTGTCAAAAGGTAAAAGCGGAACAGTGTAAACCTCTTGGCCTCTTGCAACCCTTGTCTATTCCAGAGTGGAAATGGGAATCAATTAGTATGGATTTTATCATCGGATTACCTCGAACCCGAAAAGGTCTCGATTCTTTGTAGTAGTAGATCGATTAACCAAAATGGCACATTTTCTACCCATCAAGATAAAATCTTCTACTTCTGACATTGCTCACATATTTGTTAAAGAAATTGTTAGATTGCATGGTATTCCAAAGAATATTATTTCAGATCGAGACACTAGATTTACATCATCTTTTTGGAAATCTCTTTTTTTGAACTTGGCACTAAATTAAGCTCCAGTATTGCATGTCACCCTAAATCTGATGGGAAAACTAAACAAATTAATAGGGTCTTAGAAGATATGTTGCGCTTGTATACCATGGATAAACCCAAATCATGGGAGGACTACTTAAATTTAGTTGAGTTTGCCTACAATCAAGGAAATAATTCAACCATTAAGATGTCACCTTTTGAAGCTATGTATGGTCGAAATTGTAACACACCTATCTCTTGGTCTAACCTTGTTCATAAGATTTGGTATGAAAATGAAAACTTGTTAGAGATGGATGCTATTATTAACAAAGCCAAACAAAACATGAAAGTTGCCTAGGATCAATATAAAAGTTGGGTTGATTCCAAGAGGGCTACTCAAGATTTTGATGTTGGTGATCATGTTTTCTTAAGAGTCAAACTGAAAAGGAACTCATTAAAGCTTGGAAAGTATTCTAAAATAGCTCCTCATTTTTGTGGTCATTTTCAAATATTAGAAAGAATAGGAAATGTTTCTTATAGACTTGCTTTACCTCCTCAATTACAAATTCATGATGTATTTCATGTAAGTTTACTTAAGAAATATGTTTATAATATAGATCATGCTATTGATTGGAAAAAGTATTTCTATTGAACCTTCTTGTGAATTTAAAATTGAACTAGAAAGAATAATTGAAAAAGGAACTAGAACATTAAGAAATAGAATTATAGAAGAAGTAAAAGTTAAATGGAATCATTGTGGTAATGATAGTGCTACATGGGAAAAACTTGATTTTATTAGAGTTCAGTATCCACAATTGTTTGACTAAATGTTATTTTATGTGTGTTAATGATGCAAAAACTCCTCATGCTATTGAGGGAAACAACTGATTTACAGGGGGAGAAATGTTACGGGACTTTTTCCTGTGGAAATAAATTGTAATAAATATAATTAAGTAAATTCAATCATGAACATTATTATAGTTATGAAAGGGTGTGATTTTTGGTAACCACCCTATGACATTATATAAACATGTCAATTAATAAAGAAGGATACAGAGAGAGAGGGAGAAAATAATAGAAGAAAAAGAAATTGAAAGAAGCAAAAGTGAGAGGATAGTTAAGGTCTGGTGGTTGGGCACTGGGCATTGGAGAAGGGGCATACAGTGTGTGTCCAACTCGGGGTACAACGTACACCCAAGAGTGTCCTGGCCAGGGCTGTGTTTATTTCATGTCGCGAAGGCATGTGGGGTTCTGTGTAGGAATTGTGTCCTCCTGGAGTGCTTCCTTGCCTGGAAACTCTAGGCCTATAACTAATCCTCTGCGTGCAGAAAGCAACCTCTCTGTGATTTACATATATGTATTAATGAATTTTATTTAGTCATTACCCCAATATTTCACTATTGCAAATCATTATCTCAATGTTTTATATATTATGAGTAATTAGTTTATCATTACTTGAATAAATTACTTTGATACTTTATTAAAATATTGTGTAAACAGTTCATAATAAATAGTAAATTAAACACCTTACTATTAAATTATTTATTATAGGTAAAAGGTTGATTACATTATATTTAGATTAATATTGTATTTATTTAATCTGCTGCTAATGACAAAATTAACCATAGAGAAAAGTACCATCATAGTCGCCTTCTGCTTTTTTTGAGAGGAACGTGGCGGTGAGGTCATATAACACCTACCACGTCCCGTATTGATGGCTTTGGTGGTCATGCAAAGATATTGCATTAAATGCGACTAAAGACTTGGCTACTCTGAGAGATGCTTCATGTACTTAGGTAGTGCATCTGTCAGTTCCATCATTGTGAACGCCATACCATCATTTATTTTGGGTTTCCATTCTCTGTATTTGTATATTTCTTTTGTTCGCACTCACGGTTCATAATTAATTTTGGGTTTTCATTGTCTGGATATTGTTCACGTTTTCATCATGTCTGGGCTTCTTTAGGCTTTTGGTGGGTTTCGTTGAAACGGTGGTTCTCGACTATTTTTGGTTTAAGCGCCTATTTGTGCAAAAGGGAGGTAATTGATTTCAGTTGTTGAATTCAAGTACCTTTTCAAATTGACATTTTGTGTTTATATTCTCTTCATTTTCCCTATGTACGTTTTACCTCTAATTTCTCATGTCTATCTCTTGTAGTTAGTTCAAAATGTAGTGTTTGGTTTGTGCATTGTTTTTGGAGTCAATGAAAGTATATTTCAGGTGATAAGTTGATACTTTGTCATGTTTTTTCCATCAAAACTCTTAGGTTTTTGGCATCTTTTGGGTTGCATTATGGTAGTAAAGTATTGTGAATTGACTATATGTATTCCATGTGTTAAACCTGAACTTATGAAATCATGTTTGAACTTTGTCGGTCTATTCTTACAGCCATGCCAATTTATTCTTGCAGCCAAGTGATTTGTTCCTATTGTTATGCAGATTATTTGGGATAATGTTATATGTGAGTTAATGAATGAATTAATTAAGTAAGACACATATGCATGTCCTTGTATGTTGTTCTTGTTTAGTGCAGATAATAAATGATGTCACGATGGATGTTCTCCTTTCGCGCCTAAGGAATGAAGAATCGCGTACGAGATAACTGGAGATCGAACTAAAGAGGAGCCGAGCGAGTGCAAGATATGGTATAACCGGAGCAACCATACATCACTATGGGAGTTTAACTCTAGTGGGCATTGAATTTGCAAAATATTGCTATGGCGTGCAAAGACTATGGTTTGGTTTAGATCCACGTTTCCCACAACCAAGCTCTAGTTATCTTCTTCATCTATCAATCATCTGCCTCTTCTTATGGGCGTGATTTGAGTTGTCCATTTTAGTTGACCTTTGCTTTATAATAAGCTCTTCCTTTTTCTTAGAGGTTAGACAGAATACAAAGGAATAGAGCAGAGAATTTTGACAAGCATTCTGGATTTTTTCTTTTAGAACATGTAATCATTTTCAAGAAGAAATGAATGAAAAATATGTTGTTCTAATTTGTTAAAAGTATTTTGCTGGAAGCTTGATATCACTCATCCAAGGGGCCCCACTTGGTGAGTGATCCTGTGTTTTATGTTCATTGAAATTATTTCTCCTTTAGTTGCAGTAGAAGTTCATGCCTGGATTGTTCCTGCAGCCACTGGAAATAGATCCACTGACTGTTCCTGCAGCCAAGCCAGAACATAGTGATTTCTGTTATTTACATTAGATCATTCTAGCATAGTTTTTATAAGTTTTCATGTAGGCTTCTATGATTTCCATTCTTGCTTTTCCTTTCTGCATAATGTTAGTTACTACAACAATGTAGAATAGCCATTGAAGGAGCTTAGTGTATATATAGTGCAGACCCATTTCAAGTTTTACGTCCCTGGGTTGATAACTAAATGAACACTAGCCATGAAAATAGTAACTTTACCAGATGAATGTCCAAACTTCGGATTGAGATTTCAATTAGAGTTATTATTGTTATAGTTGGAGTAGACATCAGGTGCTCTGCGATTTTAGGGTTTCTTGCATTGTAGTACGTGCATTTGTTTTGATTAAGTTAGATGAAATAGTTTGAAATGCTCTTGCAGTTAATGAAAGTAAATTTCAAGCCTGCAACATTTTTAGGGTTTCTGACTTTTGCTAAGTGCATCTATTGTGGATTATTTTTGTTGCTTAATTTAGGGTTTTGAGATATATATAGCTATGGTTTTTTATTTTCTTAATTGCACTTGCAGTTAATGAAAGGACATTTTAGGTTCTATGCGGTTTTAGTTAATGAAAGGAAATTTTAGGTTCTCTGTGTTTTTAAGCTTTCATGATCCCATTGTCTGCATCTATTGTGGGCTCTACATTTTTTATTGTTTTTATGAACGTGCATTTCAGATTCTTTGTGTTATATATTTGAATAACTCTGCATTGTGCTTGTCATGAATGGTACTGTGTTTCAGGTTCTTCTGTTTTTTAGGGTCTCATCATTTTTGCTTTCAATCTCTTTTCCACTCGTGCGATATATATATGTGTGTTTGTCAATGTGTGAATATATATGTGTATATGTATATTTAAACACATGTATATGTAAATAAATACAT